>NW_017731575.1:338918-356583 GCF_001890085.2 Hipposideros armiger
CAGCTCCAAGTTGAGCTGTTGTTCAGCATCTTAGCTGTGGAGGGCAGTGTCACTGGCCCTCATATGTGGGATCCGAACTGGGGCCCTCTGGCGTCCTAAGCCAGTTCTTAACCATCGCGCCACTCGGCCAGCCCAACACAGAACTATTTAAAATTACTCGATCATGTGTGCTTTATTCCATTTATAATAAACATATATTGAGCACTAACAGTTAAGAGCTAGGAATATCACAGGTACCTGCTTTCTAGGAGTAAACAGTTTAGTTGGGAAGCAGTCGTGTAAATGAATAAAGCAGAGTAAAAAGTGGTAAATCCAAAATGTACATTTAGAATGCTGAGTAATGAGTAATGCTGACTCTTCTCCCTATTCTTTCATATAATTAATTTTTTTCCTGTCACTTTTCATTATTTTCAACAGAAGGTAAATCTGAGAATTAATGCAATGTAGCAAACTCATATCTTATTATTTTAAAATTACCTTGAACACCTAATCAAATAATTCACAGAGTTAATGAGAAAAAAAGAGAAGAGACATATGGTTGGTTGAAATATCTTAACTTTGTAACTCTAATTTAATTTAATGTTTTGTTCATTTCCAAAAGAGCTAAACATAATGAAATTAAACAGTGTATAGACTTTAATCTACCATGGTGATCTGAAACTACCAAAAATTTTTAATAGCCTCACTGATTTTACCTGCATGATCATTGGCACTATCGACAGATTAGCTGTTCCTCATTTTTTATCTCTTTCCTTTCCTTTTCTTTTTTTTTCTAATAGCCCTGTCCTCTAACATAATAGAATCCATTTATCATCAGCACTATAAGGAAGAATAAGAAGGAGGTTTGAACAATTTTTACCACATCCATCATAATCTTGAATATTTGCAAAGTCACACATAGTACTCTATTTTCATGCCAATTCTTTTTTTTTCCCCTCCAGTGGAGACACGATTATCTGTGTTTTACTATTTCCTTGGTATCTTTTGCAGTTTACTTTTATCAAAAGCCTGTTGATTCTCAGAGCTTCTATTTTTTTCCTGGCTTAGAGAAAAGAAAAAACAAACAAACAAACAAACAAACAAACAGTTCCTATTGGGTAAAGGAGTGGTTGCTTCATAGTGCAACTTCGAACTAACACTACTTATTAGAAAAACCACTACAGTGGTTTCTTTATCCGTGATTTTGCTTTCTGTGGTTTCAGTTACCCAGGGTCAACTGCAGTCTGAAAATATTATTGGGTCTTCGGAAAAGTTATGATGCATGTTTGCAACAGATGGCACTAGCTCATTTTTGGAAGTACTAGAGTCATTTACATCTATGTTATTGCTATGTCATTTGACAGCTGACAGTTCTAGCTTCATTGTAAAAAAAAATTGAGCAATTTGGTTGAGATTTGGAGATTTTACAACAAGTTGAAGATGGAAGACCAAACTGTGTATTTTTGCCATATTTTACTGTTTTACTTCCATAAGGGGAAGAATGCGAGTCAAGCTTGTGAAAAGTTGCATAAAGTTTACGGTGACAATGCTCTACAAGAAGGTCAGTGACAACGATGGTTCACGAAATTCCGTGATGGTTATTTTTATTTCAATGAGGCTCCTCAGTCAGGGAGGACTTCTGAGGTTAATGACGACAAAATAAAATCATTGATCGAGTCAAACCTACGTTACACAACATAAGAGATTGCAGAAACATTGAACATTCATTATTCAAGCATTCACAGACCACCTGAAGAAGGTGGGATATGTAAGCAAGCTTGATATTTGGGTTCCACATGAACTCAAAGAAGTTCATTTGATGGCGTGTATAAACATCTGCAATATGCTCATTAAACGTGAGGAAAACGATCCTTTTTTGAAGCAACTGATAACTGGTGATGAGAAGTGGATTGTTTACAACAATGTGGTGCGCAAATGGTCTTGGTCCCAACGTGATGATTCGCCTCAAACGACATCGAAAGCAGACATTCATCAGAGGAAGGTTATGCTCTCAGTGTGGTGGGATTTTAAAGGTGTCGTGTTTTTCGAGCTCCTACCAAGGAACCAAACAATCAATTCAAATGTGTACTGTTGGCAATTGGACAGTTTGAATGAACCCATCATCCAGAAACATCCAGAGCTTGTTAATTGTAAAGGAGTTGTGTTCCATCGCAACAACGCAAGACCACACACAAATTTAATCACCAGTCAAAAGTTATTGGAGCTTGGATGGGATGTGTTGTCACACCCACCATACTCGCCTGAACTTGCACCATCAGACTTCCACTTGTTTCGCTCTCTTCAAAACTCCTTGCGTGGTATAATGTTCAATTCAGATGAGGCTGTAAATCAGCACCTTGTTCAGTTTTTTGCAAATAAAGACAGGTCCTTCTATGAATGAGGAATTATGAAGCTCACTGAAAGATGGCAAAAGGTTATCGAACAAAACGGGCAATATATCATTGATTGATCTTTGTTCTTTATATAAATAAATAACCTTTGAAAAACATAGACAAAATACGTCATGACTTTTCCAAAGACCCGATAAATGGAAAAATTTCAGAAACAATTTATGTTTTAAATTGCCTGCTGTTCTGAGCACCTCACTTCATCTCATCACGTAGGCATTGTATCATCTCACATCCTCACAAAGATGATGAGTATACTGCAATAAGATATTTTGAGAGAGAGACCACATTCACATAACTTTTATTATAGTATATTGTGATAATTGTTTTATTTTATTATTATTGTTGTTAATCTCCTGCTGTGCCTAAATGATAAATTAAACTTTATCATAGGTATGTATAAGAAAATCATATATACTTATAAAGGGTTCAGTGTTACCCATGGTTTCAGGCATCCATTGGGGGTCCTAGAATACATTGCCCAAAGATAAAAGGAAATATTTGTATGCTTTTACTAGGGGAAGGAGAAGGATAAATATGTTTTCTACTTGAAGTAAATTTGTGCAGTTGTGCATTCTTTTCTCCCTACATCCACACTAATTCCAAAACTATTTTTTGAATAAATTTCCCCTGAAGCAGAATTCCCTAGAGCTGTAATTATCAAAGTGTGGTCCAGCATCAGCAGCATCTGGGAAATGTTGGAAATGCAAACTCCAAAGCCCTGTCTCAGACCTACTGAATGATACATTCTGGGGATGAGGCAAAAATCTCTTTCTACAAGCCCTCCACAAGATTCTAAGGCACACTAAGTTTGACAAACATTGAGATAGATTATAGAAAGTAGGTAAGCATGTGTGTGTGCTATCTGCCACCCTGGTGTATGCTCATCTAACTTTATGCCACATCATCTGTTGTGCAGTAAAAAACCTTAAATAATACCCTAGGTATTGGTATCCCTTACAAACTTTTGCTTGGGTCCTTTAGATATATCACACAGTGTTATCAGGATGAATTATAATGAAAGGGTCATAATAGTCTTAACTTTACTTTTTTTTTTACAAAACTAAATGTAACTATTCATAATATTTAACAATGGCCAGTAAATAAAATATGTGATACAAAAATACATTATGATGTATTATTGGTATGCTGTCATTGACCATAACATATACATAAATAATTACAATATATTTCTATTTGCTGTGATTCTCAGGAAATTAAAAATTATATTTAATATTCCTTAAAAAGTAAACAGAGATTTAAGCTAATTATATTTTATAATCAGTCATTAAATGGTCTTTTAAACCAATAAGTGAATATGTATTTCTTATAAAAATAGTATATGCAGTATAGAGACTCTATTATATATGTATATTTATTTATATATGTTCATATGCAAATATAAATAAATATATAAATATAGATAAATATAGGTAGGTAGATAGATAGATAATAAAATAGATTGATAGATAGGTATCTGCATAGAAAATAATCAGAAACTTGAGGCCAAGATTATTTTATTATACTTTGTCAGTTAGAAGAAAGAAAGCCATAAGAAGACACAGGTGAAAACTAAACGCTATACAGGAAAATGTTTAAAGAGAAAGAAAAGTAAAAATTGTGGCAGGATTTTAATATGGAATATAAAAAAAATCTAATTGAACATTCTCTTTTCATTGGCCTGTTTATTTATACATTTGAAGAGTAACTATAAAATTTTAAACATGAAAAATGTAATTCTTGTTTCTTATGTCCTGTGTCAGGTGGACACCAATAGAACTTCAACAGTACTCATAAACTTCTGTGCTGGGAGGACCATATATATAGCCAGAAAACTGAGTTTTTCCTAGAAGTGTTTTTTACAATTTGTCCCTTTTTGTCTTAATGGAATTTAATGTGATGCTTTAGAGCCCTTCTGGTACAGTAACACTCTCCTCCTATAAAACTTAGAACAGCAATTTGAAGAAAGCCCAACACAACTATACTATATACTTACAATGGAGTCAAGGGTGCATAGAAATCAGGGGATGAAAGCTGGTGCCCAAAAGTAGTTTTAACAGAGAGAAGAAATTATACAGAGAAGGATTTCCCCTCCTAGAACAACATTCATCTTAGATACATCTCCCTTTCACCAGACTACAGTCTAACATAAGGCTTGATATCTGAACATTAGATGCCAGTAGAATGAGCAGATATAAAGACTATGCATTTACAATATATAGAAAAAAATATAAAGTATTATCTCTTTATTGAAGAAAAAAGTAACTGGGGACTTATTAAAACTATTCTATAATATTAAAAAAGACAAATTATTTAAAAAGTGGGTAAAGTACATGGTTTATAAAAATAGATTAAATAAGAGACAAAAGTAAAAGTTAGATGAAATCTGTTTCTTGCTCTAAGGAAATAAATATACACAAAAATTCCATGAAAAAAAAATTGCTTTGATATGATAAAGAGATTGGAAAAGTTCAAGAAGAAATGTGGAAGTGTTATAGCAGAAATTCAAATTATATTAGAAATAGCATTGCAAGGATGAACTATGAAAACAAAAAACATGTCTGTGATGTAGGAAGCAGGTTTGAGAAGCTTTTCCAAGATTCAGAGAATGGGTCACAAAAATTACAGATGTAAGAGAATGTGATAATGAAGTGACAAAAGAGATCCAACACTCAGATGGTCTATATTCCTGAAGAAAATACAGAATAAATGGAAACAAATTAATAGACAAAAAAGAAGAGAATAAAAATTTACTGGACAGATATTTGAAAGTGCAAGTAACAGAAGCACAACATGTACCAGACAAATGTAAGTAAATGGCAATATAAGATCTGGATTCTGATAAAAGAAAAACTATTAGGCTTCCTTCAAGGACGGACTAGTCACAAGTTAGATCATTGCAGAGTTATGAAAATAACTGCCAACAATAGGATAAAATACATTAACTGAATTGGAAAAACCCTTTATAATAGATCATCAAGTGCCAAGGATAGTTAACAAAATGGAATGTATTGTACCATACAATGCCATTTTTATAAATGACGTGTGATTACAAGAGAAAGTTATGCATTCTGGTCAAAGTGATGGAGTAAGGAAATGCTATGCTTTCATCTACTCCCAACCAAATCAACATTGCAACTAAACTACAGAACAACCATCATTGAGAATTGCCTGAAGACTAGCTGAACAGAAGTCCTATAAATATGAAATATAGAAGAAGCCAGGTTGAGACTCATAGGAGGGATGGAGACACTGAATGAGTTGGTCCCACACCCCTGTGTAGCAGTTAAAAATTGGGAGGGATCTCTCAGCTGCAGAGGTACCCTGACTAAGGAGTGAGGGCTCCCAGCCCCACACCAGGCTCCACAGCCTGGGCTTCCAGTGCCAGGAAGAGAAATCCCCACAACTTTTGGTTGTGAAAACCAGTGGAGATTGTGGCTAAGTGAGACGGAGGGCTGCTGGAGTCCCAGGCATTCTCCCTAAAGGACGTGCCCATGGATTACTCAGTAATGGGCTCACTTGCTCCAAGCTCCAGTGCTGGAATTGAATTGTCTGGGCAAGGGCAAGAGATGCAGCTTCCTCCCAGACAGAAGTGTTGGCAGACGCCATTGTTCTTTTATTGAGCCCTCTCCCCTCCCAGCGTACAGACTTATGTGGGCGCCATATTTGAGTCTCCATCAACTTGTCTTACACCATTTGCCCCAACCTGGTGATCCCCTGAGACCCCATCCCACCCAATTTGCAGGTACACCCAAGCTTCTTCCAGTGACTTTTCCATACAAATGGCCTGTCTGGCTCATGCTGCAGACTTTCCTAAAATCTCAAAGGTTCACAAACCCCTCAAAAGCAGCATCTGGCCTTGGCATGACCCGTACCTCTTGCTGAGCAACCCTGAGCCAGGCATTGCTGGCAGCCCACCTCAGTTTGAGGCTTAGCCTCTCCCAGGCACCTCCAAGCCCAGTGCAAGTGGCGGCCACCTGCAGATTGCTTGGTGGTTCATTAATCCTGGCCCTGGGCAGTGTGTTCTGGCTAAAATTGATCCCTCCCAGGAAGACCCAGAGCTGGCATACTTAATGGCTGGCTTCAGACCAAGCTAGAGCACCATCCAGGTGCCTCTACAAATGACATACACAAAGGGCAGACTGGGAAGGCACAAAAACCCCACTAAAGAGCATCCTGTTCAGTAGAATTAGTCCCTGTACAACAGCTCCTCCACTGTAGTCAAGGCCAGTTCTCACCACCAATCAGCATGAGGGTCAATCCCTCCCACTGACATGCAAACAACAACGAAGGCTTAGCTACAACAAGAGGGCACACAATCCACACAAGGGACATCATGGATCAACTGGTCAGGTAACCAGGGAGACCACTGGGCACCAAAGGACACCTGTTTCATAAGCCCTCTTTACTAAGACCGAGAGACATAGCAGCTCTACTTAATACATAGAAACAAACAAAGAGAGGCTGCCAAAATGAGGAGACAAAAAAAAATGTCCCAAATGAAAAAACAGAACAAAGCTCCAGAATAAGAACTAAACAAAATGGAGACAAGCAATCTATCAGATGCAGAGTTCAAAACACTGTTTACAATGATGCTCAATGATCTCAGTGAGAGCTCCAACAACGAGATGGGAAACATTAAAATTAAGATACAAAAACATAAAAGAGGACCAGTCAGAAATGGAGAATGCAATAACTGAAATTAAAAAAAATAATAATAAGGAATCAACAGTAGGTTTGATGAAGCAGAGAATAGAATCAACAACTTGAAAGATAACAGCAGAAAACACCCAATCAGAACAGCAAAAAGAAAAAAGTATCCAAAAAATGAGGATAGTTTAAGGGACATCAAGGGGTACCAGAAAAAGAGAGCAAGGAATTGAAAACTTATTTGAAGAAATAATGTTGGAAAACTTTAACCTGGCAAAGAAAATAGACTTACAAGTCCAGGGAGCGCAGAGTCCCAAAGAAGATGAAGCCAAAGAGACCCACCCCAAGGTATATAGTAATTAAAATGCTGATGGTTAAAGACAAAGAAAGAATCTTATAAACAAGAGAAAAGCAGTTACTTACAAGGGGGCTCCCCTAAGACAGCTGATTTCTCAACAGAAATTTTGCAGTTCAGAAGGGATTGGCACAAAATATTTAAAGTGATGAAAAGCAAGGACCTACAACCAAGATTTCTCTGCCCAATGAAGCTATCATTTAAAATTGAAGGACAGATAAAGAGCATTCTAGACAGAAAAAGCTAAAGGACTTCATGGCCACTAAACCAGTATTGTAAGAAACGTTAAAGGGACTTCTTTACGAAATGAAGAAAAAAAAGATTAAAAAATATGAATAACAAAACCACAATAACTACATATCTATCAACAATTACTTTCAATGTAAATAGGTTAAATGCTCCAATAAAAAGACATAGCATGGCTGGATGAATAAGAAAATAAAAAACGCACATATGCCACCTAGAAGAGACTCACTTCAGATGAAAACACACACACACAGGCTGAAAGTAAAAGGATGGAAAAAGATATTTCATGAAAATGCAAATAAACAAACAAACAAAAAGCTGAGGTAGCAATACTTATACGAGACAAAATAGACTTTCAAACAAAGGTTATAATGAGACAAAGAAGGACACAATAACCACTACTGGGTATTTATCCAAAGAGAACCAAAACACTACTTCAAAGGGACATATGTTCATTGCAGCATTATATCCAATAGCCAACATATGGAGGCAACCTGGGTGTCTATCAGTGGATGAATGTATAAAGATTAGGTAGTACATACACACAATGGAATATTACTCGGCCATAAGAGAGATGAAATCTTGCAATCTGCAACAACATGGATGGACCTAGAGGATATTCTGCTGAGTGGAGAAAGTCACTCAAAGAAAGACAAATTCCATATGGTTTCACTTATATGTGAAATCTAAAGAACAAAATAAATGGACAAAGAAAACAGAAAAAAAATCATAGATTCAGAAAACATTTTGGTGGTTGCCGGATGGGAGGATTTTGGGGGAGATGGGTGAAACAGGGAAGAGATTGAGAAGTACAAATTTGTAGCTACAAAATAGTCATGGGGCTGTAGCATACAGCATGAGGAATATTGTCAGTAATATTGTAGCAACTATGTATGGTGTCACATGGTTACTAGATCTATCAGGGTGATCACCTCATAAGTTATATATGTGTCTAATTACTATGTTGTACACCTGAAACTAATACAATAGTGTGTGAACTGTAATTGAAAAAAAAATTTTAAAAGAGAAAGTTATGCAACAGAACATTAATATGATTTTCTATGGTGATGAGCAATGAGAGTATATTTTCCTTATTTTGTTCTTGTCTATATTTATTAAGCATATAACAAAATATATGTTACATTTGTAATAAGAGAAAAATAATATATGCTAAAATAAATTATCAGTCTGAATACTCTGCAAAATTACCTTAGACAGGGAAGAACTATTTCAATCCAGGTGAGAACTGATAAAAGCTGTAGGAAAGTAAAACAAGTTAGAAGTGTGCTTGAGTTAGAAACCTAGTTTGTAGCTATTTTGAGAGGAAAAACATCACATGGCTGTGACCCTTGGGCTCATGTCTGTATTTTTTATTCTCTTCTAAATGTGTTCTGAAGAGTATGATTATTAAGAAAAAAAAAGGAAAATTGAATTACATATAATTATTTTACTAAAAACTTTGATTTATTGCAAGAAAAGGTGATTGGCCTGCAAAATAATGTGCTTAATGCATATGTAAATATTAGATTAGTAGGAAACCATACATACACTATTTAACATAGACCAACAGACTTAACACTGCTCATGAGAGCCATCAGCTACTTGTCTTGACATTATAAAATGATATCCTGCTTTACAATTTTCACTTGGAAAATAGAAATTTATGTTTAAAGAACTTTGCAAATATCATCTCAAAACATTTATGCCATGGCACATCTCATGTGCCTTCGTTTTTTGTTTTTTTTTCCAGGTGCAAAGAACATTCAGACACTTGAGGAGCTAGCAGGGCACAGGAAACTTTAAAGCTGGGGTGAAAATCCAGAAGCAGCCAAATCTGTGGATAACCCAAACAATCACTGCAGCCCACAGTTACACGGGTCCACAATCTTTCTGTTTGGTCTATGTTATCATAACTGGATAAAGTTAATGTCAAGATAAATTCTATACCTATTGTTAGCCCACAAAACCAAGAAGAGATTCTAGGAAACAAACGATGAAATTAAATTTCAAATTTTGAAGTTTTCCAATGTGATGTAGACATAGAATAAAAATCATAAGCTCTTTAATTGCTTATTTCTTGGGGGCATATTCAATTATTAAATATGACTGACCCACTGAGCAGTCCCTGTAAAGCTGTTTAATTTGAAAATGCAATAAAAATTTTAGCAGGGATCTGGAGAATTCAATTTTATTCCAGTATTAAACATTCATTTTTAAAAATTAAGTGCATTTTTATTGACAGTCCAAAGTATTTATCTTTCTCATTCATTCTGATAGCCTATGAAAGCTTTCAGTTTCTTTTTCAGTGTTTCTTTGCCCCTTTTACCTATTAAATTGTCATTGAGAACTAATTTGGTAAATGAGGAGAAACAATTTTCTAACTCAGAAGTTATGGACTCAGTTATACTTTACATAATTCATCCATCACTTTGGAATGAGCAGACATTCCAGGTTTTCAATGAAATAGTCTGGTTTTTCAACATGCACATTTCAAATTTAGATGTGAAACTTAAAAAAAAGTACAGTGTGTAATCCTTAAATCATTAAATATATTTTATTTTCTCAACAAATATTTGATAAACCACCTGGTAATACATGATATCACATTTGATCTGGTCTGTAGCATGTTTGAATTTTGTCATATTTTTCCATCTCTACCCAAAGAGATTATTACTAAAATGCACAGAGGGAATACAGCCTTGATATTATGCTACTATAAAAATATGTAAACAGGGCCGGCCGAGTGGCTCAGTTGGTTAAGAGCTCGCTCAAGAGTTTGAGCTCTGAGCAACAGCGGTTTGAGTCCAGCCCGAGCTGAGCAGCCGCNGCTCGCTCAAGAGTTTGAGCTCTGAGCAACAGCGGTTTGAGTCCAGCCCGAGCTGAGCAGCCGCTGAGCTGCCAACAGGTAGCAGGATGGCTCAGAAAAAAAAAAAAAAAAAAAATATGTAAACACATAAAACCAAAGAAAAAAACTGTATTTCTCATGCAATTATTCTGTAATTTTTTATTTTTTTAGTCTTCTGTGGCAGAGCTGAATCACTGTTTGCAGGTATATCAGTAAGTAGGGGAGTTAGGAGGCAAAGCAGTGAGAATCTGCTACCGCTGATATATTTACACCCAACAGTAACCAGGCCAGGGTTAATATAAGTCAACACTGGAAGTTCTCAGGCATCCATGACTGCATTTGTGTAATTATATAAAACCTCCAACCTCTTTTTTCCCTGTTCTCTTGAATGATATTGGCATTACTAATAATTCAGACTTCAGTCATCCTGGGTTCCAAGTTCAGATATATTGCATCAAGCAATACAGGAAAAAAAATGTGGGTGGGATTGCTATTCACATCTAACTTCAAGTGCAATGAGGCAAATTAAGAATCCACAACATCTTAAAGATATCGTAATTTAGAAAACTATGAATTCATATTTACATACACCTAAAGACCTCAGAAAAAAAGCAGGCTGGAATCCAGCAGAAATTTTTGAAAAATAAAATGAATAAGCCACATATGACTATGTAAAGAGACATTCACAGGATAAAATAAGATAATGCACATAGAAATATCATACAAATATGTAGTATTGTTTTTATGGTATATTGGTTCAAGACCATATGACAATTATTTGTCTTGTCTCTGGGCTATAGTCATTGACTAGTAGTAATATTTTACAGTGCATAGAACTTCTGAAACGTTCTTGAATTAGGACTCTGAAATATGAGTCAGCTAGGAGTTGTCATAATTAATGGCTTAGGTGAATAATAATACTAGTGACATGCATGACTCCTGGAGACTTAAGGGTGCTCACACAGGTCACAGCACAGCTATAGCAGGTGTGGCCTTTGATCTCTACTAAGTGGGAACACATTTAGCCCTACCTCTAAGTTAAAACAAGCTGGAGATTTTGATAAGATAATTTAAAATAGTAGTAAGACAATCGGTAATATTTTCACCATCAGCAATCTGTCAGACAGGGTTTTATGACATAGAAACTGCATTGAACAAGAAAGAAGTTAGCTACCCTTACAAAGATTAGATTTTTACTTGGGGAGAGAAGCAGATAATAAAAACAAAATGTAGTAATAAATGTAGACAGTTTTAAATAGTGACTAGTACTGTGAAGAAAGCAAATTAGAGTAATGATGAAGAGTGATGTGAAGAAGAGGAAACTTTATTTCAGGTTGTCAGATGTGTTTGAGCTGAAACTGAGAATCAGCCTAGCTTCTGCTCTGTTAGGCATCCTAAATTTAAAAAATATTTCTAACATGTGAGAATGGAATCTCATTGTCAAAGAACCTGAATAGAATGCTCTGCCTAGGACTGCATTGATTTTTAAATGTAGTAAATGAATAAAATGAAATGATATATAAAATACGACACTAACTCTGTGCTAAGCACTTTGCAAGTCCCCTTTACATATATTTTGTCGAATCTGTACCAGAATCACATGAAACACATTTATTATCATTGTTTCTCAGAGTAAAACAGACTAAGAGAGAAGCACTGATCTGCTCCTGGGTTACACAGGAATTTAAACCAGGTGTCTGACTCTTAAGCTTGAGTACTTTCTGGTATTCCACATGAATCAACTGTTCCACATAAATCATTCTCCACAATGCTTTGGAGACTAGCTCTGTCTTTTATTTATTTTTTTGAGGCAATACTGTTCTTACTCTATCTGGGTCCCTCTCCTGAGACAGTGCACCCGCCCTGTGATTGCTCTGAGTTATGTTGGCTAACTTCACACAACTGGACCCCTTCCCAGAGACTTGCTGGGCAAACTGAGCTGGGATTGTCTGGGATTTTTTTTTTAATGTTCCTTTTTTTCTCAGGAGGCCCACAGCTCATAACAGAATGATACCACATACAGAAAGCCAACCCTCTTGCCTCAAGAGACAACTCTGGGGTGTCCCTCACATTCCAGAGCTTCTCTGGAATCAGCTAAGGCACAACCTCAGCTGATCACGTATTTGCTTAGTTCCTATCCCTGCTTCCCTCGCTTACTTATAGTTTCTCCTGAGAGCTCTCCCTCAATAAATCATTTCAAAAGAATTCCTGTCTCAGGCCCTGCTTCTAGGAAACCTGACCTAAGACATTTATTCAACAAATATTTATTGAACACCTACTTTGTGTCAGGTTTTGAGATATACTCCAGGGATTCAGAAATCAATATATACAATGGTTCTTTCTGAGATTGAGTTTGGTAGAGGAACAGCATGTAGACAGCTAATGAAATATGAAAAAGACCATAATAGAGGCACACTCTCTCTCAAAAAAAGAAAAATGCCACAGGATCACAGGTTCAAAGAACATAGCCAGCACTGCTTGGAGTGGAGAGAAAGGTGAGAGATAATGAAAGACTTTGCAAAGAAGATCATAAATGATAAATAGGAATTCATCAAGTTGAAGTGTAGGAAGAGTTTAAAGGGAAAAGAGGTGGTCCTTTTGAAAGAGTCAGTGAAAGAACAGGTCAAGATTGAGGGACTCTCAAGTCATTTTGTATGACTAAATAGGCAAAAGATGATTTTACCTGAGACAGTAATGGCAACCCATTATGAAAGACATTATATGCTAAAGATATGCAAAATAAAAATTATTAAAGGTACAAAAGAAAATGCAAAAACTATAAAGCTATAAAGCTAACAAAAGACATGCACTATGTCTTTTGTAAATATTAGATATTCTATTGTGTGAATTTAACTGCTAACATAAAACATAACAGGGTTCCATAAAGTATAATTGATTAAGAGTTACATTTTCCAACTCTATAGTATGACCAGAATTGTATTAGTCAGAGGTCTCCTAACTTTCCTATTTATTATTGAGTAAACTGCATTTTCAGAATGTCTTGGTTGAGGGTTAAGTCTGATACATTTTTAACATCTGTATAGAAGTTTGTCACAGTGGGTCTATAGCACGATGCTT
Source organism: Hipposideros armiger (assembly GCF_001890085.2). NCBI lineage: Eukaryota > Metazoa > Chordata > Mammalia > Chiroptera > Hipposideridae > Hipposideros > Hipposideros armiger. Next base: position 352,480 of record NW_017731575.1, read on the forward strand.
TTATGAAGTTACCACAAAAAACATGCAGTTCATAACTGGGCAAAGTTCAAATTATCTGTCATGTACAGTTATTATTATAGTCAAGTGTGCATCATTTTACCATATAAATAAGTGATTTGATTAGCTCAGTATGAAGGCTAAAATTAATCCATATGAACTGCAGTAAACCATTTGCTTTAGTCATTAATTATGACCATTGTCTCATTGTTGTTTTTTATTTTATTTGTGAAGCAAGGTCAGCACTGGGGAAAAAATTTTAAAGCAGGCAAAATCATCATTCTCCAACCTGACTCCAGGAGTCTCTCCAGGCAGCTAGCTGTTCTGAAAATTTTCATTTCCCTCTACTTTCATCCAAATACCATGCCTAGACTTCATGAGCCACAGAAGGAAACTTGTCAAATTGACACCAATGTGTGAAGGACTGATAAGCCCTCAGATTGTCTTCCCAGGGGGAGGTGAGATGGGTATGGTACAGTGAGTCTCAGAATGCCCTGAGACAGTAAGAAGGTTGGTTACACAAGCTGTTTCACATTCAAGACCACAAGGGAAATCCCACATTTACTCTTGGTACCAATTTGGAGGCTACTTGATAAGTTTATTTCATTTAGTTGACAAAGTGTTTCAAAACACAAAGCCCACACACTAAAAAGAAAAAAAAAAGTGGGGTGGTGAAAAGGATGAGAAAAATGTGTATACAGTTAATTGATCTGACTTTATGTAAGTCACATAACGCCCCCAAAACTCATCCCCGCCTCCCTGCGCCCACCATTGGTATCGTGAAGACAGTACCACTCATTTAACCTGACCCACTGAGTTGTTATAACGATTAAATGAAGTCAATTACATTTATTTTTTATACCAGAAAGCTCATGGAAAACTTTATGATCCATCTAAGATTCTAACTTTGGCTGAGTTCTCACTGAAAGATCCTTTCTGCCTGCACTATATCTCTGTGCAGTCATGTCTGCACCATGCCTATCACGTCTTGGGTGATCACACAGTCCACCAAAATCATGGGTCAGCCCTAGTGGAGATTTATAAGGGTCACTGTTCAATTTGTTTAAAAAAGTCTTGCCTGTGTGTACAAGGGAACTTTATTTTTTTTTAAATTTCAATGGAAGTATTCATCCACATTCTCTTTTATTCAACATTCATTTAAAGTGTCAGTGCTGTATAATTCACATAAACGTCCACATGTTTTGTTTTTGTTTTTGTTTTTTGGCAAAATGGTGAGTAAGTTTGCATATTCCATTGTTTTGTTCTATCTATTTTATCAGTGTACCAAGAGGGAGAATGAAGAGTAAAGCTTGCCATGTACAATTTTGAAAAGAGATAGTTTTCAGTTTAATTTCAAGCATAAGCGTCTGAATCATCCTTATGCAGTTATTCTCTATGAGTGTCAGATATTAGAACATTTTAATACATCTCTCCTTCCCTTGAGCCTGTTTTTATATGATTTCAGATATCCTCCTGACTTTTTTGTTGTTGTTGTTTTGACAAGAGGAATAAAATGTATTTTATGATCAAACCCATGTATGTTTTGGACTGCTTCACTCAGAGATGCTTGGAGGAACTTAATCAAGAAAGCTTTTATAGAGTTTAATACGTGAAATAAAGCAAGAAAGTAAGCACTGAAAATAAATTACCTTGAAAATAGAGTAAATTCTTTTTTATCTGTCTGTCCATATTTAATTTCTCTCATTTTCACATGAAAGAGAATGCTGCTTTGGAAAAAAGGATCGTATCTCAAGGTTTAACATACTTATTCTGATTTCCCAAACACTGGGATAATGTCATCTCTGTAATCATTATGGTTTTTATATTTTGCCATGTGAATTATTACTTCTGCCTCAGCTATGTTTAAATGTTTGCTGTGGAATTGTTTATATTTCCATTAAGTTACCAATATTTTTTAACTACACCTAGATTTTGTGCACACATTAAAATATGTGGACAGAAAGAGTCAGTCAGAGTGTATTACTTTCACAAATATATTTCCAATTGCTCTACTATGAGAATTGAATCTAAGAAAGAGGCCATGATGGTGATAGAGTTAGAAAGCAACAAGTCAGAGAGGAAACTAGCCACAGCCTTTGTTTTCTAGAAATAATTCTAACAATTTTCAAATTTACTTCTTCCTAGATATTTTACCTTTATCTCCTAATTTGTGAAAGAAATACAGTGATTGTTAAAAGTTCCAAAAATCCAGAGTAACTTTTTATCTTTGACTTTTCTTCAGAAGAGAAGGATTTTTTCATGGAATCATCATCAATTTAGGGCTCAGGCAACCCAGTATATTTCTACCTGGGTTTGGGAAGAAAGCTTTGTCACAGTGTGACATTTTATATGGTTTTACCTTATTTAGTAATTGAAACTTCAATTTCATTGATAGCCCCTTTTATCTTTATAGCTGAGATTTGACAATTTGGGCCCACTTCTTTTTTCCTACCAATAATTTCATCCTAGCTGCTTTCCAAACTCCTAAACATTCACCAGAGGATGCAGCACTTCGATGAGAAGCACATCCTTGGCTTTGAGGCACGGCTCTTATTAAATTTCAAACCGCATAAATGGCAAGGGAGGTAACTCAAGAAGCAAGCTCTTCCCTGAAGCCAGCTTCATCAGGGGCTAGTTCAGCACATGTAATTTACACCCTTGTCTTTACAAATCCCTTCTATATCATTTTCTGTTTAGTTTAAAGGCCTAATGTGAGTTCTGTTGAATTAGAGCTGAATCCCTGGGCCATGGTGCTCTGCTCACATCTGCCCTAAGCACTGCATGTGAAAGCAGCCGCCACCAGTGTCAATAGAGTTCTATAAAGATTAATGGGGCACCCGAAAAGCAACAAGGACTTTGAGTGATTTCAAGGATCAGACTCCAAAAATCAATTTCCCTGAAAATGTCCTTGCTAATTTAACTGATAGTATTTGACACTCCTCCTGCATCGTACAAGTTGTAAGTATGAGAATCAAGACCTTATTTTAACCAAGGGAATAAATGAATAAACATAGGCAGATATATATGCTTTAACATATAGATGATGTGTACATGCATGAATATGAATCAATGTGCCAATTGGCCATAAGTTTTCTCAAAATCAACTGGGTATTTCTTTAAAAAGATTTAAAGAATAATCAACTCTTATAGGGATGAAATCATTCAGATTAGACAAAATTAAAGGAGGCTTACTGCTTTGCATAGCTTATCAGCATATTGTATGAACAATGGCACGCTACGTACTTAATATTTTGAGCTCTATTAAATTACCCAAACAAAACAGCTTTGGAATTCCAACAAAAAAGATTGTATTACAGATTTACAATGTATCAATAAAAGCATAACTTATATTAAACACTCAAAATCGGAGAGAAAAATCACACAATGGAATGTTGTGGAAATTTTTTGAAGTATTTAAGTAGTGCTTATAGAAATATTTTAAATGTTTTGCAATTTTATTTAGAAATAATTATTGTCATTTCATCTGCATGAAATGAGGATATTATGAATTTAAGTGGAGTTCTTCAAAAAGTCTTTTTTTAAAAATCTGTTTTTAAAGAGAATTTTAAGTTGACTTTATCCTTGCACCTGGGTTTAGTAACTGCCTTTTCTAATATTTATGAAATCTTTGTGAAAAGACAGTCTGAAATGAAAAAATTGAGAAACACAAAGGAAGTAAGGTAAAGCTTTTGAAGCCTTGTGGCCTGTGTGCCGCTGCCAACTCTTAATAAGTATACTTTCTGAAGTCTCATTGATCCTTGATTTGAGTTCCCTGGTTTAGTAATAAAATATGACACGATTTCTCACTCTGGTGCAGGGCAATTTACTGCAAAAGAAAATGCAAAGTCCTGCCTAGTGTAGGGTTCTGACCTATTCAGAGAATTCATGAAGTTCATCAGACCCACCTATAATAACTCAGAACTCCCCAATTTCAATTTCATCATGACATGAAACTAAGAGTGTGATTTAAGTGGCTCACAGTCCTGGGGAAGTAACTACTGAAGCAAGTCTGTGAAAGTGAAGGATGCAACTTTCCATAACCCAGTTCCTGCCTTTCTTTCTGCCTCCTCTCTCTGTCTCTCTCTCTCTGTCTCTCTCTCTGTCTCT
>NW_017731575.1:357683-367444 GCF_001890085.2 Hipposideros armiger
GTTCAGCATCTTAGCTGTGGAGGGCAGTGTCACTGGCCCTCACATGTGGGATCCGAACCGGGGCCCTCTGGCATCCCAAGCCAGCTCTTAACCAACACGCCACTTGGCTGGCCCCCCATTGAGTTGTAAACTCTTTCATACCTATCTTCAGAGCCCCAAGCCACAGCTAACTCTTCAGGTGTCAGGCTTAATTCAGAAATCAAGATATCACGAAATCATATCACACATTTCTAGATAAACCAACTCAAAAAGGGAATTGCTGAAAACAAAACATTTTGGTACACTAAGATATTTCCAGAATATACTTATGATATGTTGTGAAAGACAAAAGAGCCAATAAACATCTGGCACTTGAACTATGCTGATTCTTACCAGATTTCTATTTTGTAAAAGAAAAATGTATTAATTATTCTTAATTCATTCACAAGAAACTTTATATTAGTGATAATTGAATTCAAATTCAACTTCACATGACCTGTACGTAAGCATTTTTGCTCAGACACATAACAAGTAAAATTTTTCTTTTTGCCCTTTCCTTTTAGAAAATCTAGAATGAACCACAAATTAGAGGATGAGGAAAAAAAAGAGACTTTGTCAAATATTCAATATACCGTTTGAAATTAGTCATCTTTTCAAGTGACAACAACACAGACTTTTTTTTAATTCTCTGTTTTGCTGGCAGCTTCCCTGGGGCAGAGGCCAGTTGATTCAAAGGAGGCCTACTATAAATGAAATGCAATCCTCTTCTACCCCTGGGAGAAGTGATTACTTATATAATGGAACTACAGGGAATGCACACCAAGAGACAGAGAAGCCTCTGGTTTTCTATAACTTATTTTTCTTGTTTCATTTACAACACAGCCATTTTCCCAACACTAAGGATCTTTGTATGCATTATTTCTGTTTCCTTTCTTATGTGGACACAACCACAACCAGCTGTATGCATTGGCCCCTCCATGTAGATTCTGCAGGGTAAACACTAACAGACTATAAAACATAATTGATTTGAGAAGTTCTGACTTTAACCAGTGTTAGAGAGTTTGGGCCTCCTCTCCTCTGTCGCTTTCATAATGTACTGTATGATTTTGGTTCCTTCATTCTTTTCCCAGCCTCCTCTTCATTGTTTCAAATACACCAGTTTAAGGTCTCAACAGTTTCCTCAGAAAGGAGTAAAAGCAGAAAACACAGTGATCTTCAGGAAGATGAATAGGAGCACAGGGGTGTACCAAAGACCTCTTATTTTCAACCGCTACTGGAAGCTAATGAAGGCATCCGTGGGGCCAAAGGTTTTGTTCTGACCTGTCCTCTGAGTTAGTGATTTCTGTGCCTACTAGGACACACAGGGACAAAACACCTTCTCATCACTGATGTGCTTTGATCAGTGATCTCAGAGGGGTTGTGGTGGCTGGAAGAGGCAAAGTAAGCAGAATTTGGAAAGTTGGCCCAGGCAAGCACTTTCCATATCTGGATAAAATGCATGGATATAATGCTTTTAATTTTGGCATATGTAACATTATTTCCTGTCATTTTACCTCCCCCCACTCATTTTACATTAAAAAATTATAGCCCAATATAAAAATTGCAATTCAATGCTTTTAAAAATAAAGAAATGATTTTTTTAATGTTATTAGGAACCCAATCACATAGATAACTCTGTTATTTCAGAAAAAACTTCTCAAGAATGGCAGACAAAGGGTAAAAATAGTTTTCTGAAAAGTATCTACTTAGTTAAACTTGTTATCAATCCTATAAATAAGTACATATGTATATGTTTCTATATTAAATATGCATATTTCAACACAACCTAGAAATTGGATACTAGTAATTTAAAAATGTGTATAAATGAATAGTTAAGCTAGTGTCTTCTTATGACTTAAATTTTAAGAATATACAACTACGATTTATGAAACTTCTTAATATGTTTATATCTTTGAGTTACTTACTTATCCTTTTGACTTATTTGCCCATTTGTATTTATTTTCATTTTATTGTGAGGAAACTCTTCACTACTTTTCACTCTTCAATGGTACAATTGAACTATTTTACTCGTATATTAGCAAGTTGCAAAGCCAGGAAAAATATTGCAAAAATTAGGGAAAATGTTACAACATTTTTCCTGAAGTCCAATTGCTAATATTGTATGAAAGGTATATAACACTGTTAGGTTCCAAAATTCGCAGACCCACAGAAGCTAATTAATACATCTAAAACTATACTTATTATTACTACACTGGACAAGAAGTTAAATACCCTTCTATAGATCCCCAGTAAGTAATTTGGATACTGAAATAATTAGAATAATTATATATGAATGCACAAAGGGGTGTTTGGTAAGAATAAAATAAATTCAAGGTATTTTATATAAACAATTCGGGTGGATTTTTTGTTATGAACTCATAATGAAAGTTTTTTTGAATTCTAATAGCTAAACTTTCTGAATGAGGACAAAAATTGGGTATTCCCACTGAATACTCTCTTGTAGCTATATAGCAAGATGCACTATATTAACTTTGAATTTTATCTGTTTTCTGTGGTGACAGCTGTATATACAATTTTAAAAAATGGTTTCCCTTACCTTACCTCTGTCTTTACTGGTTCTCAATATATTTGAACAAATGTATTTAAAATTTGTATCTCACATCACACCGAAAACAACATGCTATGTGGTATGTATACATGTACGAGTATACATTTGCATTGATATAGAATTATTACATGAGTTTTTAAATTTTAGAAGTATTTTAAATATCAATACCTACAGCATTTTTAACCATTTCTTAAGCTAGAAGGTTGTAATAATATTAAGCATATTTGCTCTACAATTGCCACAGATTTGCTTCTAAATCAAGATTCAAGTTGTATGTATGAACACATTTCACTCCTACTAGGATTTGGTTTGAGCTCTTTTCATAATTACTATGTCCACACTGGTGATTACTACTATCTATTTTATACATTTTACACAGGCTCATAGCATTTAAAGATTAAATGCAAGCCACAAATACAAAAGCACGCTATCTAAACTTTTTTTAAAAACCAACAACCATGCATTAACTATCAAATTTAAATTTGCTTTGACAAAAATATTAAACACTTACTGTAGACTGCGAAAGAATCCATTTCTAATGGTGGCTTTATATCAGTCCACAGGGAAGCCTATTAAGGCACAGCTGACTAATGACTATCATTTTCAATTGATTTCATTAGTATTTAAGTTATAGTATAAAGTACATTCCCTTTGGAGTTCTGAAAGTTAGTGGTTTACATACATTTAGTGTAAAGATTTTGCTGTGTATAATATAAAAGTGATTTAATAGCTAAGTGAAGTTTTTTTGCCTATCTAAATCTACTTATTCATACATAAATATTAACTTTTAATAAAATAGCACTTAATGCATTATTGTCACTCATTATAATAAAACATATGATGCTGTCAGCTGACCATCTTTATGCCAGGGTAATACACTATTATGGCCTTCTTTTTGTCTGAAGCCTTTGACCATTTTTTATTGAGAGTGTAATTTTTATGAATAATATGCACTGATATAGTAAGCTAGCTAAACGATGGTGACCCACTGATTAAAGAAAGCAGTGTTACCAAAAAGAAATAGATATCCAACCTAGCTGATATCAAGAAAAAATTTTTAACCTCTGAGTTTTAAAAATTTCGGCCTCAAATATGGTTCCATTTTTTGTGATGTGTGTTTTTCTATTCTAAGAGATATTAAAAGTGAAAAAGACAAGTTGTAGAATCAGTTGATGAACACTAGATACTATTGTGTGTGATGAGGGTTCCAGACACATAAAGACTTTTTTCTTGACATCAAGGAGGGAGCCAGATAAAGCTTGAGCATTTCCATAGATCACAATACAAGTCTGCTTATGCCAAAGACCAAACAAGCAACAAAATCAATAAGTGTTACGGGTTGGAGGGTGGGGAGAAAATGTTGTACCTTGCTCTTAGAAGAAAAATCAAAAGCATCAAAGGCTGATATCAGGTGTTTTAAAATATTCACATATCTCACTCTGTAGTATAGTTTCCTTGAATGTAAGCACTCATATTTACAGAATTCCTGTTGTAAGGATCAAATAAGAATTTTTTCATATGGTTTGAAAGCTATAAAGTTCTATCTTCTAAGACCAAATTAAAAGAAAAACATCAGTATGCTTCATTTTCTGAGTAATTGGTATTTTTACTATATTATTTACTCTGGTAGAGAGGTTTTTGTGTACAATTCTTCAAACTAAATTTAATGTTTTTTTTTTTAAAGTCATCAGGAATGCTCAAGCAAGAGAAATACAATTGTAAAACTTGCTTCTGCTTTGAACTTGGTCATCCTGACTATGTTTTCAACATAGAATACAGACCACACCAGAACCCCAAAGATAGTGCATAAAAAATAGTTCCTCAAATCAGATACACTTAGCACCAAAAGCTGGTTTCTGCATGTTTGCTCCTATACAAATAAAGTGATTGATTTGGCCCAATCTCATTATCTCCCCCAAATTATTTCAGAATAGCACCTGCATCTAAAGTCACTCTGGCTACGCTTCCACCTAGGATGCTGGAATATAACTCACGGAGCACTTGCCACAAAAACACAAAAGTAGGTTTGTGTAACTCTGAAAGAGCCATGGAGAAGGTAAAGTGCTATATTTTGCACTTTCATGTTATCTGCCAAATCCTAACCAGTAAACACCTACAGCTATGGAACTATTTGTTTAATTTGAACTGCCTTTGCTCTAAACTGTAGACAAATGTGTTTACATGAGAGCGATTTTCTATTTTTTTTTTTTTGCATATAAGAGTGATTGACTCCAGACTAATTAAATTCTGCTTTAAAGGGAAGCTTATTGATGAATGTTTATTGACATCCCATTTTATAATTTAGTCCAAATATGCTCCCAGACATCAATTGCCAAGTATCTTTATTTCTATTGCACCTTATTAATGTAGGAGAAGAAATAAAATTTAACTGAGCTTCTGATGCAATTGGGGTTTAAACTGGGAAAGAAAATGTTACTTGGCATGACCATGAAATAAATTAGTGTTCAAATACCACAAATGAAAAATCAGTCATATAGTTTTAAGATCTTTGGTTTTCCTGTGAAACCTAATACAATTTTTCTATTGTTTCCTGTGTTTCTGGTGTCAAATAAGAATCAACTGAAAAATTGGAGATCATGAAGATTTACTCTTAGGTTGTTTTCACGAGTTTGATAATTAGCTCTGATATTTAGTTCATTGATCCATTTTAAGTTAATTTTTATGGTTGGTGTGAGTAGGGGTTAGAGTGAACAGGAAGAAGCAAAACAAGAAGGAAATTATGACAAAGGGTGATGAGGAACTTTCTGGGTATGATGAGTATGTTCATTAGTTTGATAGTTGTGTTGGTTTCACAGGTGTTACAACTAACAACATTTTACACTTTAGATATGTGCAGCTTTTACATGTTAACAAATGTCAATGAAACTGTTAAGCAGAAAAAGTCATGGAAAAAGAAATACAAACCTGTAACTTTTAAGCCACAATGCTCTAAGACATCAAGGTGAATACATAAATATTTTAAAAATTATTTCTTAGCTTACATCTACAGTGTGAGATCAGAGGGCACTGTAACCACTGATAGAAGTGTTTGCTATAATGTACTCTTTGAAGTTCTGTTCTAATGATGTTTCTGTGCTTAGCTTTTTAGTCTAAGGTGAAGCACATGTGCGTATCTCTTTATTTATTCACACATAAGTGTAACCAACATTTATTGCGTGCATTCTAAGTAATTAATACAGACAGCACCTAAAAGTGCCAGGCATATAGGATGTTTTTAAAATAATTATTAATTGAATGAGTGAATTAATTAATAATAGGCATTGTCTTGGCACTTCAGATCACAGCTTAGAGAAACAGTTATTTACTGGTTGGTATCTTGGAACAAAGATCAAAAATATCATTTTGACAGAACAGGGAGTGATATAGAAATTTTCTCATAATTGTTTTTTTTTTAAATGTGTACTTAGAACATACTGAATCTTTCACATTAGGTTTTTGAGTCTCTTACTACCATTTGAATCCATGGCATGATTTTGTAGCATTTTAAGAAAATATCTACTATTGAGAAATATAAAACATAAATTCCTTCTCCTTACTGAGCATGAGTCTGTTCTGAGAACTAGAAAATGGGCCTCTTTGAAGCAATATACTTTCCTTTTAAATATTTGTAGTACTTCTGTGTGTCTTTGTTTATCATCATAAAAAAAAAGTTTCAAGAATGAGTTGTAGTATTTGAGAGAGAGAAAAATAGGAATTAGAAATAAAGAGACTATGACATAAACATCTGTGTATACCCTTTAAAAAGGAAGCATCCATAAATCACATTATTAAATATTGAAAACAAATGTTCTGTTTTTGCATCTTATATGGTTAGGTCAATCTGCAGTTAACAGCTGATAAACTAATATATTAAATAAATCTCAAAAATGAAATTTAATGATTAATTTAATAACTATTGTTTTAACTGATTTGTTGTGATGAGGAGACAAACCATGTTTCTACCTCATTATCCTAATTATTGTAGTTTTATGGAAAATATTGAACTCTATAGAGTAAATCCTCCAATTTTATTCTTTATTTGTCATGATTGCTTTATCTATTCTAAGTCCTTTACATTTCCATGTATATTTTGGAATCAGCTTGTCAATTTCTATTGTAAAAAAGGGCCTTCTGAGATTTTTCTTGCGTTTGTGTTGACCCTATAAATCATTTTAACAGAACAACAACAAAAAAGTTCAAACAAAATTAAAAATAGAAGAAATAAAATTGGAATATTTTAGAAAAGTTGAACATTAACTGAAATACTTTATTTTAACTTTGAATATATTTAAATTTTTATTGAGATATAATTTAAACAGAGTGAAATGGCCAGAGCTAGTGTGCAGTTAAATGAGTTGTGACAAATGCATACCGAGGTCAAACAATTAAGTTTGCGTACATGTATTTATCCATCTTACCACACCCCATTAAGATAAAGAATATTTTTATCAATCCTGAAAGTTTCTTTAAACCCTTTCCCAGGCAATTCTACTACACCCTCCAATCAGAGACAACCATTCTACTGATTTACATCAGGATATTTTGATTGTTTAAGTATTTCATACAAATAGACTCATAACAATGTTTTTGTCTGTGTCTTACTCTGCTTATGCTACCGTAACAAAATACCATATACTGTGTGTCTTAAACAAGAGAAATTTATTTTCTGATAGTTCTGGAAGCTGGACCTCTAAGATCAGAGTGCCAGCATTTTCAAGTTGTGGTGAGGCTCCTTTTCTGATTTACAGATGGCCACTTTCTCACTATGTGGCTTTCCCTTGGTGTGTACATGAGGAGGGGTATGTTTTCTCTTTTGTTGTTGTTTCTGTTTTTGCCAGGTCTTTTTATTTTATTAACATTTCATTTTTAAGTGTACTATTCAATAATTTTCAGTAATTGTACAGAGTTGGGCAACCATCACCACAATTAAGTTTTAGAACAGTCCGTTACTCCAGAAAGATTCCTGATGTGTTTATTCTTACAATACTGTCATAAAGAACACACTCCCATGATTTCATCCAACTATTATTACCTCTTAAAGGGCTTAGCCACAAATATCATCACATTGGACGTTAGGGCTTCAACATATTAATCTGAGGTGGATAGGCACATTCAGTCCATAATATTTTATTTCATTTTTTTATCTTTTTCTTCCTCCCCTCTCTCCCTTCCTCTCCTCCTCTCACTCCTCCTCCTCTTCTTCCTCCTTTCTCTCTTTCTCTCTGTCTCTCTCCCCCCTTAGCATATGTTTCACATCAATCCATCTTGTTGTGTATCTGTAATTTGTTAATTTTTGTTGCTGACTAGTATTTCTCTGTGTAAATATTTGATTTGTTGATCTTTTCTCTTGCTGTTTAACTTTTTTTTTTAGCTTGGGGCTATATAAAAAGTTTCTACGAACAATCCTCTATATGTCTTTTCACTTAGAAAAATATTTTTATTTCTTTTGAGAAAATATCTAAGAAAATAATTTGCCGAATTCAGTTTTAAGAGACGATTCTCCATGGAACGCTCAAATTTCTGCATATATTGTGAGTAGAGGCAGTGACAGCTTTTGGTCTCTACTATCTTTTCAACGATGTTTGTATATTTAATAGCCATGGAAGATAGAGATAGTATCACCCTTCTGAGAAGACAGCAGATTTTGTGTGTGTGTGTGTGTGTGTGTGTGTGTGGACCATTATTCATCACCTGAGGGAAAGGTGGAGAGCAAGTGGAACACTTGCAAAGTAAAACTCATGCAGCCTGCTGTGCCATGAGTAATAAAGTCCTTTGTCTCTGAGCTAGGAATCTCTTATCTCCTGCCATCATCCATTAAATCATGGAAGGCTAACTTGTGTGCTAGCAAATAAAGTAAACTCTCTGACTCAACTTTTCTTGATGTTCAGGTCCCCTGGGAAAGCCAATACCAAAATAGAGTAAATGCAAAAGTTTATTTGGGGGTGATGCCTGTGAAAGCTAAAAGGGAAAGAAGCAGTTTTAGGCAGAAAAAATGACTTCAAACTGCTGCAGAGCTAACGCCTGCTGAAGAAGAGGCAGGGAGAGCCCCAGACTCCAGTGCAGATATGACACTCTCAGCCAAACAATTGAGGTCTTCAGAACAAACAGCACCCATCAGAAAACTCTAATTTTGCAGATAAATGGCCAGGTGATGCACAGGGTTGGAAGCAGCACCCGAGAGTGTGACTTCAGCTTGAACATTATGGTGGGGCCCGAATATAACGCAGCTGGATGTTGTCAGCTAATTGCACTACTCTCACATGAAACACAAGCTATTTTACGAAGGGACATCTGAATGGTACAACTCCATGGGTACCTCAAAGGTTTAAGCAAACATTTAACTTTAAAGAAACTGCTAAACAGTTTTCCAATGCAGTTGTTATATTTTACACTCCCTTCAGTAATGCAGGAGAGATTTGGTTGTCACACAACAATTATAGTTGTTAATCTTTTAAAATTGTATACATTCCAGTAAATGTATAGTGGTATCTCATTGTGGTTTTAATTTGCCTTTCCTTGATGATTTATTTTGTGCATTTTTATATGCTTATTTTGTTAACTGACTCAAGTCTTCTGCTCATTTTTTTTAATGGATCGTCTTTTCAGTATTGAACTGTAGTAGTTTTTCATATATTCTGAATACAAATCCTTTATCAAATGTTTAGCAATTTTTTTTTCCTATGGCATGGCTATTTACTTTCTTCACAGGACGTTTGACAAATAGAAGTTTGATGAATACTAAATTATCAATTATTTTCTTTTATAGTTTGTAATTTCTGCATTCTAGGGAAAACTAAGCTTATCTAAAAAGCCTACAGATTTTTACCTGTTTTATTTTTTCTAGAAGTTGTACAATTTAAGCTTGTAGGATTAGTTTGATGATTCCTCATGAATTGATGTATGTAGGGTGAGGTAGGGAACATATTATTCCCTTTACATATGGATGGCTTCAATTTGCTCATATTTTATCTGTATCATCTATAATTTCCTTTTCTTTTTATACCTTTGTCAGGTTTTTGACCCAGGGTTTTATTTTAGCTTCCTAAAATGAGTTAGGAACGCTTCCTGCTTCTCCATTTCCTGATAGAATTTGTGTACCTTTTCTATGTCTATGTTGTGTATGTGTGTGTGTGTGTGTGTGTGTGTGTGTGGTGTGTGTGTGCGTGTGTGTGTG
>NW_017731575.1:371275-375866 GCF_001890085.2 Hipposideros armiger
CAAGTGCTGGTTTAATTAGGATCATCTCTTTGGTTAGTAAATATATGTGTTTATGTTTCAAAAATGCTAATGAATATGTTAAGCCTTGAAATTATTTTCTCCAGGTTTTTAATTTCGTAACTTAAAACTACACCTCTATTTGTCTTATCTTTGACTTGCTTAAGAAATTTTTAATTTCAAATATCCAGTGAAGCAGAATTGGCATCATGAGTAATAATCAATCTGTACACAATATTCTAACATTCACATGATATAATGCTGTAATAGCATAAGGAGTGAAAAATGATCAGATCATAAAATATGATATAACAGGCAAACATACAAAAATCAATACTTTCAGTGACTGAAAAGTTGAACAAGTTAATAACTGTTTCAATTCCCATGTAACAAGTTGATTCTGTGACACATGAAAATGAATAAAGACTTTGTTAAATTAACTGGTTTCTTCTTGAGCCATCACAGCCAACCAGGTCTCATCAAGGGTAGGGAAAATAGTCTGCTACTACTATTACTGTTAATTTTTACAGTTTCATAGCTTTGGGGTCACTGAAAATTCTAGTCTAATGAGGGAAGGCTATCTCCCTTGTGACACTTTTTTTTCTTCCCTGAAAAGTTAAAGTTTTTGACAATTTTAGAAAGTTCTAAGGGCCATTCCTAAAAGGGCTGATAGCCTTGAAGCTTGGCAGCTCTCTGGCAACAAAGTGCATGGATTTTGTGCAATGCTTTATATTTCTAAGCCAAAATAACTATGTAATTATTTTGTAATTATAAAGTAATCATTTACTGGCAACTGAAGTTTTTCATTTTTTATGGTAATTCCAAGTATAACTACCATATAATTTGTAAGNTGTGTGTGTGTGTGTGTGTGTGTGTGTGTGTGTGTGTGTGTAGGAAAAAATTAACCAGTGATACCATCTTGCACTACATTTTACTGGATGGGAAAGTTTTGATAACAATTCAATTTCTTTAGTAGGCACATGGCTATTAAGATTTTCTGTTTTTTACAGGATCAGTTTTGGTAAACTTTTTTTTTTTTTAAAGAATTTGTTCATCTTACCTCAGCTATAGAATTTATTGACATAAAATTCTTTGTTATAATTTACTTATTATGCTTTTATTGTCTCTAGGATCTCTAATATTGTACTTTCATTTAGATGTTACTTTTTTTCTCTCTCTCGATTTTTTTCCTCGTCTGTCTTGCTAGCAATTCCATCAATTTTCTTCAAAAACAAACTTGGCATTGTTAATGACCTCTGTCTGCTTTCTATTTTACTTTATCCTGCTCTTATCTTTATCATATCTTTCTTCAACATATTTAAATTTTATTTTACCTATTTTTTTCTAGTCTCTTAACATGGAAGTTTAAGAATTTATTTTGAACCATTCTTTTTTATTTTTTCTGATATGTCACAGGTCTTTAAATGTTCTTATTTCTAAACATTCCTTTAGTTACATTTCACAAATTCTATTTCTATTTGTTTTTATTATTACTTAGTTAAAAATATTTTCTAATTTCCTTGGTATTGTTTTTAATTTGAGTCATATGAGATTTATAAGTAGGAGGCTCAATTTATAAATATTTGGGCATTTACAAGATATTCTTTGATATTGATTCCTAATTTAGTTCTGCTCTGGCCAGAGAATATTCCCTGAGTTATTTTAATGCTCTGTGATATGATGTGTATACACTTAAGTATGTTATGTATTCATTTTTTTAAAGATTTTATTGGGGAATTGGGGGAGCGAACAGCATTGGGGAATCAGGGAACAGGAACAGACAAGTTGCTGTCCTTTTGTTCTTCAGTCTAGCTGTGAAGGATGTCGCTTCACTGGGCCATGTTGGTATTGTGATCACTGTGCTCTTCCCGGCTGAGGCAGATAAGTCATCGGCCATTGGACAGCCCCTCACGCTGGCTGTCGGCCACTCATGGTAGCTTACAGCAGCCCACTGCAGTTCCACTGCAGGCTATGCTGTCACCGGTGACTCATGGCAGTCCAGCTCCAGGTGGAGCTGTTGTTCATCATCCTGCTGTAGAGGCACTGGCTGATGTGGGTTCTGAACTGGCGGCCCTGCTGCTCAGAGCTCGCATTCCCAAGCCAACTCTTAACCAACGAGCCACTCGGCCGGTCCTGTTATGTATTCTTGATGAATTGGTTCTTTTGTCATTATGGAATATTTATATTTTCCTCTGGTTATATGCCTTGTCTTGAAGTGTATATTATCTGATATTAATAGAAACAATCCAATTTTCATATGGGTATGTTTGCCTGCTACATTTTTTTCTACCCTTTTACATAAAACCAGTCTTTGTCTTTATATTTCAAGTGTATTTCTGATAAACAGCATAAAGTGGGTCTTGCATTTTTAAAATCCAAGATGAAAATCTCCTTCTTTTCATTAAAATATACTATTTAAATTTACTGTAAATATTGATATGGTTAAATGTAAGTCTATTATCTTACTTGTTTCCTCCTTGCCCCATTTAATATTTGTTTTCTTTTTTCTCCTTTCCTATCATCTTTTGGAATAATTAAGGATCATTAGTATTTAATTACATCTCTTTTAATTCTTATAGTGGTTGCTCTAGGGATTATGATATTCCTCCTTAAGTCATTATAGTTAATAGCGAGTTAATACCACTTCACATGTAACATGCTAAACTTACAATAGAAGGTTTCTATTTATTCCTTCCCACATTTGGTACTGTTTTTCTCATTTATATTTCCTAAATATGTTGTAACCCAACAAACACATTAATATCACTTTAGTTTTTAAAACAATTATTTTTTTACAAAATAAACATACAAGAAAAAACTTTAAAATATATTTACCCACTTATTTAAAATTTCTGATGCTCTTCATGCTTTTGTATGACTCAAAGTTTCTATCTAGTATTATTTTCTTTAAGATGAAGAACTTTCTTTAACATTTCTTGTCATACAAATCTGCTGCTCATCTGCAAGTGTTTTAATTTCAATGAAATTTTTGGAAGATACTTTTGCAGGAGTTTTGCATAACATTTTGAAGGATATTTTGCATGACATTTATGAAAGATATAGAATTCTGATTTTTATTTCTTCATTCATCATTTAAGAAGTATGATCCCATTTTCTCTTGGCTTGCATTGTTTCAGACAACTAGTCAAAAAAATCCTTTATAATTTTCCCATATACAATGTATTTTGAAACTTTTGTTTTTTAGCAAATTGATTATTATATCCTGGGTGTTGTTTTCCTATTTTTTTTTCCTTACTGGGCATTTTCAAACTTGTTAGATAATTTTTCAATTAAGTTTGGAAAATATTTGGCTATTAGTCTCTAATATGTTTTGTTCTGTCCAAATCTTTCTCTTCTTTCCTTCTGTTAATCCAGTTACTTATATGTTAGACTTCTTGATGTTGTCTTAAAGTTTGCCGAGGGTTTTCCCCATCTTCTTTTCCTCTGTGTGCTTCACTCTTTCTATTACTTGACTTTTTTTCAGCTCACTTACCTCTTCTTTTGCAATGTCAAAGCTCCTATTTAGCATTATTATATTTCAGAAATCATATATTTCAGAAATCATATATTTCAGTTCCAGAATTTCCTTTTTTGATATAATTTTCATTTTTCTTTTGAAAAAAAAATTAATTTACTGTGCCCAACTTTTGCTTTACGTCCTGGAATGTAAGTTCTTGCTATAGGCCTCATTTTCTTAATTCTACATATTTTAATTTTATTTACTATAACATGGACATTGTGTATGCTACATTGTGGAGTACGTTGATTTTAATTTCCCAAAGAATTTCATTTTCTACTGGCGAGCAGTAAATTCATTAGTATATTTGTTTTATCTTGTGGAAAATTGTTTTTAGACTTTAGAGGAGGTGGTCTAGAAGAAGTATTTCCTCTATAAGCAAGTGTGGCACTTCTATTGTAGATACTCTACCAAATACCTAGAATATTCAGCGTCATCTCCCTACTCTGAATGACTGGAACTCTTCTAGCACTACATGAAGTCTGGAATCCTCTTTCAGCCCACAGTAGTTAGTTGTTCTCTGGCAATGCCTATAGTGTCTAACCCAAAATCTAAAGGGGCCCAAAGCATTTTGTTGGAGCTTCTTCTCTAGGCTGTACCCTCCTTTTAAGCATCCTACCTTGAAAATTTCAGCTATCACAACAACTCTGATCTTTAACCTCTGTCCCCTCTGCTCAAGGTTGTTGTTCTCTATTTTGATGCCACATCCCTGTGCTGAAGTGTACAAAGTTGCCCAGGCAGAAAGGTGAAGGGAGGTGGAGCTTACTTCAGGATTTTTCCTTCCCTCAAGAATCACACAGGTACTGCTTGTTGCTAATGTCTGAAAAATAGATACCTTACGCATTTAAAAAAAATTAAAACCTATTTACAATGGAACAATGTCTTATACCAGTTACTCAATTATGCCTGCGATTGGAATTCCACACTGAATGTTTTACATTACTAATCTCCAAAGTGTTTCAGCATTATCTACTTCTATTAGAGGAAAAGAAATCAGATTGAAAAAGTTAATTTTTGTTTACTCTTTGCTATATTAAAGCATTACATCTTGTCAGTGTAGAAATAATTAGAAACGCG
>NW_017731575.1:384210-386136 GCF_001890085.2 Hipposideros armiger
ACTAAACCAATAAGTAAGAAAAACTTTCCTAACTTAATCCTCAAAGCAGTGCTCTGGGTTGGGTTACTAAAGAATGATACTGTTGTACTAGGAAGAACAGCAGTTAATTCTTGTTCTTTATCTCTTTAATTCCAAATCATTCTTCTGTGGGACTTGCTGGAAAAAAGAAAAGGGTTCATTGCTTAGCCAAGTTCTTTTAGTAGCTGTATCTTTCCTTTTGTAAACTTATCACTGTTAGCAAGGACTCAGTTAAATTATTAGTCAAAGTTCCTTTTTTTTCTCTTAGCATGTTTTTAGCAGAAAGAATGATTTATTCTCCTTCATGTATGTGTATTAGTAGTTGACGTGAATATTAGGTAACATCATTTTATCATAATTATATTGTCAGAAGCTGGACCACTTACTGCATAGTTGCTGCTGATCATAGTTCTGTAGGTGATTGAGTTGCAGTATTGTTTTGGAAAATGTGAAAGATTGGTGTAAACTGTATTGACTCTCTCTCTCTCTCTCTCTCCCTCTGTTAATTAGTGGTAAGGAGCAGGGAACAATCAGAGCCTTATCAATAGCTCCATGTCCTAAGGAAATACCAAAAGACAGAAGGTGCTCAAGACAAAAAGGAAGTGCATTATTGTTTTGTTGTATAGTTGGTTGATTTTATTTGTTTGTGTGTTTTGCTTTGGGTAGGGGCAATTACTGCAATGAGGATACAAATTAGAAAAGAGCCAGTTTCCAATGGTCTGGAATAGTTTCAAAAACCAAATGCTGCAAAAGGCAGGCTGGTACTATGAATGGAGAGGTGGGCTGGCTGGATTGGGGACATCATCGGTGATAATGGAGGCTGGAGCAAACTGGAGAGGATATGGCCTGACAGATTTTAGCTGCTGAGACCTCTGGAGGGAAATCCAGTTTTCCAGATTTTGAAATAGAAGCCAGACACCTAGATTTTTACCTAAAATCGGTTTGCAGCTAATTTCATATTTTGTAAACACTGTGTACATCTAAGACAAGTGAGTTGAACGCAACCTAAAGCTTGTCAGTTTGCAATTTCTGAAGTAGTATAAATGCGGGCTTTTAATAAAATTGCTCCTACAGTGAAAATACAATAGCTTACAAGACCCACCTCCAAACTGATTGGTACCTAGGGCAAGCGTACAACTGAAGGCCTATCTGCCACATGTCTAAATATTTGTAAGATACCAATAAAGCTAACAAACTATTAAATTAAATATGTTCTTTAAGTCAGTATTGGTAGATATAGTTTTAAACACAAAAAAACATTTTTAAATTTGTGTAAAACTATGGGNTTTTTTTTTTTTGCATAGCTGGCAGAATGAAGTTTCTCATAATTTATTGAAATTCACTTAATGCTCTGTCAGCCATCACAATTTATTGCAGTATTGTCCAGACATGCCAGAATACAATATTAGGATACAAAATGATATATTACAGAATAAGCCAAGAAAGGAAAAACTTCAATTAGACAGGAAAATGAGATTGTTTTAAAGAATTAAAACCAGAAGTGTGCCTATACTTCATAATTTCTCAGGCCAAAGCAATATGAATAGCAAAAAAAAAAAAAAAGAATATATTCTATTGTATAATTAGGAGGCTGTTGCCATCTCCTCCAATAAGTCTAGAGTGGTAAAAGTTCAAATCAGATTAATTGATAAGTGGCAAGTGGCAATACTTCTTAGAGTTAAGTTATTGTAAAAATTATAGCTGTTCCAACAGTGCCCATTATTTTTAGCTTACTTTGCTAACCAAACTAGTTGAAAAGTGATGATCTGTTTTCAAAAGCATCTGGAAAGTTTCTGTACAGCTATAACTAGCATATTCTGGTATCTTTTTCTTTTTCTTTTAATGTTAATTATAAACAGAAAAGGATAACTCTGCGCTAGTTAGGAAAAGTTAACTTGTTCAAAAATT
>NW_017731575.1:396891-401598 GCF_001890085.2 Hipposideros armiger
CTTATTTGCAGTCTTCACTCTGCCCACTCTTAACAGCTGCTTATGTATTCTGCCCTCAACCATGCTCTTAATCGGACCAGTGCAGTGGAGCGGGGAAGAGCTATACAGCCAGCAGAGATGATTATTGGACATACAAAGCTGTTATTAAATTCTGCTGCTTTAGTAACACACTCTCCAATTTGGGATTGGCAAAGCAGATCACAGAGGAAAATGCAGGAGAGTAGACCAAGGAAGCCTTATATCTATACAAAAAGTCACTGGGAAGGGAATAAATAAACCACTGCTTGCTCCTAAAAGAGCTGAAATTGCTGTTGGTGTTTTGGATTTTTTTTTTCGTTTTCCTATTGGTGGAGTTTAGGTAAAAAATAGTAATAGGTATTTCAAAATAACCACTTTAGAAGTACAGTAAACTTATCCCAAAGGATGATATTTAGTGTACTATAGAAGTAAACGTGCTGCCACTTTGTTTAACTCCCACAGTGAACTCTGCCTCCCTCTCCCTGTCTTTCCCAGTACTTCAGCCCTTTCCATGCACAGTTCTTCAATGACCTGTTTCTACTCCAGGGCTGTTCATTATCATTTGTTTCATAATCTACAGTAAGATTTTTTTTAATTGGGTCTGGGAAAATAAAAATCGAATGCAATTCTACCCACTATTTTTGTTTGTTTGTTTAAACTAACCGTTGTGTCCATAGTCAGTGCTATACCTAGATCTCTTTGGACCTATTTTACTGTTTCTGTGATACCTGCTGTAGCTTTGAAATACATTTGCTCCAACTTGCCTGTAAGACTACTTCTAAGACTATCCTTGGGCTACTGGAGCTGGCATTTCTGGGAGTTGGCAACCTCAGAGGGGCCTATGTAGCCATGAGCAAAAGGTGAGGGAGCAGAAAGCCTGCCTCTCTGACTTCAAGGTGGTATGAGTCTGGGGAATACAAACAAGCCAAAGCTCCCTGGGACCAGAGCACTGAGGCCACTCTCAGGAGCACTTTGCTAAAAACTAACACCTTTGCTGGCTTCTTCCCTTTCCTTATCCCACTTCGGCTCCCCGCTAAGAGTGCCCCCAGGAAGAACCTCCTTCCTGAACCTCTTTCACATGAATCCTCATCTCAAGGTGTGCTTCTATGGATCTCAACCTAAGGCACCATCGTCTACAGTGGGATATAACGTCTCTGGCAAGAGTCATCACTACTTCCTCATACACCATGGTGACTTATCACTCACAGAAACATGCAGAATCCATCATGAGTAAGAAATAACGGATTCATGATAACAGCCCAGACAAAGTAGCCTATCTTTGGTGATCAAGCATGGGGATTATCTCCTTTTTGAACGTGGTTCGGGAAAGGTAAAATAGGGGAGAAACTGGAAAAATTAGTTCAAGCTGAGAACAAGCTCCCAGTTTAAAAGCTTACATTGATGTGTTTTCACCACAGGGGTTTCTGGAGTCTGCTCCAGGCTGTCCGGTATCAGTGGTTGGCTAAGGGGACTACAGACAAAGGGAGGCAAATAACATTAATGCTCCGACCTCCTGCTTTGTTTGAAATTACTAGTAGTGAAGGCTGANGACTGCACAGGCTGCAGTGGGGCTCGCTGGCAGCGGGCATGAGCTTTTGTGAGCTGCCGTGAGCCTCCGTGAGCAGTCATTCAATGGCCGGCGACCGATCTGCCTCAGTCGGGAAGAGTGCAATGATAATACCAACATGGGCCAGTGCAGTGACGTCCTCCACAGCTAGACTGAAGAACAAAAGGGCAGCAACTTCTCTGTTCCCTTTCTTTGATTCCCTAACGCTGTTCCCTTCCCCCAATTCCCCAATAAAATCTAAAAATTAAATAAATAAATAAAAATAAATGTTAAAGATTGAAATATTAATACTATTTTCAAAACCTTTTCTTCTAAAATATTTAAAATTATTGAAACTAAAAAGAAATATTAATTGTAAATAAATATCAAAATTTAAAGAAAACGTATTTAAATAAAGCTGACTATTTTTAAAACATCAATTCATTTTAGTACATATTTTTTATAAATATACAATTATTTTAAATTCCAGTTTTCAATGTTTATTTGCAGTGGCATGTTAAATCTTGACCTAGATATAGGTAAATTTAAAAGAAATGTGAATTATTTAGCATCACGACTGTTTCTTCTGCCACTTTGTGCAACTTTTGGGGCTACTCCATGTTAATTTATAATTAAGTACAGAACTACAAATAAGAACAGGTAGAGAGAAAAGAAAACAGGCACTCTGCACTACTAGGAAATGAAACTTCACCATGCAAGAAATTACAACATTCACTTTTGAGAAAAAGGATTTGATAAGTTAGCTTTTCTCCCCACTTGCGTATGTGCTTCTACCACTTGAATCCTTCCTGCATCTTGAAGCAGTGTGTCTCCCACATTAGCAGAATCATAACTCCAAACCTTCAAAGGCTCAGACACTACTTTTTGTAACAGAAATGTGGACAAATATTTCCTTGGGGCCTAATATTGCTAGTCATAACAGCAGATGTTTAGCATTTCAGGTAGTGCCACACCAGTGCTGAGCATGGGGTTTTAAGTGACAGAGGCAACCAGATGTTTTTAATGAATTCATTTTTGTGAGTTTGTGGTAAATGAGGCTTTCTGAAGCCTGGTATCTGGAATGCAGGACCCACTTACCTGGATCTGAGGGCAGCTCTGCTTCTAACAAATAGTCTAGTTCTTATTACAGGATAAGGAACTATGTGGGACTATAGATTTATGAAGAGTTATGTCTTCTAGGGTAAAACAATTCTGCTTTTTTTTAATTAAAGTTTATTGGGGTGACAATAGTTAGTAAAGTTACATAGGTTTCAAGTGTACAATTCTGTAATACATCATCTATATATCACATTGTGTGTTNCTCAGAGCTTGAGCTCTTAACTAACTGAGCCACTCAGCCAGCCCCAGCCCCCATTTTAAATGGCACTTATAGAGTGGTACTAAGTTCATGGATTTCTGAAAAAAAACCCTTACACAGGACTTTATTATAAATCATACTGTACAATTACCAAATGAGCTGATTTCCTGAATAAAAATATCTGTAATGATATTTCCCAATAAAATCTTTTAAAAAATGGCATTTTTGCCATCCTAAGAACACAGCAGGTGCGTGATACAGTTTGACTGCATTTTCCTTGCTTCTCGGTTCAGAATGGGCGTATGAACTATATCATGCCTCTAACAGAGGTTGCATTGACTAAAATGCTAGCCAACAATTTCGTTTTGTGACTAGGGCTTTGAATAACTTAATCAACATACAGATAGGGGAAACTGGGGTGCACATTACCTTTTCCTCCATTGCTCAGATCCTATGTGGCTGTTATTGCAATTACAGATTTCTAGGAGCAGAGCGTGTGCTGTAAAGTGCAGTTATTTGCAGATACTGTGGCAAATTTTGGTGTCATTTCTTTCAGTGAATTTTAAGTACATCTAAGTTTGCTTGATAAAAATGAAAACTATTTCCACACATTTTTAGATATGAGACTGGGGGTAGAAAGAAATATTGTTTAAAACATTTCCTTTTTTCTAATATGAGAGCCTTAGTAATACTGTTTTTGTATTTCATGGAGTGGGTCCAGCAATGGAAATGCAGGGAATGAAAGAGAAGAATGGGAAATAGGAACAAGGAAGGTGGAAAAAAAAATGTTGACAAATGTAATCGATATATTAAGTGGTCTTAACTCTTGATACAAACACTGAAGAGGTTCTTTTTCCCCTAATTGCTGACTTACACATACTGCATCAGCTTCCTTTTCTTTTCCCTAAATGATGACATCTTGGGCAGTTCCCATAGTTTTATGATCACTTTTGGTTCCCAAGATCAACCCAATTAAAGAATTTAACTTCAAACTTTATTATAACAATTTCCTGTCTCCCCTTCTCCCAGTAAAGCTGGAGCTTGGATTTTTATTTCTTGGAGCAAAGGGGAGGGAATCTGTTTAATCCTGAGAAAAGGAAGGGAGGAGAGCTGTGGTTTCAGAAAGGTAGCTGGCATCCTAAATCCCATAGAAGAAAATGGGATTAGGATTTTGGGATTCTGGGTCTTGAATAAATGTTCAATGTGCTTGTGTTCTCTCTATACATTTGGTCTCATTTGCTTTCTAACAATGTGAATTGTAGGCACAGCTACCCTGCTCTCCTGAATTTTTAAACATAGTGTTTTAAAAAATATTTTAAAATAGTGTTTTTCAAATTGCAGGTCAGTTTTGCAGTGTTTCTCAATGTTTTTCAGTTGACCCCAAGGAGACTTTTCAAACATTATTTTCCTAACACCTCTAGGAAATGTTGATACTACAAACATACAGTACACGTATTTATGTACTGTGACTTTTTGGAGAGGCACAAACCATTATACTGTTTTCTTTGCCTCCAACAACCCATTTTTACCCCTTTGGGGTAGTGTCACTCCCACTGAGAATGCTTGGTTTAGAGGAGATTGTTTTAAAGAATTAAATGCTACCAGTATTATTTTTTCACATGAGCCTGAAAAAGAATAGAAAATGTCAATGTTTACCACATGCAGTATAACAGCAGGTTATATTATTGTTTTGTGAAAATATTTTTCCAAAATTATATAAGTGTGTGTTCATATACAGTCCCAATATAAAATGCACTTGCTTTAGGCTTCAGTCAAATGTTGAGAGTCACTGTTATAGCAGATAACTACTGGAACAAGAACATAA
>NW_017731575.1:409888-412686 GCF_001890085.2 Hipposideros armiger
AATGTAGCCTTTAATTACAGGAAGCTCTGTCAGGGTACAGTTGACTTCCTGGGCTTTAGGGAACTCCAAAATATATCTTCTTTCATGTCAAAAGATAAGATAAAAGAAGCGTTCACAGCTTGTGGCTTTCTCTTATAAAGCTTTCAGAGATGGAAGGGCAGTTTTAAAAATTAACTCTCAATCTCTTTCCTCGTAACAGAAACTTCTTGCCTTCAGATATTATACCATACTTGTCTTAAGTAATGTGAGACCATGAAAAAAATATCGTTTTGTATCAGAAGATTAAGGTTGAAGTTCCAGTTTTGCCCTTTAACTGCTATGTGGAAAATTCTCAATTTCCTAACCTATAAAACAAACATAAAAGACCCAGTCCTATGTACTAAAAAGCTTGTTTCGAGGATAAAATGAAACATAAAACCAACTAACACAATTTACAGTGAAATATGAAAAGAAAATCTATACTATAATAACTACAGAAATATAAGGCATTATCAGGTGTCCATTTCAACAGGATGACAAAGATTATATCCCTCGTTACCAGATCTAGGAAGTAGTTGGCTTTGTTAATTAACAGAGCAAGGAAGCTTATTTTTAACTTTCAAAATAAAGTTATTTCTAACTTTATTCTTGTATATTTTACCCCCAATATTGTAACCTTTTATTCTTTTGTTCACTTATTTGTTTGTTTTTCTTTTTCCTATTCCTGGCAGAGCAAGAAATTCATCTCACAGTGTTTACACAATAAGAACCCCTCTTTCCCCCAAAATGAAGAGTATTTCATATTGAATATGTATCTACTTGGGTATGCTGAATCCACTGATGCACAGGAGAGAGGAATCTGATGGAATGTTCAGAAAACTAAATTTTAAGAAAAACATTTGAATTTGACCCTTTTTATTGTAACTTATGTGCTACCTAAATTTTTCTTATATCTAATAAACTTAACCTTTCCTTATCTGCTTTCTTAGCTATAAAGTCTCAATAATATTATCTATTTATTAGGTTGTTATGAGAATTAAATATAAACACTCATCATCTATTTAACACTACTACCAATATCATTATTATTATATCAGTAAGGAGTGGCTTAAAAAGTAGTAAGAATAAAACATTTTTATTAAACTTTCCTTCCCTACAAAGCAGCAGTTCTCTCCTTTACTTATTCTTTCTGGGGTACCCATTGCTCCAATACCTACATTTAGTAAGTAATAAAATCCTTTTGGTGCTCTATCCTAGTTTTCTCCCATTTTATTTTCATTTCCTTTGCCTTAGGCAGGTCCTCATAGTTTCTATTTTCTTTTTACCTTTTTCCTTCTTTAAATTCTTGCAATAGTCTCTGTACCCCAACCTAAGTCATTCTCTTTGCCAGTTGTTTTCTTTATAAAGCTTATAAGTGATCATATCACTCCCCTGTTTATAATCATTTTATTAATTTCTATTACCTACACAGTTAGTTCCAAAACTCTTATAATGGCTTTCTAGCCCTCTGCATCTTACTTCCAACCTGTTTTTATTCCTGCATCTATATAAGAACATAACTTTTCCAAGAAAATGGATATACACCATCCCTTCTTNATTGGGGTGACAATAGTTAGTAAAGTTACATAGGTTTCAAGTGTACAATTCTGTAATACATCATCTATATATCACATTGTGTGTTCACCACCCAGCGTCAGCTCTCCTTCCATCACCATATATTTGATTCCTTTTACCCTCATCTACCACCCCTCTCCCCGCTTACCCTCTGGTAACGACTAAACTATTGTCTGTGTCTATGAGTTTTTGTTTGTTTGTCTTGTTCCTTTGTTGCTTTCAGTTCTATATCCCACATAACACTGAAATCATATGGCTCTCAACTTTTTCTGTCTGACTTATTTCGCTTAGTGTAATAATCTCAATATCCATCCAGGTTGTCAGAGAACATTTATCCATAAAGATATATGTGCTCCCATGTACATTGCAGCTTTATTTACGGTGGCTAAGACATGGAAACAACCGAAGTGTCCTTCTATAGATGATTAGCTAAAGAAGGCATGGTATACATACACAATGGAATACTATTCTGCCATAAGAAAAGATGAAATTCTGCCTTCCTGTTTTGGTCAAGTTCCAGAAGTTGTGCTTGAATGGGTAAGTTGAGAGTTTATTAAAAAAAAAATTTTTTTTTTTACAGAGGTATGAGCAGGATTCAAAGAAACCAAGAGATGCGTAAGTCCCCTTAGGGTTGGGAACATTGGAAAACAGTGACAAAACAGGGTTAGCAACAGGGAGAACACATTAGCAGTGCTTAGCCTAAAAGTTCAAAGGGAGGGAACAGTTACCAAATCTAGAGAGAGAGAGAGAGAGAGAGAGAGAGAGAGAGTGAGTGAGAAGAGTGCACCAGAAAACTGTAGCTGCCCTGACAGCTCAGGACTGAGGGAGTCTGGGAACAAATATGCCCACCTTACTCTCCTCCCACCCAGTTGACTCCTCACACTGCCTCTCGTTGGCCAACTGAACCAAAGCCAGAGGACAGAGTCCTCTGATGCACTCCATGTGGACAGAACCAAGAGTAGACCTGGGGGTTGGGGTGGAGAGGTGATAGACTACACACACAAAGTATTCCCTCGTTCTGCAGACAGAAAGAAGCAGCTAAAGCACTCTCAGCCTGGAAACCACCCCATCTTTAATAGCCTGTTTTTAAGATTTCAAAATGCATATTTTAGGCCTTTATGTAGGAAACTACAATTCTTGCAATATTATTATGCAATTGCACATACCAATAATTATTTTTTGTGATGTTATTCTATATTCAACAT
>NW_017731575.1:416906-418425 GCF_001890085.2 Hipposideros armiger
GCTAACATGTAATGTTGTGTTGAAATAACTAAAATGACTAATTAAATGGCATTTTCCTGAACTATGTGTTTGTTGTATGTGTTGGAGCATCATATTAGTCACCTTAAAATAACTCAAACACAGAAGGAAAACGGGAACTAATTTTTCTCCTCTCCAAAGCATATCTGTGTTTCCTAAGTCAAGGACAATGTGATCTGGGTAGTTTACCACAATTTTCAAACCAGAAGACTTGACACGTCACTTTAGAATGAGAGCCCGTAGCCAGATGTGTTTCTGACAGTGTTTCCTTTATTCTGTCAGCTTCATGCTGGGAAAGCGTCATTGTCATAATTCTATACGTCCTGTCCTGATACTTCTGATTTCCTGCTTTAGAAAAATCAAACCAAACATGATGGTCCTAGTTTTAAAAATAGCGTAACACAAAGCCTTTGATGTTGTTTATGACCATTGCTTTGGGCAGTTTGAATAACCTTATTTTTTGAATTTGGTTAATAACTCTTCTGAGGCTAAGTATTTGTAGAAGCTGCTCTAAAAGAGGAAAATGCAAACCATAAAAATGAATGTGCAAGTAAAATAAATGTGCACGCACGATGATTTAAAATGCATTAAATACAACATAGGTGGTCCTGGCTTTTTGTTATGACTTCTTTTGTATAAATACTGTATTTAAGAAACAGAAAAGAGATGAGCAATTATTTAATAAGTAAAATAAACATGAAACTAGTAAAAGGTGTAAATATTTAACAGAAAATGAACATGTTTGAGAATATTACACATATTTGCTGATGCTGTACATATTTGCTTAATTTCTTACTTATTATGTGATCAGATTTAATGTAGTTCATACCCAGGTTAAATGTGTGGTTTGAATCCTTATGAGCAGGCTGGAAATTTCCTAAGTTATTTACAGTCGAGGGCTCCAGACCTGTCAGGCTGTTCTCCTGCCATAGCTGGCATGCCACTCTCCATTCTCTACTATTGGTGTTAAAGGGAAGCACTGCAATGTCATTTTGGACATACGCAACTTGTGTTTTTCTCTTCCTGGTTGGGTATAGATGAATAGTGTCAAGAAAAAACCTTCTATAAGACTGAAACAAAATTTAAATTTATGTACAGTAAACCTAATTAATGCAGAGCCTCCTTTAAGAATTCATGATTAATACTGTGCCATATGCACTGCTTTATAGTACAAAAGGTTGCAAAACAAATGCCTTCTCTAAAAATTTTACAAGAATAATAAATCTACTCCAATTTCAGCATATTTTGTTAATAGCTCAATAAAAAAATCCCTTTCAACTTCCTAGGAACATCATCAACTTTCACCCCATGTGTTCTGTCTATCCTTACTCTTTTTCTAGATAATTCCTATTATTCTTTCAAATATCAACTTAATTGTCCCTCTCTCAAGAGGACATTTTCCTGAAAAATTCTCACTGTTTCAAAGTTCCCTAGAGTTTTTCCTCGGTCCTCCCTTTTGTATTCCTTATCCAGTCTAAAAGCTAATTCTGTTGCTCTACCT
>NW_017731575.1:418478-419732 GCF_001890085.2 Hipposideros armiger
AAGAGATATTTGGAAAAGGAGCCCCTTATGGTCCCCTTTATCAGGTTATATTCAACTATGTACTCTGCCTCCACATAAAGCACCCTGCTCTTGTATACAATTCAAGAAGAAGAATGACTCTCTCACTGGAGAAAACCTGAGAGATATTAGTTGCTATTACACTGAGAGACAAACAGTATATTCTGAGAGTTGGAATGGCTATTGGAATATTCGTCAATACATTACACATCTATAGATGGGCGCCAGGAAAAAGCCGGTGGTGTGAAATTTGAATACAAATGTGGACTTTGATACCAGATTGCTAAGGTATCACTTTTCTTTACAATAGCCCGCACCTAAATTAAGAGTGTTTGCCAATAAATTCTAACTCTGTAGTTGCAAATTTGTTATTATAAGTGATCAGAAGGGTTGCCCTTAGCAGATCTCACTCTTGAATGAAGTTCACCAGCATTATTTCAAAACATAAAACTCAACTGACCCTAGATGCATTATTTTCAACTCTTCACAGAGTTGAATGGAAATTGTTCAAATGGGTTTTAAGGCACATTTGGATTCAAGCATTCAGTAATTCTTGATGCTTCTAAGGCCTTTCTTTTAACCAGGGCCAATACTGCATGTAGATTTTCCCGTTTGCCTGCCGAGGGAGGACATTTTCCTCAAATGCACCTGGGGCCAGGGTGAGGTTTTTGAAATGCTGCTGAGCCAAGTCTCCAATTGATAGGTTTATTGAGACCATGTTATGTAGTAAGCTGCCACAGTTCTGCACTTTAAAACTCAACGATGTGTAAATAATGCAAAGGCTGACAGATAGCCCTTTATAAAAACCGTTAGCAATCTCTGCTTGGAGGGCTTCGCAATATGTTTCAAGGAGATGAAAGAAAGTCCACTATAAATAGACTTTGCATGGAAAACTTTAAAAGAGAAATGTTTCATTGGGAAAAGTATGCAGTATTATTGTGCTGCAGTGAAGAGGCCTCAAGAGCAAAGAGAGTAATAATAGTAATCATATCATAATAGGTCACTTCATGTGTACAAAGATGATTCAAAATACCTTAGTATGGAGTCGATATCTCTAAAACTTACATTTTTCTCATCAGTAAAATTGGGGTAATTGTACATTGCATTTCTTCTCCAGAGAACTCTGTATGAGCATCATTAAAAAGCAATTGTTAAGCTGGAGATTACTGCGTGAACATTAGGCAATTGTCAATATTTCTTTCTTTCATGAGAGAACTTATCCTTGATGTAACCATA
>NW_017731575.1:421792-474897 GCF_001890085.2 Hipposideros armiger
CACTCCTCCAAGCCCTCCAAAGCTTCCCATCTTACCAGGGTAAAAGCCAATGCCTTTGAAGTCAGCTAAGCCCCTACTTCATCCATCCCCTTACTTCAATTCAGGACCCTCTGACCACAACTTCCCCTATTACTCACCATACATCTGCTTGATACTCTCTTCCCTGGAATGTACCTATTTTGTTTATTGTTTCTCTGAAAATAGAAATTGTGCCTGTTTTATTCAATAAAAACAGAGGTTTTTGCCTATTTGTTCACTACTATCTACCTGAAAGGGGAATGGGCACAAATAGTAGGTACTCAAAAAATGTTTTTTTAAATAATCACTATACTTGTCTCTTAAGGCACTTGCACAGACATACCTCCAACATTTAGTGTGATTATTTGTTAATTGTTTGCTTTCCCTCCACTCAATGCTGATGTAATCACCCGGAGTTCAGAGACCATTTATGTTTTGTCTACCTTGTATCCTCAATGCTCAGAACATGCCAGACCCATAATATGTACAATATATATTCATTTATTAAATAAATTAATGAAAGGAAAATAGTATGAAATCTTCCTCTTTTTGGTTTTCTAATGCACTTATATTATATCAAAATTAAAACATTTCTGGAATTAGTAATATACTCACCCTTTTATCTCTCTGTAATGTTAATATCTCCATGAAACAATCCAAATTTGAAGTTATCTGTTTTGCATAAGTACTTTATTTAAAAGATACTTTGGTTATCTGTCTTGCTTAAATACCTTATTTTAAAAGGTCAGTAGTACAATACTTGCTTTTCTTCACAATAGTCAGAAATATATTTAATTAATTTTTTCTCATTTAAAAGCATAGTGTAATTTTGCAACTATCATTTTAATTCATAATGCTAAACAAAGCAAATATATATGACACCTTGCTGTGTGTGTTCACATGAGCAGCAAAAATAAAATGAGCATAACTATATTAGAAAAAGAAACAGTGGCTGTGTGTAAATTGGGAAGGTCAATGCACTTCAGACTTTGCCTAGGTCTGTTCCCTCATCATCAGGTTTCTTGCTAGAAGCAACCAATTAAAAGGGAGTGTGCTATTTTTTTGTTTTCCTGGCCAAAGGCAGATTCACCAAGGCCATGCCTTGGTTGGGTGGACTTGTTAGCATACGTACCCTTATAGTACAGCACAGCCACCTTCTCATCAATTACATTGGTTTTAAGGGGACTGAAGTTTCCATTAAACAACTTTAAAAAGTAAGCTGCAGGTGCAAGAGTAAGTGTGGTGATATCACATAGACCTGACATGCTTGCTTTCAGACCTCCTCCGAAATGGGCCTTGGGTTACAGGTCTGTCCACAGTTGATGGCCAAGGTAGACAGTGTGTCAGCCACACTCTGCTTAGCTTGCACTGGTTCAAGGAACACCCGACATTTGATGGGGCCCTCATCTACTATGCAATTAAAACACAAATTTTAAGTTTCAAATTTGTTTAGGCTTTCAGTTTTTGAATTTGAAAGAAAATGTGTAATAGACTTTTACTTTATGTGAATCATTAGTTTGTTAAATCTAGGATTGTCATTGAAATTAAATTTAAAGAGCACTGTAATACCACCAGGAGAGAAGTTAGCTGGAGATCCTAACAGCATCTACCTAATTATATATTATACCAAAATTCTCATTCCTCACCCATGTATTTCTCTTATAATTGTTCCAAATTAATTAATTATATTTAATATAAAAATATAAAGCAGTTTAATCTACATATTTTCCCACTGAGACAATTTACAAATAAATGTGAATTGTCTAATACCAATATAATAGCCCAGGGCATGATCACAGGTTATCTTCATTCCTATTGTTCTTTTTCCCTCAATTGTTCTGTAATTTTCCTACCTAAATCTAATATCTCCTGATATAACACATTTATATCTGAGTGGAAAGATGGTTGCTTTAAATAGGTGCTAGTATATATGTCAACCTTTTAAAAGAACTCAAGAAAAACATTTTGAATAGAGATATGGTTGGATAAATTAATGAATACATTTGAGTATATTTATAACCACCAAACTTGAAATACATTACTAAATGCATTTGCCTTCTAGAACATAAATTCATTCAACACATATTTTTGAAAACCTATTCTAAGATTGAGAACACAGTGGTAAACACACAAATTTCTTGCACTGATACAAATCATACTTCAGTTAAGGAAGGAATAAACAAATACTTGTTTGTTTACTAAAAATAATAACAGTAGCAGTAGTAATATGTAATATTTCCTGTAGCTCTTTTGCTAAACATGGTCCTAATGCCATACCTATCTATTCACATATCATCTACACATATCTATCTATCTATCTATCTATCTATCTATCTATCTGCCTATCTATCACCTATTCCTTTATTATTCACTGTAATCCTTTAAGGTTGGTGCTATAAGTGTACCACTTTACAGATGTAAATACTGAAGCACAGAGAAGTTATGCAATTTTCCCAAGATTTTAATCCCTATAAGTTGTACAATTGCAATTTAAATTAAGAAAGTCTGATCTCATATATTGCATCATTATTTGCAATAGCCAAGATATGGAAGTATCTAAGTGTCCATAGATAAGTGAATGGATAAAGAAGATGTGGTTCATATATACAATGAAGTATTACTCTCCCATAAATAAGAATGAAATCTTGTCATTTGTTACAACATTGATGGACCTGCAGAGTATTATGCTAAGTGAAATAAGTCAGACAGAGAAAGACCAATACCATATGATTTCACTTATATGTAGAATCTGGAAAACAAAATAAATAAACAAACAAGAGACAACCAAACTCATATGTACAGAGAACAAATTGATGGTTGCCAGGTGGGAGAGGGGTTGGGAGGATGGGTGAAAAGAGGAAGGGATTAAGATGTACAAATTGCCAGATATAAAAACAGTCTCAGGAATGCAAAGTACAACATAGGGAATATAGTCAATAATATTGTGATAACTATGTATGGTGTCAGATGGGTACTAGACTTATTGGGGTAATCACTTCATATGTTATGTAAATGTCTAATCACTAGTTGTACACTTGAAACCAAACAAAAAAAAGAGAGTCTGAACTCAGAGTCCATATTCTTAACTTCACTGTATTGTCTCTTTAAAGATATATCACAAGTGATAAGTGGCATAAAGATAAATGACACAAAGTAAGGGGATAGAGAATTACAGTAGGAGTGAATGGGGAATATAGTTTTGTTATGGTAATTTTAAAATACTTTCACACATGTTTTTGATACTCTTCCATTCAGTGGGTAGAATCTCATTCCTTTCCCCTCAAGTGAGGGTTGGATTTAGTATTCCAAATAAAATAAAATGTAAGAGAAGGTGTCTTAACTTCCTTTTAAGGAAGTTATAACATAACTTCCTTATAAGTTGTATAAGCATTAGGAATTCTTTGTTCTCTCTGTCTTGGACCACTCACTTTGGAGAAAGGCAGTGGCCATGTTGCAAAGACACTCAACCACTTCCAGGAGATGTTCACATGACCTGAGGCCTCCTGCAGACAACCAACATTAACTGTCCAATCTGTGAATGAGCCACCTCAAAAGTGGGATCTCCAGCCCCTGTCAAACCTTCAGATGACTGTAGTCCTGGCTGATGTGACTGAAACCTCTGAGTCAGAGCCATCAAGCTAAGCTGCTCCCGGATTCCTGACCCACATAAACTATGTGACATAATAAGTATTTATTGTTTTAAACCACTATGTTTGGGGGTACTTTCTACACAGTAATAGAAAAGGTCAAGAAAAGGTTTCCTAGTAGGTGACATTCGACCAAACACTTAAATTAAGTGAAAGAGAAAACAATGGGAATATTTTGGAGAAAAGATTTCAGGCAATGAGAAAAACATATAAAAACCTTGAGTTTGTTTGTTATGTTCAAGGAACAGTAAGTTGCCTGTTTGGCTGGAGCCAGAGAAGAATGTCAGGGGTTGAGGTCAGAAACCAAGGCCTCAATGGTAGAGATTTGCATTCCATTATAGAAGGATTTGGGTCTTACTTTACCTGTAATAGGGATCTATTATGAATGGTTATGAACGAGGAGTGACTATGTGATTTACTATGAAAAAGATCACTGTGGCTGCTGTGTGGAGGACAGTCTGTAGCAAATCAAGAGAACAATTATGGAGGTCACTTAGGAAGCTTTGTTAATAAGCCAGTTGAGACACAATAGTGGCTTGGACTAGGGTAGTTGTGGTGGAAATGATAGGAAAAGGTCAGTTTTAAGATTTGAAGATGGATGCAGTAGGACATGCTAATGAATTAGATGAGAATGCATTGCATGGATCTCTGGTAAATCAATTATTTCAAGGCCCATTACTTTCTACTGGGAGAAAGTATTTTGGAGGGCTTAAACATGGTAACCTTGCTTGGAATGTGTTGGCACAATCTCTTCCTTGGGCTTACAGGAAAGAAAATTGAAATATAAGCGTAAATTAGAAAGAATGCTCATTTTGTTTCCTTTTTCTGTTCTTTCCAAGAATACTGTACTATATCTTCTGGTGAGATAAATGAAATCTGTCAGTCCAAAGCACACCCTTATGAGATGTGAAATTAAAAGTGAAGAGAAATGTTGTTAACGACCTCAGAGATTCCTCTTGCTTTTGTTCTACATAAGAACACTGTAGAATTAGCTTATCCATCCTTCAAAGTTAGAAACTATGATATCAGCAGTGGGACAGTTTTGGTAATTGGGGCAGACACTATTTGGTGTGGTGTAGCAATTGTTTGGGATAACGTGTCCAATAGGAGTGAATTCTTTGCATACTAGAGCCAACTCTGCAAGATGGTCATCAGAGAAAAAGATGGTGGCCACCACTCCATTCCATAGCTAATAATAACTGCATTAGTATGCAACTAATTAAAACAATAACAAAATCTAACTACCTGGACTAGAGTGAGCAGTGATGAGTGGTGGTGTGACACAGGTAATCCCTGAGCAAGACCTTTAGAGATTTTTGGAGAATCTTGAGTAAATTTGAGCAAGAAACACACACAGTCACCTTTCATTTGTTTTGTTTTTTAGGCAAAGGCTATTAAGCTTTCATTTTTAAAAATAGCACATAGGCCCTTCAGGCAGCTCATGATCCATATTCTTTGTTCCTAGTTCTGTTTCTCCTCATTCTGCAGAGAACAGAATATCCTTGATGGTCAAGACTGACCCTAGGCTGAGGTACAGGAAGACTCCTAAGATAAGAAAGAATACCCTTTAAGCCAAGCAACTGATTCTGAGATCAGATTGTGGATGTTCCTAAATTCTCAGCATTAACCAGCTTGTCTAAGATTCCTAGATCCGTCCTTCTCCATTATTCCATTAGGATTATTGATATATACCAAAGTTGCCCCCAAAGTGTATACAAGTGGACACTTTGGTCAGCGTTGCTCAAGCAGTAGTTTGCCATAATCAGAAGTGTCTGGACACTGATGGTAACCACTTCGGGCACCTCTTGTAATTGCAGAAGTCAAACGTGACTTGTGTTCATCTTTTGTTATCAGGATACAGAGGATGCCAAAAAAATGTATACATGTTTTAAGAAAGGAAAAAACTGTATTAAAATTGTAATACTCAATATATACTGAAAACAAAAGATGAATACCAGTCATGTTTGACTTCTGCAATTACAAGAGTTGCTCAAAGTGATTACCATCAGCATAATTTTAATACAGTTTTTACCTTTCTTAAAATATGTATACATTTTTTGGCACCTTCTGTATTATATAATATATATCATCTTTTCAGCATGTGATAATTGTATTGCCCCACTGCTTTTGAAATTAGTCAGTCATGTGACTTGTTTTGGCCTCTGAAATGTAATTTGAAGTGACATTTATTTCTTCCAGACAGAAGCTTTATGAGGCAGTGTTTAATTACCACATTCCCTTTTCCTCCCTCTGGTTATTGTAAAAGCACATGTCACGATAGATCTTTCCACCAGAGTCCCTAGGTGATTACAGTAAGCCAGAGCCCTCCATCCCCCATGCCTTTCTGTGCTGTGTGGACGGCATGAGCAAGATAAAACTTTTGTTGAGTTTATCCCCTGAGAATTGAGAGTTGCTTGTTATTGCATCATAACCCAGACTATCCTAACTGATACAGTTTCCAAACTATATTAATGTGTTTAACACATGAGAAGATGCTAGGGACACTAGATCTGGAGAAGGCTAACAGCAAATTCCAAAATATCCTTTAGTGAATCCCAGATGGCCAGCGGTTCCACGGAACTAAGAAGCAATTTGTCTATACTTATTTGACCACATTCATGCATTTATCTGAAGAAGGGCTGCTTGGGTTCTTTTGGTTGCCAGGGCAGCCGCAAGAGAATTCCCGGAGAAATGATTCACCACACACAGTGGGTTAAGTTTTAATGAGAACAACAGGACTCAGGCACCAATTGCCAAATAGAAGTCTCCTGGATTTTCTGACATGAAGCAGGCTCTGTCACATTTAACAGAGGCCGACAAAGCATCCTAAGCATTTGCATTCGTCATTGTTAGAGTGATATCCTTTTTGTGCTGCCGACACTGCTGGTTTTTGTCAATGTGTAAAGCATACAGCTCTATGAACTAACTAACCGGCCTCCCTCAAAGATTTAATTAAGTAAATCACATGTCATGGCCCTCTTTCTATCTGCTTGATTAATGTGTAGTGAAAAATTTATTGTTGTCAAATCTCGAGGTGATTTATTTTTCTCCAGGATCTATAGAGAATACTGTTTCCCCATATTTGGTATCTTTGTTGTTGGGGGGGTGGCAGTGTGTATTTTGTGGAAATAGAAACCAAGAGCTTATAACACTTAGTTATCCCAGTATTTCCATCTTGTTGAATGTCAGGATACCATTGTCTTATTTGTCACTAGCAACAATGAACCACTGGGTTTTTTTATGCCAAAATTTATTTTGTTTTTCCTTTACTCCAGATAGACACAATCATATCGTAAATAAGTACACCACCTCTGAACCTCAAGTTCTAGCAACACCACCTACAAGCTGTGTGACTTTGAAACTTGTTTCTTAACTTTCAGTTTTATCGGTTATAAAATAAGGACAGTAGCCCTTGTTTCATTAGGTTGTTAAAAAGGATTATATGTTAACATCTATAAAATACTAGAACAGTGCCTAGAATATTATAAGTACTTTAATAAATGTTAACTTTTATTCTTTCATATTTAATTTATCGTTACCATGGAGGAAATTCGTTAATAATATGTGTTCTACCTCTGCTTAAGATAGAGGAGAAAAGGAGGAACAGTAGATTGAGAACATTAGTACCTGCATCCATGTTTTCTCCAAAACAAAAATAAAATATATGCACCCTTGGGTACCTGATGTAAACAGGTATACATTATTTACATTGTCATAGCCCTTTGCTGTTAACAAGAATAATATATACTTGAGGTCAGGGACCATATGTTTTTGTCTCTGCATCCCCTGCCTCTACTTTATACTCTATACATAGTAAAATAATTTTTCATGGAAAAAGAAAATAAATAAATGAATGAGTGGCTCCCCCCTTTACTTTTTTATATCTTAAATCCCTACTATAACATTGAACCTCTGTGCCTATAATTGCACTTTAAAGATATTTTCAAGTTTAGCTGCTCATCATTTTGCAAATTCGATAAGCATACCAATTCCTTGTTTCTACCCTGTCCATATTTGATATATAGTATGATGGGTTATAACCCAGGAATGGATATATTTTATAAGCTCCCCAGGAGATTCCTACTACAGTAGTCACCCCTTATCTGCAGGGGATGTGTTCTAAGATCCCCCATGAAACCTGAAACTCCAGATAGTCCTGAACCCTATGCATACTACTTTTCCCTATATATACCTAACAGTGCTAAAGTTTAATTTATAAAATAGGTACAACAAGTAAGAGATTAACAGCAACAAATAATAATAAAATGGAATAATCCTAACAATATACTGTAATAAAAGTTATGTGAATGTGGCATTATTAAGTAGAATAAGGGTTACTTGGATACAATCATTGTGATACATCAACAGTCCATCTGATGACGGAGGCAGCTACTAAGTGCCTAATCGGTGGGGACTG
Organism: Hipposideros armiger; assembly: GCF_001890085.2. Classification (NCBI taxonomy): domain Eukaryota; kingdom Metazoa; phylum Chordata; class Mammalia; order Chiroptera; family Hipposideridae; genus Hipposideros; species Hipposideros armiger. The sequence goes on from NW_017731575.1 coordinate 429,875, forward strand.
TACACAGCATGGATATGCTGGACAAAAGGGTGATACACGGCCAAGGCCGAATGAAGCAGGACGGAGCAGTTTCATCACACTATGCAGAATGGCATGCAGTGTGCAATGAATGAATTGTTTACTTCTAGAATTTTCTATTTAAAATTTTCAGATTGCAATTGACCACAGGGAACTGAAACCACGAACAGTGAAATCACAGAAAGCAAAACCACAGAAAAGGGGGAACTACTGTATTTGTTAGGTTCAGGAATCATTCTTCTCATGTCTCTTTCAACTCCAGCACTGTACGAGGTTAGGCTTAGCTGGATATCAACTCAAAAGATGTGTTAAGGTTTTAGAAATAGCCAGCGCAACTGGTTATATCAGAATTGGAAATCTGTACTTTTCTTGTTTCTTTATAACTTCCTACTACAACAGGCTCTCAGATCAAAATAGCGTAGGTGACTCCAAAAGTTGCTTAGACATGCCTTATTTCTTTCCTTCAGAAAAACCTTTTAAGGATGGAGCTATATGTTTTACTTAATGAGCCCTATATAAATTATCACCTGGCTAAAAATAGTTCTGAAAATCAAGCAACTCTGCTGTACAGCAGAAAAGAGAGCTGTTTGAGTAGTAAAATGGTTATTTAGATAATCAAGTCACCAACAGTTTATTCTTCCACTAAAAATAAATAAAAATAAATGCATAGATTCAGACATTTGCCAAGTTTCAGGATTTGAAAGGCTGTAACTTACAAAGCAGACATTTCCTGGGACACATGATTCATAACAAAATTTTGTTATGAATCATAGCAATCTGCAACCAAATCCCTTGTCGCCCCAAGTTTTCGATTATTTACCTTCCTGAGCTAAAATCATTAATCAAATTTGGACAGGGTAGGAGGCAGAGTGGTATAAGTTATGTGTTCATAACCAGCAATAAAACTAAGTCATTGCAACTGAGTGATTAGATTTTTTGACCCAGCAGAGATCATCCAAGGCCAAACAGCTGGTATGTCAGAATTGAAAGGAAAGGTGAAAACAAATATATATTATGATCTACTTTACACTTAGAACAATAGTCCCTTAAATTTATGTAATTCGGAAAGAGTGACATCTTGATAGCAAGTGATAAATTCAACAAATTTATCTAAAATATACCACCTTCTGTTCAGTCCCTTGTTGGTTTTCTGCATGTAATTATTACAGCTTATAACTATATTATTTATTTCCGAGTGTGCGTGTGTGTATGTGTGTGTGTGTGTGTGTGTGTGTGTGTATTTTCTCAGACCCCACTAGAATTGAGCTTCTAAAGGATAGAAAGAACCCTCTTCATTGTTTTGCCTCTGGCACTGAGCATAGTACTTGGCACATGATACACAATCAAGAAATATTTGTTGAAAGAATATATACAACTATTTTTGAATGCAGCTATGTTACTGGCACTGTATTAGGCATGTGGATATATTATTTCAATTACTTTGAAATATGCATTGCTTTATTTTTTAAAAAGGAAATTACAATTAAACTGGATCCTATAAATTGTCTAAGATCTCCTGACTTCCACTCCAGTGTAGTCCCCACTAAGCCTCACACCCAATAAGAAAACTTGATACATAACTTTTGTCTCATAACCCCAAAGCACCTTCCAAAACATGTTCCCCAATTCTTTTGAATCTGTAATCCATTTTTAACCTACCAGTGAGCCACATTTCAAGGCAACATAACACCATAAAACTTAAACTGAAACAGATACTTTTATAGTTGGTCCTGTCTTATTGAATAGTATAGTAACAATAGAAAGTATCAATATACAAACCATAGGAAAACAAAACTCTTTAAGTATTATTAACCAAAGTAATTTTTTACATTAGTCCTGGAGTTTCCAGCTAAGGAATTTAACAATTCAATTGCTATACAAGAAAGAGCTTTGCTTTTTCTGAGTACGGGAGAGCAGAAGCCAGTCAGAATCATGCCGCCCCTTGAGCTCTAGCAGAATTCCTTGATAACGCGCCCTCCTCCATTTCACACACTGAGGGAAGTCTGACTTCTTAGCCGTCCTTAACATTTTTGTAAATTCCCGGGCTACACTTGCCCCTAGTCGCTCTTGACTTGATATTTAGTTTCCACTTGGAAAGTAAGAATGAGAAACCAATCAATGAAAATCAATTCGATTTAAAAAAAATTATTATTCAAAGTTTCCCAACCATTTATGGCAATTTTCTGTACTCTACCAGGAACACTTCTCATTTCTCTCAGCCCCTCTGCTTTTGTTTACCTGCAAATTCTTGTTCATGCCTCATTCAGAATTTACACCTTTTGTTGGTGGTATTGTTTCCTTCTCATTCCTCTTTTGCCAGGCTGCAGAAACACCTCCAGCAACAGCAACAACAAAAACATCCAACGCTCATTTCACATTTATCATGTGCCTGGCATTATGTTAAGTGCTTGAAGAATCTTAGTTGTTGTCCTAGAGGTCTGTGTGATAGACACTATTATTACCTTCATTTTAACAGGCGGAAACAGACACAAAGCATAACTTTGTCAGGTAGGCTACCCCTACCTAACGTTGTATCTCAAGGTATTGGCCTAAAGTAGACTGTTCCTACAAGAAACTGTGATGGAAGCTATTAAAAATAATCATTCCTCATCCCACTCTACCCACTACATTTTGCTAGCTAGCCTTGACAAGTCTTTCTGAGCCGTGGTGCCCGCAAAGGAAAGATAACTGGCCATGTTCAGTCCAGCCCTACCTGACCTGGATAGCCTCTGCCTCTCAGTGCACAAGGGTACAACAGAGAGAGCCTGCTCTGGTAACCAGGGCACCTGGGTTTGGCCTTTTCTTCTGTAAAATGAATATTTCAAATATCCCCTTCTCTCCACGAGCCTGCATCTTTTAAGCACCCCTCACTCAGCTATTGAACTGCTTACAACATACATTTAAAATTCACAAAGCCATAACTGTTCATATGATCCCTCCACCTGAGAGTGTTTTTCACCCCTACCTCTTTGAAAGCTTATTTTACCCTGCAAAATTCAACTTCCATACTACCATGTTTTCTTCAAAACTTTTCTCAAACCCCCACAGTGCTAACTTACTATTCCTTCCTCTGGCATGTTCCACAATGCTATTTCATTCCACAGTGTAACATTGCATTTATCAATACTAACTCAGTCTCTTCATGGGGATTATAAGCCCCCTGTAGACAGTGACAATGTTTTCCTCAGTTCTCTTTCCTACATATTACCAAACTCATAATTTGCATATAATTGTACCTCAAAAACATTTGATTCATTAAGCAAACAGGCAGGGTTATCTGGAAGCAGAATCTTTGCCTTGCTGATCTTCACAACCTGATATCCAGAAACTCCAACATTTCAACTGCTCAAAAACAAAACATTTGGCTCAGACAATCACTTCAATGACTTCAAGTAAACTAATATTCCAAGAAATTGTCTAGGAAACCTCAAGTTAAGGGTTGTATCTATTAATTGAAAAAAGGAAAGTGGTTTCTGCCAAAATGTCCTGACACAGTTCACTAGTTCTGATAAACATCAATTCTTAGTTATTTTCAGTTACTTTTCTTCATTTGTAAATGCATTTCATTCACTCAAGAAAGAGTGCAAATCAGGAAGTATTTAATTTGTAGGGTCTTTTGAGAGGGCATAGCTGTGGGTTGTTTTTTAAAAAGGTACACTCTACTGCTCTATTTATGGAAGAGATATTATCTGAGCCATATGATTGTCTGTATTACCAGCACACAGGGAGTCTGTATTTTCCAGTCTCCCTTGTAATTAGGTTTGGGACATGTGACTGAGTTCTAGTCAATGGCAGAGGGTGATGTAACCTCTTTTAGGACAGCTCTTGAAAATCATCCCAGGCAATTCTCCAGCATTCTTCTCCAGCTGCTGCAGCTTTGGAGGATGGATGCACATGAGGTGTAATTACAAGATGGAGAAGTCACTTGTCCTGTCTTGGACTCAGTACGGTCAAAAAATAAACTTTTATTATATTAGGCTATTGGGATTTTGGAATTTATAATGCAAAATACCCTAGCTTAGTGATCTTAACTGACTGATAACACCGGCATGTTTAAGGAGTGCCATCCCTCCTTGGAAGGTGTTGGCCTCCCTAGAGCAGCCATGAGTTTAGCTTTGAAGTAGCCATGACACACAGCTTATACAATCCGAAATCATTTTCGTGGTCCACATGGCCTCTGATGATCCAATTCTCTGTCTAAGGTGGCTCTTTGCCTTTCTTTACTGAGATAATTAAAAAAGATACTGGGAGTCTTAGCTCAGGTGTCATGGCTCCAGGGCAACGTTTCTTGGCCTTTTGTTCTGCATTAGATGACCTTCTTATGTGTCTCCAGTGTGGATGTGCTTCCCATCATTGTAACACTTACTTCATGCTATTATTATTGTCTGTTTATTTGCATCCCCCCACCAGATTGAGTGCTCCTTGAAGATAGATAATGTGGTTTTATTCCTTTTTGTTTTCTCAATGCTTTGCAAAATGCTGGTTGTATAGTGTCCGATAAGCCTTTGTGGAAGGTAGAAAGGAAAAGAGAAAATATGCTTAAACAAAGCATCTGAACACAAAGATGCTTTTCTAAGCAGACCTATGGGGAGTGATTCCCTCTACCCAACTGTATAATAATAAAGTCCAAGTCTCCCCATGCAGGGAAGGAGACTCTGGTCCATTATCTTCCTGTTCCACCTCTTACATCATTGTCTCAGTATGCGGGTGTGAAGGACTGTGGAGGAATCGACAGACAGTACATAATGTAGCTCACAGAGACCACTGACACCCACATAAAGGAAAGAGCATGAGTGGAATCACTACCCAGAACTTTAGTCCTGCCCACTTCTAAAACAATAGAGTCAACTGACTGGATAAATAAGGCATGCATGTAGCTTTTAGCATCATCACTTGTGTGTTGCCACGTTTTTTAAGACAGGGTCAGTCATGAGTGTAGGGTATACAAAGTCCCAAAATGTAAAGTGAAATGGACATAGTACTTAAAAGAGAAGACTGAGACTTTGCTAAAAGATTTCATCTCTCTAGGCCTCAGTTTCTTTGCCTACAAAATTAGAAGAACTAGATCTCAATACTTCCAAAACACTATAATTTTGTAAAATTAAATAAAAATGCATTTATTTCACACGTAGTTTACATATATTTTTTAAAAGAACTAATTTAAAGAACTGCCATGATGATGTTTGTAATTATGTTTATAATTTGAGGAAGATTATACATGTTTCCATAACTGGTGAGAACATCATTTATCTTATACTAAGCTGTCATTTGTCTTTTGGTTTAGAAAGGTGAAACAGTTGTGAAAATCAGACATTCAGTTAACTTAGATGATCATTCAGAGTTCAAAATTATGTCTGCAAAACATCCAAGATATAGTCGATTTGTTCTTTGATTGATTATTTAGGATCCCTATATTTACCTGTGAAAAGAAAATATTGGGTCAAACATTCAGGGATTAGGGTTAATGCTTTGAAAATATGCAAGCAAGCATACCCACAACCACAGATACACACAAGATTTAAATAGCTGACTGCTATTGTAAGGAAATAATCATTGAGGGTGAGAAAATAATGACAATACTGGAGAAAGGACACCAAAAGATGAAAGAAAGAAAGAAAGAAAGAAAGAAAGAAAGAAAGAAAGAAAGAAAGAAAGAAAGAAAGAAAGAAAGAAAGAAAGAAAAAAGAAAGAAAGGAAGAAAGAAAGGAAGGAAAGAAGGAAGGAAGGAAGGAAGGAAGGAAGGAAGGAAGGAAGGAAGGAAGGAAGAGAGAAAAGAAAGAAAAGAAAAAACCCTGAAAGAAAGAATATGGAACAATTAAGGTACAGATCAAAATTGAGGCAAAATAGCTCGGGAGTCTAGAGATAGCACAGTGTGTGTTCTTGTGTAGTGGGCTGGAAAGAAAACAGGGAAATGGGGGTGGGGTGGGAAGGTCAATGGTTTAGAAAAGAAGTGCCTAAATAATAGTATGGATTTAAGGGAAGGGAAATGAACACTAACATCAAACATGAACAACAAAATTAGAAACTGGTATAAAGGTTAAAGAATAAAAAAAGCCATAAAAACAGGAAACATAAAGGAAAAATGAGTAGTGACAATTGCATTGCGGCTGCTTCAAAGAATGTGGATGTGAACAGCCAGCTGGTCAGTCTCACTGTTGATGTGTAAAATTGCTCAGACGGCACTGGGTAGTCAGAGGCTGGCCAGAAACCAGACTATTAGAATGACTCTCGAAACTCTGACAGATCCTGCTCCCAGACAGTCTAAGATAAAATCCTTTGATTTTGCTGGTTATGTTTCCCTGCTCGAGTAGGCTTTAAGAGTGAATATTATTGGTTTGGTATGCTAGGGTTTCTGTGATTTCATTGCAACTGTTAATTGTTCCCTGGAGATTTTGGCCTTGTGTCTGGAAGTTTACTGATTTCCAACAAAGGTTTATATTAAATTTCTCAGTTAAGAATGCTATAAGGGTGATTTATACCACCGTCTGTCAGTGTTCCCCATGTGACAGAGTAATTTCACTTACATAATAGGCCTAATATCTTTTTCTGATATAGCATTTCCTGCAGCTCTCTGTCACAAAGTTTTAATTTAATGCTAATAAGGAAAATCCATATTTCCTTTCTCCCTAGGTAACTACTAGTAGGTTTCCTTCTCTTTTCTATAGACGCTTTGAAGGTAGCAGATAACGGATGGAATGTTTTTCCCTGACTTAAATTGCCATCCTGAAAAATAGTCCCATTTCCAGGTGCCTCCTTTCTTCACATGTATGTTTAAGTTATTCATTCATTCTTTGATCCTTTTCACGTATACTTATTGAGTACCCACATTCCCAGATAGAGACCCAGGCACTGAACACTGGTGGTCAAGTCCCCTTGGAGCTGAAATCCTAGGACAAACACTGAACAATTAAGCAAATGAAAAAATAAGAAGGTGTCAGATAGTGACACGTGCAAGAAAGGAGGGGGAAATACGAGAGTGAGGAGAATGAGCTACACTTGATAGACAGGTCAGAGAAAACCTCTCTGAGGAGGTGATTTTGAGCTGAATCTGTTAAGATGCTTTCAAGGAGGCAGCCAAGAGAATAGACGGGGTGAAAGCTTCCTCATTAGTTGTGGCTTTTTCTACATAGTAATGAAAATTTTCTTTAAAAAAACAAAATCCTATCATTTTTTTCTAGATGATTGAGCACAAGTAGATATAGATTAAATATGCATTTAGGTGAGTCAAAATATAGAATCGCTTTTAGGTCTCTTCTGTAATCCTCAATCAAGTGAAATAATGTTTAGTTATTATTCTTTAATTCATGCAAATAAGATGATTTTACTTTAAATTTATTTTGACAATTATTGAGTATATCTTGAGAAAAAATGAGATAGCTACAAATAATTTTAAAAGCATTGAGAATTGTTGTTCTAATAAATCAGGACTTTCTCATTTCATTGTTCATCTTTATAATCTCCATTGGCAAGGAGCATAAAGAATTATAGAAGAGAGCCTAAGGTTTATTAGTAGTCTGTGGAACTGTAGACTTAATTCAAGATATTCATAGAAGATTACACAATTGACAATATTAGAGATGCTATATTGTTTCACAGAAACAAATGTACCATGGATTTTTCTTAAGCATATCATAATCATTAACAATAAAGCTAGGCAACAAAGAAATCAACTTACACTTTGAAAAGCAATCAGGATATTAATAGGATAATGCCAGGTACTCTGGCTTCTGAAAATAATATGATATGAAAACATCCATTCATGGTTTTCTTCTATAGGCCAATGCAAATAATATGCTCAGAACCAAACCTATTTCTTTGATCCTTAAAAATGTTCTACCAGCTGCATTTCTTATTCCGCTGTCTTCCATTTACTATTTACCTTATAAGCGGCCACCAGTTGATGTCAATGCCCATCATTTCTTCTTTGGGTAGCTTCAGTAGTAATCTAAATGATATTCTGGTTGTTTTGTTTTGTTTTAGCAGCTCCAGGATATAGTGAAGGGGATTAGAGTAGAAAATCCCTTTGGAAGGGTGGTGCTTGGCAAATGTCTTGAGGTTACATACAATGTCTTGAAGCATAATGTAACATGCACCCACACTATTTGGTTCTTTTCTCCTTGGGGTAGAGGCAAGTGATCACTGCCGGAGAGGGGTTATATTTAGCACTGCCTTCTCCTTTTCCTGATCTGTCTTTCCTAATGACACAGGGTTATTTATGAAATTGCACCTCAATATCCATGTGTAAAAACAAGTGATAGCGGGCTGGCTGAGTGGGACGATGGTTGAGAACTGGCTTGGGATGCCAGAGGGCCCCGGTTCAGATCCCACATATGAGGGCCAGTGACACTGCCCTCCACAGCTAAGATGCTGAACAACAGCTCAACCTGGAGCTGGGCTGCCGTGAGTCGCCGGTGACGGTGTAGGCTGCAGCCCCTGCTGCAGTGGGTTGCCATGGGCTACCGTATGTAGCCAGCAGCCAGTGTGAGCGGCCAGCAGCCAGCGTGAGCGGCCAGCAGCCGCAGTGAGCGGCCGTCCAGAAGCTGGCGACTGATTTGCCTCGCCCGGGAAGAGTGCAATGATGGTACCAACTTGGGCCAGTGAAGCAACATCCTCCACAACTAGACTGAAGAACAAAAGGACAGCAACTTGTCTGTTCCCCTTCCCCCAATTCCCCAGCACTGTTCCCATCCCCACAATTCCCCAATAAAAAGAAAAAATTAAAAACAAAACAAGTGATAACTTTTTTCCTTTGTTTCCTGCAGAATGGTATCCAATTCCTTAAATGGATGAAAACTCTTGCAATCTGCCTCTAGCTTGCTTCACTGTCCACCACTCGCTCCCTGCTGTCCAGATTCTGCACCTTAGATGCTCCAGCCATACTGAATCCCCAGCAATTCTTGGATATTCCACACTTTCTCTTATGTCTTTTTATCTCTGCAGGGTCTGCTTTTCACTGGAGTGCTTTTTACAGCCCTCAAACCTTGTGAACTGCTACTTACCTTTCAAGATGCTTTTAACAGCTGCTTCCTTTGTAAAGCCCCAACTAACCTCCTCAGGCCTAGTTAACTGCTCCTAAAACTGCATTCCTGTAGCACTAACATACATCTTTGAATAACTCCTTTCAGAGTATTGTGATTCCTTATACTCCACCCCCTTTTTTTGCCCCTTTGACTATAAACTCTTCAAACTCTTAATAGTTTTTATATTTCTACCCACTCATAAATATTTATATTGCTTGTGGAACAAAATAAATAGTAAATTAAAATAGAACACTCAACAATATAGAAATATTTAGAAAGCTTAACTATATCAATCAATTAACATGTTTTAAATTGTACTAATCTCTGTGAAGAGGTGTATTACACTAAGCGAATATTTCTCACAGAGTGGACACAGAATTAGGTGAAGATTAGCAGGCTACCCATGTAGGGAATCGTCTCATGAACACAGGCTGACTTCCCTAGCAGGCGCCATGCCATTACAACAGATGGGCTCCAACAGTGGTGGCCAAGAGAACACGCTGTCTATCAATCATTTTTTGTAAGCTCTTTTCATTTTAAACTTTGGTGTCTGGGGTTAAGTGGTTAAATCTGGAAGTGTGATATGACACCGATAAGTGTGGCTTGACAAGAACTTTGCAGATGTTATAAAATGAATTTCAGAGTCTATTAACAAGTGTATGATTCGGGGAACAAAATGAATTAAGAAAGAATGTAAATTATACTCTATGAATGACATGTTCACACAATACAAGTATCATTATATATTATCTAATATTAAGTCCTCTGTTGTTTCCCCCTTTACTTAACCTACATATATATTTCAACTTATTTAGTGATGCAAAGTGAAATAATAGAGTAACTTTAAAGCCAGGATTTTGAAAATTTGAGTCATGTCCCTGCTTCTGACTGGGAAAAAATAATTTATTTACTTTATCATCTGTATAATAAAGGATGATAAATAATAAATCCTAAACATTGCTTCCTACGCAACAGATAATTAGATACGAGATGTAATCAAACAATACGGTGAAAGTTTAAATAAAAAATTATTGCAGTAAAAGACACATTGCCATTAATGCTCCTCAAATTACCTCCCCTCATTTTGAACACACTTATCCCATCATTCTTGCCATTTCTGAAGCAGTTCTGGAAGTCCTCTTCTGTGAGTGTCTTTAGTTGCGCTGTCGTGGCTGCCTTAATGTCCAAGATTCAAAATGTTTACCTTTCATGGTCATTTTGACTTTGGGTATGAGCCAGAATTCGCACAGTGCAAGATCTGGTGAATAAGGTGGATGAGGACACATTGTAATATTTTTATTTGACAGAAATTGCCATATACCAGAAGCGATGTGTGACACAGAGCATTGTCCTGATGGAGGATGATTTATGGCACACTTTAAAATACACCTTCTCTCAACTGTAGCTTACACCCAGCTGACTGCACCAAACAAGTTGAAACTCATCGCGCACTGTTACTAAGGTTCTATGCACCGCTTCCCATATTGAAGATCCTGTCTTTCCGTTGGATGGCACTCTCAGCAGCATTCACTGTAGTTTCTGATCACAATGGAAAGGTTCCATGTCACATATCACTTCTGGTGCAGCAATTTCTGTCAAATAAAAACATTACGGTGTGTCCTCATCCACTTATTCACCAGATCTGGCACCATGTGACTTCTAGCTCTTCTCCAAAGTCAAAATGACCATGAAAGGTAAATGTTTTCAATCGATTCAGGACATTGAGGCAGCCACAACAACACAACTAAAGACACAAAAGAGAACTTCCAGAACTGCTTCAGAAATGGCAAGAATGATGAGCTGTGTTTGAAGTGAGGGGGAGTATTTTGAGGGGCATTAATGGCAGTGTGTCTTTTACTGTAATAAATATTTTTTTATTTAAACATTCACTGTATTTTGTGATCATACCTTGTATATAGTCCACAAGAAGGGGTGTATGTGTGTGTGTGTGTGTGTGTGTGTGCGCGCGTGCGCGCGCGTACACCTTATACATTAAGATACAATGTATATTACCTTATTCTACCCTGATCACTGCTTCTCGACTTAACATTTTATTATCACTAAATTCTGGGTCACTTGAGGCAGTATTATATCTTACACAACTCATTTTTGCATACTCTTTCACCCAACACTAAAAATAGTATAAAAGCTTTTTTTAAAAAAAATCACTAAGATGGTGTTTTAAAATATGCTTTGCAAAAGAGATGTATTTCATTAACAGCAGAACCAATAAAGTCACCAAAATTTATTTCTATTAAATGTATTCAAGCCACCCCATTTCTCAACCTCTCCATTCTCTACCTCCACTTCTTTCCCTTTCTGATCTACTCTGCCTTCACCTACTTTGCTTGATAATCCCCTGGTTGTGGACATCACTTTGTCGCAGATATGCTCCTACTCCATTACCTTAGAAATCTTTTTTAATTTCAAAATTGAGCCCTTCATGCAGATCAATCCTTTTGGCTCACCTCAGAGATCTGCCCTCAATTCCCTCTGTTTGAATTCCATTGCTGCCTGAATTAACTCAGATTATTAAAAAAAAACAAACTAATAAGTACTCACTCAATTTGTATGTTGAATGAAGCAATAGTCATCATTTTGTTTCAGGAAGCTTTCCATAAATGTTCATTGGGTTATAAACAGTTCCAGGGGAAGCCATCACATGGATCTTTGAATAATAAAATTAGCTAGTGGATCTATATGCTTATTTCTACCTATTAAGGATTCTACAAATAATCAAAGGTGCAGAAAAATACACCTACTTTAACTTTTTTAAAATTTTCAAAGTAATATATCATATACACTAACTAAATGAACACCAAAATACCCATAATGTACCTTAAGAAATAAAATTCTGCACTCCTGAAAAGTTCCTTGTGGGTCTTTTAGTTGCACGTACTTTTCCTCCCAGCAAGAGATACTGGTTCAAGAAACGTAGTTGCAGAGCCAAAAATTACAAGAAATTACACACAAAGGAACCAAATAGGGTAACCTAGAATCAACAGAATGAAATGAGATGTAAAGTTTCAGATATTACAATTATCTGATAAAATATATAACAATACATTTATTACATTTAAAGAATACTGAGAAGGAATATAAAGTATATGAGAGACAAGAAATTGCAAGAAGGACCAAGTAGCTCTGAATAAAAACCAAAAATAATGTTTCAGAGGAGAAAAGTATAGTAATAAAAAAATTCAACAGAGGACTGAAAGAAAATAAGACACTAATGTGAAAATTAATGTATGGAAAGAATGATCTCAAGAAATTATACAGAATGCACCACCAAAAAGAGATGGAAAAAAAATGCTAAGAGAATGGAAGATGGATTGAGAAGGTTTGGCATATATTTAAAATTGCAGCTAGAGACAAGAAGTATAATGGGAACGGTCAAGCCTGGTCCAAAAAGCCTTCTTTGTATAATATCTAAAATCATGCACATGATTTCCTTCATCAGGCAGCCACAAAATTTATGACACCATTTAAGCCTTGGTAGACTTTCTTTAATAAAAGCAACACATCTGTAGTTATGCTGATGTTCTTCCAAAAGCTGAAATAGCTGTTGAAGTTATAAAAGAATGAAATCCTTCTCTATTATATTCAGCAGAGAAGCACTACATTTTATACTAAATGGCACCTATCTGCTAAAATTATTAGTGAAAAAAGAATGCAGTGATAACAGCTTTGCCATTGTGAGGTCTAATTTGTAAGGCATGTTAGTCTAGCATACACCCCCAAAAATAAAAGAATAACAATATTTAGTTCGGTGTCACTAGATTCATGCCAAGGGGTACAAAGTGACCTCATAAAAATGCATTCTACTGTTCTAGTGATTGGCATCAAACTAATAACCATAAGTAATACAGAAGACTTCCGATTTTGGCCACAAATTCTATCCTCAAACTTTAAATTTTCTTTCCAGAAGATTCCAGAGAAGCGCATTGTACCATAGTAAAGAATACCCAGAGGACACAAAATGAAACATTAAACTTAACTCCAAAAGGCAAAGATGTCCACAATCTGTACTATACAACTGCAAATGTTTATAACATCCTCAAACATAGATAGGCACTGTTCACCAAAACTTTTAAACACTTCTTGAAATTGAGAGATTGTTCCCATATCCTCTACTGTCGTCTGCCAGAATTGTATCACTCACAACTCTAATATGTAGCACAGTACCTGTCCCAATGCAGGCAGCATATCTTGTCTGTTAAACTTGGAATTCTGAAGGAAGACAGAGATGGGATACAGCCCAGCACTGCAACTCGGAGTGTGTTAATAAAAGTATCCAAGGCTCAGTGTCTTAGTCCACAAGGCTGTAATCTGTTAGTTTAACCATATAGAGTCACCATGAGGATTAAATAAGATGATGAATATAAAGTATTTACCACAGAAGCTGTCACTGATGTATCACATTATCATTTCAATAATGACCACCTCACTGTTGTTGAATATTCACTGAATAACTGCACTCACTCCAGAGTGCCTGCTTTCCTTTCGTAATTACAGACAAAAAATACATTCATTTAATCTTGTATTGAGACAGTCATCCTTGGAAGCAAAAATAGACTATCTCAGAAATATCTTTTTGTTTTCCTTTTACACATGTAAGACAAAGTGAATTTCAAATACATGGTGAAGTATTCCCATAGCGATTGTACATAGCTCTAGGTGACACTTCAACTGTTGGATTGCACCTGTTTGCTTCCTTTGCTATTCGAAGAGCAAGTCACTCTATTGTACATTTTCCTACTTGCATCCTGCACAGACCTTCTCTGCCAGGAGCACTTTTCCCTATTTCAATTTGGCAGTATGTACTTGCCTTTCAAATCACAACTCAAGGACCACCACATGTAGAAAGTGTTTCCTGACTCTGCCATATTGCCTTCCTAGGTAACCTCTGTGTCCTTCATCTCTTTTCCTATGGCATAAATACCATATACTGTTAAACCACTTACCACACTGTTTTGTAGTGGTCTGTTAGCATGTGGTTCAACCACTACTTTCACAAGGGTTTTATTTATTCAGTATCCTCGGCACTGAGCATACTTTCTGTCACATAATAAATAATAAATATTGCACAGATATGTAGATGACAGCTAGTAGACACTCAATTAGCATTAGCTAGATAATTGAGCGATGAGTAGATGGATAGATGCATGAATGAATGAATGGAAAAATGGAGAGAAGAAAATATACATTCTTGTGTGTCTTCTAATAAAAAATTTAAAAAGAACTAGCACGTTACCATAGATTAGAGTCTGATATAAAGCTCACTTGCAACATAATTTAAGACAAGTTTTACTAATTCTCTTACAGTAATAAAAATAGCAGTTGTTTTTTTTGAAGTTGAAATGATTAATGAAATTGTGAACTAAATGCCTGTTCTCCCCTTGCCAAAGTTACTCCCGGATAGTATGTGAAAGCATTTAGGATGTGCACTGACTGGCTTTTTCAAACCCTCATCCAGTTCTGCAGCTGGCTCAAGCCAGGTTCTGGCACAATCACTTTCACCTAGAAGGAATGCCATCTTTTAAATTAGAGGGTAGTGAACTGAGCACCATAACCAGAGGACACAAATGGAAGTCATTTTGAGTCGCCTGATCTTTCCTTTCACTCAAAACCAACACAAAACAAGCTAGTTCAGCAAATCAAGCCTATAAATAATATACAACACTTCATCATTTCTGTTACCTTTTTGTACAGCATCCAAGATGCCTACAGGCCTGGATAGAGTAGCCTTATTAAAACACGAAGGGGATGGAGTAGCCACTAGCCAGCTAATCACAATACTGTCAAATTGCTACATCAAATAACTATAATTCACAAAATAGGGCAGTTATTAAAATTCCAAGCCCTCTCCATGATGTGACCAGAATGATAATGACAATACAGTCAGCCTTTCTTGCAAACAATGAGACACATTAGGAAAGGCATAGGTGCCACTCTCTCCAATATCTATTCCGTAAAAGGCACCCTCTAATAAAGAAATAGCATGGTGAGTTTCATACCTTCTGTGATGTGACGGCATTTGTGCAGAAGAAAATGTCCCAATTCTACTAAAAGCACGGATATGAGTTAATGTCTTAATGTTCTATAAATCACAGCATAGAGCTCTGCACTAAAATCACCTTTCACAATTAAGAAAAGCAACAGCAAATTGGCTAATTAGCATAAGAATGTACAAACACTGTTGTCTCTTAAGTGCCATTATTAAGCTTTCTAAATATAGTAATTTCAATTGTTAAATTTATGAATTATTTTCTTTTTTCTTATAATAAATCATGGTACCCTTGTGACAAATGCTATAATCCTCACTAGGCAGAAAAGCCCAATCCTAATATAAAGTGAACTTCTTATGAAACCTATGAATCTAGAAAAGAAGCAATTGAATTAGACTTGGCACCAACCTAAACCACTTAGATTGGAAAATTACCAAATTTAACCTAATGAAACTTAGTTATGGTTTAATGAAAAGCAGTTAAGGCAAGTTTTGAATTAATCTTTCCTTCTGATCATAGAAAAAAAAATAGGCTTATGGAAAATATAAAACTTCATAACGATGATTAGAAAGTCCTTTTGTTCTGAAAACAAATTAGAACATTACTACCTGAAACCATAGTTGGAAATCACTTAAAATTGATAAGCCTCCCTTCTGCATAAAGAGGCAGATTGCAAAAGAAATAGAGTATTGTGCATATTCTGCACTGTTTCAGCTATAGAAAATAGCACTAGTGTGAATTCTTGTTTACTGAAAAAGTATGTAAACTAATAAAATTGAATGTCATTATGAAAGTGGTAGTTGATTTTTTTTCCCAAATTCGCAATATAGATGACAGATAGATAGATGATAGGTAGGTAGGTGATAGATAGATAGATGATAGATAGATGATAGATGATAGATAGATAGATATAGATAGATAGATAATAGACAGATAGATAGGTGAAACATAAATAGATATAAAATTATTAACTCCTAGATTTGGAAAGGCATCTTTTAATCTATGAGTTGGGTCAACATTCAAACCTGACATGAGTTGGGTTAAACAGTCTTCTAAAGAAGAGAAAGTTCTCAAGGTCAGGCCTCTAAATTAAGGTACACAAACACTCCGGACCTCACCCTTCTCATATACCCAAATAAAGTACAATCCACCACATAGAAACCAGATTCTTCTTTGATGTAATGGTTCTCAACCTGTGGCATACGAACCACTAAGGGTCTTATGGTTATTACAAAGGTCCTGAGAACTCATTTGAGTTTCACCTAAATAAGCTGCCTATTTTAATTGATTAAATAGTGGTTATATAGTTGCATATTAATGTTCTTTAATGGCTATTAATAAAACATTTACTTACAAAGGCAAAGACAATTTACAGGCTGCAAAGGTGACAATTCTACTCTAATTAACCCATAAATTTGACGCATTACCAACCCAAATCTAAAAAGGCCTCTTTTAGGGATAGTAAGAATCAGAGATTATCCAAGTAATTTCAAAGGTTTTCTGAAACATACGAATGTCTGAGAAAAATCACAAAGGTTTTTGAAAGTAAGACTAATGTGAAAGGATTTGTCTTCAATAGACTAAAATATTTTAGTAAGATGTAGTAACGTTATCAGTTTAAAGGATGTAATAAAGCTCAGATAAACCGGCTCTTCCTGCCTGGGTTTTGGACTTTGAGCCTTGTTTCAGAAGGATTTCCCACTCAAGATTAAAAATAATAATAATAATAAAATCCCATTTATTATTCTACTTCTAGGGTTATTTACTTTTTAATATTTGAACCATGTACAATTTATTATTTTGTATAAGAGGAATATCATTTAAAAAATAGATATTCAATAATCTCATTAACATATATTATATAATCATTTGTTTCCTTATGGACTTAAAATATCATCCTTATCATATATAAATCCCCATAGATGTATAATAGTCAAACAATGACATTACCTTAAATTTCCCTTAATAGAAAATTAGTCAAAAATAAAAATAAAAGAATAAAAGAAACAAAACTTACAGTGTTATATGATTTTTGCCACCACTAAAATGATCATTCTGATGAATATTTATCAATTTTCAACACTCTTCTATTAAGTTTAAAAGTGTTTCAGAACAGAATATATAATATGAATCAAATTCTATAAGATATATTGTTTGTCTGCATATATATATATATATATATATATATATATATATATATATATGTATATATTATTTAAAGAAGAATAAGATACCAAAATGGATTTGTACTTGACCTTTATTTTCCTCTTTATTCTTTTCTCTGTTTATTAATTTGTATTTTTACTTTTTTGTGAATAAAAACCTCTCTTTGCTCAATCTACACATGATTTATCCCTGTGGATATAGTCCTTTTACAACCTAACATATCAGCTAACATATTTTAAGTATACCCCGTAAATGAAAGTGGGGCCCTCAACACTTGGCCATGTAGCAATGAGAGAAGCTGCTCATATCTGTACATCTGTCTTGGGCATATGAACTGAATAAACTTGAGCTTTCCCGAGTTAGGACATGGCTAACCAATCTCTCTCACTTCCATAGTTATTAATCTATCTAAAAGCAAATGCTTAGCAATTTCTTAAAAAAGAGAATTGGGACTAGACATTTTTATTTTTGCATTGGCAAAATACTATTAAAAGTAAAAATGTCAGGGCCGGCTGAGTGGCGCATTGGTTGGGAGTTGGCTTAGGACGCCAGTTCTGTGCAGCAAGGCCCCGGTTCAGATTCCACATGAGGGCCAGTGACGCTGAGCCCTCTACTGCTAAGATGGTGAACAACAGCTCGACCTGGAGCTGGGCTGCCGTGAGTCGCTGGCAATGGCGTAGGCTGCAGTGGAGCTGCAGTGGGTTCCCGTAAGCTACCGTTAGCAGCCGACAGCCAGCATGAGCTGCCAAGAGCTGCTGTGAGTGGCCGGCTGTCCAGAGGCCAGAGACTGATCTGCCTCACCTGGGAAGAGTGCAATGATAATACCAACATGGGCCAGTGAAGCGACATCCTCCACAACTAGACTAAAGAACAAAAGGACAGAAACTTATCTGTTCCCCTTCCTCGATTCCCCAGTGTTGTTCCCCTCCCCCAAATCCCCAATAAAAATCTTTTAAAAAAAAGTGAAAATGTCAATGCATTAACATTTAAAAACAAGATTGCTAGAAGAATTGGTTTGACCTCTCAAAGTTTCTTATCTTTCAACATCATAGTGAAGTATTGATCTCTTGTGTACCTTCTAGACATCACTTGTTTTATTAGTTTTTATCAGTACATTGCTAAAAACATTGCCAGTATGAAATTTTACTTTGTATGGTAGAATAATAATTTGCAAAAAGAGCAACATTCAATCATCTAACTCTTTTATTTTATTTTATTTATTTATTTATTTTCAGATTATCATCATTTAAAAAAATGTTTTTAGTTTCAGGTGTGGTGTACAGAACAGTGCAATAGTTATCCTTTTCACCCTCACAAAGTAACAACCCCCCTCCTCCATCTACTGCCCTCCCACCCCGATATCATGCTTATCTATTACAATTTACAACATTTACAATTTACAACATATTTACAATATTATTGATTATATTCCCCAGGCTGTCTTTTCTATCCCTGAGGCCATATTGTAGTTACCAATTTGTATTGTCTTGTCCCTTCCCCTTCTCCTTCATCTAACTCTATTTTAAACAATACAAGGTGTGATCAACAAATACGGTTAATGTTAAAAAGAATTTATAGTAAAAAATACATTGCCATGAATCCTCCTCAGAATACTCTCCCTCACTTCAAACACATTTATCCCATTGTTCTTGTCACTTTCTGAAGCAGTTCTGAAAGTCCTCTTTTGTGAATGTCTACTTCATCCTCCATCATGACAATGCTCCGTGTCACACATCACTTCTAGTACGGCAATTTCTGTCAAATAAAAACATTATGGTGTGTCCTCATGCACCTTATTCACCAGATCTGGCACTGTGCAATGTCTGGCTCTTCCCCAAAATAAAAATTACCATGAAAAGTGAATGTTTTGAATCTTTTCAGGACATTGAGGCAGCCACAACAGGGCAACTAAAGATACTCACAAAAGAGGATTTATAGAACTGCTTCAGAAAGTGGCAAGAATGATGGGGTATGTGTGTTAGAAGCGAGGGGGAGAATTTTGAGGCGGATTAATGGCAATGTGTCTTTTACTGTAATAATTATTTTTATTTAAAAATTCACAGTTTTTATCATACCCCATATGTTCAGAATTCACAAACCCCAAAATCTTAAAATCGAGCATTTCCTCTAATCGCAGTTTTATATATTTTAATTTTCATTACTTATTTTTTGATACATCTATTCTTTAAAAGCTGGGTCTCTAAGTCTCCACTGTTTATGTGCTTGCCTCAGAAGCCAACATTTAATACCTGTCACTCAGTCACTTCCTTGACAATGTTCTTGTATATTGACTCCTTGTCCTTCCATTGTACTCACCTGGCAGAAACCACAATTCTGGAAAATTCAAGTAGTCTGATTCCTCAACTGTTATACAAGGGATGCCGAAAAGCCTAGAGAAAGTAATTGCACAACCCCAAAATGGAAAACATCACAAATTAATGGTTTCCTGTTCAAACTGTGTCTTCAGTGCCTCTGAGCATCATTCTAGGATCCAAACATCCTGCCATGTCTCTTCAATCATTGGCTTTTTTCCCCCCTATTTCATGCTTCCACAGTGGCTATTCTGAGTCTTCTACACTTCCATTAAACCTCTTACTTGACCACCTCCTGTTTCCTTATAGCCAATAGCATAGTCTCCTATATCACAAAGAAAATAGGACTATTAGAGAAAACCCTCTACTTCCTCTCACTTCACTTACCAGTTTTCATGCATGTATATTCATCATGCCTCCATTCCTTTTGCCAAGATTGTTTTCCTGTCTAAAGTGAATTCCTCTACCTGTGTTACAACTTCTATTTCCCTCTTTCCTCTGCTTCTTTCCTTTGTAAAAGCCATGTTGCGATTAATATTCCTTCTTTCTACTCTATTAGAAACATCTTAATCTTTAATGTCTTCCATTTAGCATTTAAACATGCTCAGGTGTCTTTATCTTAATTTTTTTCACTCCATCTCTCAACCCAATGTGTTCTTGTTTTCTCTTCTTCTTAGCCAAAGTTCTTAAAAATATTTCCTACACACTCAACGTTTTCACTACTTTATCTGTCATTCACTCGTCAAGCTCTGTAACCTAGCTCCTTACCAAAATTCCAATGAAACTACCGTTGAGAAGATCACCAATAAACTTGATGCTAAATTTAATGGACAAAGTTCAGTGTTTATCTGATGTGAAGCCTTGCCTCTTTTGCAGCTATGATACTATATTCCCCAAATGTCTTCTTTTTTGTCTATTCTCTCTTATTATTTTTCACAGGATCCTCTCCTTCTACATATTCCTTAAAATGAAGTATTTGTCGGGATTGGTCTCATCTACTTCAACTCTTCAATTTCCATCTGTTTTCTGATAACTCCCAAATCTACATTTCCACCCCAGATTTTTTCTTTTGCTCTGGACTTGTATACTTAATTCTATTTCATGTCTTCTCTTCTACAGCTTGGAGGAAACTTACAACATAAAAGCTGAATCTTTCCCCACAAACCTGTCCTTTTTCCTAAGTCCCCTGTTTAAATAATGACCCCAACATCCATTCAGTTGTTCAAACAAGAAACCTGAGTGCCCCTTTGATATCTCCCTTCCTTAAATTTTGGTGACACTATTTCTTTTATATTTCTGAGTTTTGTTCATTTATCTCCATTAGCATAACTATATTTTTGGATTCAGCTGTCAATTTCTGGCTTCTATTCATGAATGAAATACTTTTCTAATAGATGTCATTGCCTATATATATAGTCTTGGCCTTCTTCAATTTTTCCATATCATTATACTTCTTTATATGCAAATCTGATTATATCAACCACCTTATTGAACTTCTTAATATTCGGGATATTTTCCAAACTCCTCATCTTGGCTTTTAATGCACTTCCTGATCTTGTCTCTCTCATTTGCTCATCATACCTCACCCCATATTTTATGCTGCAGCCATACTAAATCACTAGCTATTCTCTAAATTACATGCTTGCTTTTGTTTTAGAGATTCTGCACTACTGTGCCCCATGTCTAGAATGTACTCCCCCCACCCTATATATTAGTTCCAGGTCAAATGTCAACACCTCCATTAGGCATTTCTGATTCATTTACCACCCTCTTCTTATATTGGGTTTTCAGGAAAGTCATGATGTATTTTTTTTATGTTTTTTCATTGCAAAAATGCATCATTGAGTTTTCCGACAACCCAATAGAATTTAGGTGCTCCACTCACTTACCACTATCATAGCACTTACTACAATATATTTTAATTGCATGTTAACTTGCCTGTCACCCAAGTAAGACTGTGTGTTCTTTAAGGAAGACTCAATATATTTAATTGTGTGTTCTAGTGCTCGCTGTAATGTCTTACTCCATGTCCGATGCTCTGTCAACACTTGTTGGATGATTGATGTTGGCCAATTGCCCAGAAACATGTAAGATAATAGAGAAAAGACATGTGACAATGGAGTACAGTATTAGGCAGGTAAAAAAACCGGCATAATGGAATTAAATATAAATAAAAAATGTCATTATATGAGCTGTAATGACCAGGTCTGGTGAGAACTGATGCTGGAAGCACCTTGATGATTGGAGGTTTTTAACAGTGCCATATCTCATCATCATGTTGCTCCAAAAGCCACCATTCCCTGTTAATAATATGACTTTAGTGGCTCCTTCTTCACCTACTCCCAACAGTTTGAAAGGAGGAAAGAGGTACCAGATTTATTTATTGTGTTTTTTAAAATTAAACTAGGTAATGGATGTAGTCTGCTTGCATTTGGTTTTGTAAGTAGATCCAAAGCAGTGATTCTCAATTATAATTTGTGGTACAGTGCCCATTTGTTTGATAGAAAAGTATATCAGATTCATCTCCAAATGCCACCTTAATCAGGAGACTTGGATCCTGTACATTATCACTAAGGATCTCTGTCCTACAGAACCAATGTTAGTGAGGAGAAAGTGTAAGATATCTGACACAGATATCCTACTGGGTGGTTGATAATTACTGATTTAAAGTTACGTGTTTTTATGGTCAGTAGAATGTAATGAATTCTTGTTATAGATATCATAAATAAATTGGCTGTTCCACTTGTAAAAAGTAAAAATAGTAGCCTCTAGTGATTATAAAATTCAGATTTTCAAAGAAAAATCACTGTAAGGATTTATAGAATCATCAATTATCAATCAAGAATCTATATTAGAATTAACTACAGTAATAATACCTAAGTCTAATAAAATGCTTACTATGGGCTATTCACTGTTCTAAGTAGTTTTCATATATTAACTCCATTTTCAGAACCACTCTATGGGCTAGATTTAATAATTAGCCCCATTTTAAATACAAAAAATATTAATGTACAGAAAAGTTACTCAAAGGAAAACACCTAATCAGTGGCAGAAACAAGATTTGAACCAGGAAATCGGGTAATAGCTTCTGTGCCTTAATCGCTATTTTATTCTCCCCCTATTCTCCCATATTGTATATATTAAGGAACTCAGTTTAGATAAATTGTCCAAGCACTTTAATATCTCTTATATTATATGCACTTATAAGAGATATTAATATATATTAGATAGATAGATATATAGATATTCATATTTATAATATAAACATGATTATATATTATATATATATAAAACTACTGTTGTGATTTTTTATTGGTAAATATTAATTCTATAAAGGGATGTTAGTTTCTTTGGAGAGTTAGAGAAGGATTAAAATTATGTGCATCTTAATAGAAGTATAGAGTTCACTAGACCCTATATCTAACACGGAACATAGCAACATAGTCTGATATTCTGAAATCTTTTGACAATTATGTGGGTAGCAATGGAAAGACTTCATGATAATTTAATATCTTTATTCAGCTAACCAAGATTGATTAGCCTTCCATTTACATTACAAAGGGTAAGATAACTATTTCACAGGAAATGTTTTCACAATTGAATTCCATAAAATCTATGTCAAGTGCCCTGTTATTAGCCAGGTCTCTGCTCTGGAATGAGTGAAATAAGCTAGATGGAGTGGCCACTTGATAAAGGAGAAAGGTCACTGGCCTGAGCATCAAGGGACCAGCCTATAGTATCAGCTCACTTATTAATGAGCTCACACATGGCTTAAGCTTTTTTATTTTGCTGAATCTTGCTTTTTTTACTGGTGAAATGTGTGAAGCACTTGGAGCTGCATTAGCAAATTTAATAAACTTCTGATCCTCCTCCTCTATAATGAGAGGTTAAGAAGATGACAGCCATCAGCTTGCTCTGTCATCACATGACAGAGACATCCCGGCAGAATTCTACACCAGGTCACAAAACATACTTCCAACTTTCAACACAGAAACATTTTGGGAAAGAAAGGTAATGTCAAGACTCCTCAAAGACTAGAACTGACACATAGGAACATGCCTTCTGTCAGAAAAAGATAGCTAGAGAGACAGGGTTTGATCCACTGAACAAATCTGAAGCCCATTATGTAGAAATTCTCACAATGCCCAAGGAAATTCCTTCTTTAAAAACTCTTTAGAAATCCAGACTGCCCCTACCTGAAGTCCTTTGAAACCTAGTGGTCTGGATCCCTGATTCTATTCCTCACCTTCTGTTGCATTTCAGCCTTATTTGACCCCAGTAGTGATTTAATTTACCCCTGATAACTGCCACTTGTCCCAATCTGCATTCTGTTTAACTCTAACTATCCCTCAAGCTTAGTCTGATCCATATCTAGCTTTGCTTGACTAACTTCAAAGCTCTTCACTCATTGCCACTCATACAAGATCTGACAATTAAGTTTACGACCTCATCCTAGAATAAGTGCTACACACCTCATTGTTGAATATCACTATGGTCACCTTCAAAGTACTCCCCTTGGGAAGCTATGCACTGATGCTAGCACCTAGTGTACCCTTCAAAGCAATTTGGGAACTCTTTTTGTGGAATGGCCATCAGAGCTGTCGTCTTATTACCCTTGATGTCCTGAATGTCATCAAAATGTCTCCCTTTCAATATTTCCTTTATCTTCGGGTAAAGAAGGAAGTCATTGGGGGCCAGATCAGATGAGTAGGGAGGGTGTTCCAACACAGTTATTTGTTTACTGGGTAAAAACTCTCTCACAGACAGTGCATGTGAGCTGGTGCATTGTCATGATGCAAGAGCCATGAGTTGTTGATGAAAAGCTCAGGTTGTCTAACTTTTTCAAGTAGCCTTTTCAGTACTTCCAAATAGTAAACATGGTTAACTATTTGTTTTGTTGGTACAAATTCATAATGAATAATCCCTTTGATAGCAAAAAAAATTAGCAACATCATTGCAACAAGTTCTCAAACTTAATTATCAGACCCTCATATGTTACCTGATGTATAATCATCATAACCTTTCCCATAATACTTGGCCTGGCTATATTCTACAATCACACAGTAAAGCATTTAAACCCATTTTGGTATTTATATAAGTCACGGGGAAAAGTGTCATAGCTTAAACATAATGACATTGTTAATGTGAAGAGATGCTACATTTCATCAGCTCTTTAGGAGCTAAATATGAGTTTTAAATATATATCAGTACATTTGTGTTTTCCTTACTCTTTCTTTTTTAGAGTAATGTGACTGTGCTAGCAATTGTGGTTGTGTGATTGATTGTAACTTGTCTGTAGCTCTCTGGGACCTTCCTGAAAATGAAATCGACCATCTTTGAGTGATAATGTCAGTGGGATAGAATGTGTCACTGGGTAATGGTCTCCTGCTGCTATATAAATGCCAAGGCAAGCCAAAAGTATTTATGGGGAAAAAGTTCACACTAAGCTAAGATTTTTATTTTCAATGCAAAAGTAGAGAATTTGTAGTTAGCTATTGCTCCTATAGCATATGTTAGATGTAGAATTAATGAATGTATATAATGGATGTTCAAGGCAGACTATGATTGTCAAGTGATCAATTCTTAAACAAATCCAATATTACAATTGGTTTAAAAACTTGAGTTCTTATGCACTTAAGTAAACCCTAAATAAGCTTAGTTTCTGAGTAATAAAACACTTCCTTCAAATGATTTTTTAACACTTAGCCAGATTCTCTTAGATTATGCACTTTTTAAATCTATGGTCTTTTATACACTAGAATTTCAATAACTAACACTCAGACACTTAGAAACTCCACTGATCAATTTATTGTATAATGCAAATATATAAGATTTTAATATCTGTAGAACACTGCAAACTTCAAAATAAAAAAAATAATTTATATTATGTGTACTGTATCTTGTGAGAAAACATACACATACATTGCAGATATTTAATAGAAAGCTTATAATTATTATTCATTGAGAAGATATTTCTAACAAAATATATGTGACACATGTTTGATAGTATAGTGGAGTTCTACAATTTTCTTTCCCTGAATTTGGCAAAAAAAGTCATACTGTTAGTCATACTACAACCTTTTAAGATTGGATTTTCTCTGAAGGGAAAGCAGTAAAATGAAATATAGATCCATAAAATAGAATATACTGGCCAATGAGAAGTAATGTGTAAGTCTAGGTAACACTATTTCCTGAGAACACCTAGGAGAATAAATTCCCCTGAAATGTGTCAATACAGTAGCGCATTCCAAAAATTTTGCTGGTGGCAGTCATTAAAGAAAAAATGGACATAATTTGTAACATATATATATATATATATATATATATATATGTATGTATATATATATGTGTATATATATACATACATATATATATATATAACTATTTTATGAACTGTCTGAAAGAGATTAGTAGAAGTTAAAAAATAATATTATCCATATACATGTACCCAAACCGCTGCGATGTCTGATTTTAACAACACCAGAATTTCCAGCCTTGAAATTGAGGATAGCTCAAGCATCTACTTTGTCCCTGATGATTTGAAGGTGATTAGAAATGTGATAGGATATGAATATTTGTGTGTGTGTGAAAGCCATTCTGTATATGAATGCATTGATGACTGAAAAAGCACAAAGTTCTCATGAAAACTACTTTGTAAATCTGCCTCAATGTATTTGTTTTTAAAGATTTATTTCTCATTTTGAATACAGATATCTTTTAATTAACCTGGGCAATAAAAGGAGAGGAGTGTCTAAGTAGTAAAAAAGCACGGTTAAAAAAGTTTCCAAACATGGAATAAATTGGAATGAATAAAAACATTTATCTAAAACACCATATAATCATTAAGAGCTCCTTTTCTGCTCTATTTATGATTTATTGGGAAAAAATCGTTTAGTACACTCATTTAAAAATATAAAAATCCTATACATTTTTAGGCAAAAAAGCAAAAAAATCTGTTAAAACAATGTATTGCTTATTTTTGTATCTTAGCTGAGCTTTCCCTTTATATAACAGAACTTGAGTTGGGTATATTCCCAACTGCTGCCCTTTATTGTATATCTAACTCAGCATTGGAGCTCATAGTAATACAAACTCTGTCATTTGATTGATATTTCTTTGTTCTCAGGAAAGGCTATTGGCATAAGAAAATGTACGTGGAGCCTGGATCAAAATGGTCTATTGATCATGGGCCTCCCTCGGGAGAAGAGATGTTTAGTGTTGCAGTAGACCCAATGTGGATCCTACTGATAACCTCATGGTTGTATCATGAAAAGACCTTACTGATAGATTATCATTATAAGATGTATAATTGCTGGTATTTTTAATATGGTTGTGCTAAATTATTGGCTCAGAGCAGAAATAAAACACTGGGTCTATGGTTTAGATGTTTTTCCTTAGGTTTAAAGGAAATTCTTATAACCAGACCTACCCTACCCACTATCATCCCACCCTACCATTTCTCTTTCATTCCTGAAGTGATCATAATAAGTGAGAAATTCTGTGAGGAATACTCTTTTGCTTAACTTATTATACTAACATTTTACTCTTCTGAAACTTGAATGATTATTCATTTGAAATAAAATGTCCAAATAAAAGAAAAAAGGAGTTATAATTTTTGTGGACATCATTTACCCACTTTTATGGCACAATAATCTTAAATGATGAATCAGACTACTCACACAATTTCAAATGTGTAACTAATAACATAAATCAAGTTCAATAAGCTTTGGAAATAAGATGGAGTTTCACCAGCTTAGTGGTTTAGTGTTCTAAGTTGCACAACAAGGTCCTGGAAAAAAATATTGACTTTTTCAAACTGATAATTGCATTTAAAATAATACTCCAAAAGAATAAATAGCCTTAAAGAATAAAATGTTCCATCAGAACGTATCTGACTTACACTTAGGTAACAGCATTGGTTCATGGGCCATTCTTACCCAGGGGTGAAATGAGGGTGGATTTGCATGGTGAGATTTGGGGAGCATAGGAAGGATATCCACTGACCTGTCAGTGTATATAGTGAGTAATGAATCACTCTTTTAGATTGAACATTTCTCATTACTCCAAGTCCTCTTTTAAAAATGTAAATAACTCTGTGGAGAGCAATGTTAATACTATTTCAGAATCTGTTCATTTTTGTTGACATGAACTGTTGTGGGTAGCCCAGTAACCTAATTCTTAAACCTATGGGTTGGTGAAGAAATAAGTAAAGGAATGAGCAACAAAATAAGCAGAGTGGATACAGGCTGGAAAGAGGCCCAGAGTCACAAGGCAATATAGACAAAGGTGAACCTCAGAACTTCATAGTTTTTCCATTAGTCCTCTTGGGTATTGCTGATATTTATTTCAAACATGTATACCGTAAAACGATAGTATTCTAAAACTACATTTAAGATTTCATGTTTTACCCTTCCTAGGTGTTTCTTATAAATAATATTATTGATAAATATGAAAATAACATAATACAAGACATAATTTGAAAGGTTAGAAATTATAATTCACCAAAGATTTTAAGCCTTGTATTTGGTGGAAAGATGGCATATCAGGATATATCATACTGGAAAGTCCCTGGTATTTATTGATAGGGTATTTAATATATATCATTTATTGTGTGGCTAGTTAAAGAAAATTTTAATAACCATTAATAGCTAATGTTTAATAAGCACTATGTACCAATCACCACTTTAAGTTCTTTTTGTTTATATATATATATATATATATATATATTATATATGGCATAGATATTTAAAATTCCCTATTACATACAAAAATTATAAAACAAAGTCTCATGTACCAATATCTCAATCCCTTTGTCAATGTAAACTTGATAGGTCTTTTAAATGATACAAGCTTTCTGTTAGTTGTGCCATGTGGATTTCTACATTTAAACTACATATTCTAACACTTATGCTAAAGTCAAGCTGTTTCCATCTGTTTAGGCTACACATTGCATCATTTAGTAGTACAAAAAGAGCAGTATTTCTTAGACTCCTGGGACAAAAATCACACAGAATTCATAAGAGATCCAACACATAAAAATTCATTTCCTGAGTGGAAGCACTGCAATGCCATGTAGCAAAAACTATTACTTTTTTCATTGTGTTATAATAAAGAAGTCAAGCAACCATACCCTTCAGGGCTGGACACCTCATCACCTCACTTAAACACAGTCACAGCACTCAGCCATGGCATGTGGAGTTAATTACTCTGGGCATTGGGACACTGTGCACCAAAATAACCCTATTTGTAACTCTCTGTACCGTGTGCTATGATGAAGTGAATTCTACCTGCACACTCAGGGACTCTGCATGGAGCAATGGCTGCAGCATGCTGGAGGACAGCTCAACTGCCATCTCGCAGGAACACTTGCCTTCCCCGGGTACACATTTCCTAGACACTGACAAGCCTTCCATCAGACTGTCATCCTTCCAGTTCGGTTGGCTTCAAAATCCAAAGGCTATGGCTTCAGTGAGAATGTCAGCATTGTGGTAGCTCGTGCAAGACCTTGTGAATCTGTCGTCTATGAGGCTGGGTCATTTGAGGAGTAATTTCTACAAGAAGTGTGCAGCTGTGACAACATGACACTGTGGTGTTCTGTATGCACAGCAACACTGGTGACTGTTATCTGCTGAATTGCAGGAGCTCAGGCTTATTAAAATTCCCAGGAATCACTCACTAGCAAAGGACTATATTTAACCCTTTCAAAAGTATTTTTGAAAATACAGTTTTTGTGGTGAAATAATCTTTATGCAGCAACAGAATGCATGCTTGGGAAGCAGAGGCAAAAATGTAAAGTGGATAAAATGTTTATTTGGTGCACTGTTGTCCCTGTTTCCTTACCTTTATCTCATCTCCATTACAAAACCCCTGCTATCATTCCTATGCCCCTGATCTCACAGAAAGAGATAATGTAAAGAACTAAGCGACACTCAAATATTAATGGCAATGTGATGTAATATATTGAAATATACATGCAGGCATATATACGCCTCTTTATGCTTTTTTTCATTTATTGCTACTTTAAAAGGCTCTACAGTAGCATATATATATATATATATATATATATATATATATATATTTAAGGAGAGAGGTAAGGAAAAAGAGGAAAAGAAAGGAATGAAGAAGGAGAAAGGGAGGGAGAGAGACAATATACAATACCGGAAAATCTAGAGTGAAAATGTTGGATTTGAACAGTACTTTGTTACTTGACTGTGGGGAAGTTATTTAATCTCTAAGACTTCAGCTCATGTCCCATTATATTTAAATGTTTTTGTTTTTTTTCTTGGGTAGGCCGAGTGCCACGTTGGTTAAGAGTTGGCTTGGGACTGCCAGCTCTGAGCAGCAGGGCCCCATTTCAGATTCCACATGTGGGCCATTGATGCTGCGCCTTCTACAGCTAAGATAGTGAACAACAACTCGACCTGGAGCTGGCTGCCGTGAGTTGTCAGCGAAGTAGTGGGCTGCAGTGGGGCTGGCCGGCAGCTGGCATAAGCTTTCATGAGCTGCGGTGAGCTGCCATGAGCAGCAGTCCAATGGCCAGCGACCGATCTGCCTCACCCAGGAAGAGCGCAATGATAATATCAAAATGGGACAGTGAAGGGACGTCCTTCACAACTAGACTGAAGAACAAAAGAACAGCAACTCGTCTGTTCCCCTTCCCCGAATCACCAACGCTATTCCCCTCCCCCAATTCCCCAATAAAATCTTTAAAAAAAAAAAAAAGTTTTGAAACCATGCAGAAGTACATTTTTTTAGGGAGGTAAATTTAATTTCCTGCTAGAGAATACAGAATACAGAATAATCTATGTATAGATTATTCCAATTTTATAACTAAAAAGGAGATTCTCATGTTTGCATTAGCATCTGACTTGGACTTCTCTGCCAATAATTAGTTAATGATATTAATAAAGATTTAGAGAGAGTTAAATTGAAAAAGGTAACTTGTCTTTTATTTTTAGTTATGGAGAAAATGATGACTGCAGGAAAATTAAAAAAGACAGATGTTAGCATGTATCTGTTAACGTCATATAGAAAAATATTTTATGAATTTTATGATTTGAAATAACTAGTTATAATAAGCTATTTAAATCAGGCAAGAGATATAATTCAATATTAAATGGATCATGCAGAAGAAATAATGAACATTAGCTTATGGCAGTTATTAAAAGCATTAATCTGAGGGATAAAGAAGAATGAAGAAAGAAAACATGTTGAAAAAGGTGAAGAGGAAAGAAAAAGACAATAATGTTCAGAATTTTCCATTCCCTCTCAATTAAGATTTTGGAATACAAATTCAGTTACTGCGGTTGATTATATTACTAGTCATCAACTCTTTACTCTCCCCCGTGAAGAGTTTGACCACGTGACTTGTTTAGGCCAATAGAATGCGTGTGCCATGTCCAAGGCTAGGCATTAACAAGCATGGTATCTTTCCATTTCATTCTTTAGGGAAGTGACCTTAATTTCCAAACATTGAGAATATTTTAGGATTATTCCCATTACGTATCAAGTAATACATTATCAAGTCCATACCTGCGATCTAGATATGTGATCTAGATTAATACATCAATAATATGTTGCAATATAACTAATTAGGTCAGTTTCGGACCTTAGGGATAAGGCTCAGGGCATTAAAGAAAACCCTGAGTGAGACATGTAAAAGAACTGATAGGCTGATGTGTTTTTTCCAAGTTGTGAGGAAAGAAAACAAGGACATGAGCACATAATGAGTAATGAAACACACCTGTGTTCTGCATTTTATTTTCTAGAATAGCTATGTTGTGATATGATGCACTGGGCCTGAGAGGAAAGCTATGCATTAGTTATCTTTGCTGTATTACAAATTACCTCAACTTAATGGCTTGAAACAACAAACATTAATTATCTGAAAGAAGAAGAAGAAAAAAAAAAACCTTGTTGAAAAGCCTCTCCTAAGTGAAATGATGATAGGATAGCTAGAAAGATGATGCCAACAATCCTGGCTGATATGTTTGATCATTCATTCCTATTTACTTTTTGCTGTGATTTTTGTTGGAAGTTCTGGTGCTTCTTAAGACCTAAGTGAATCTATCCTTATCATGTGGTAAATGGGACCGGTAGATGGGGTTGTCTTTTGCTTGGCCAGAGGCTGTCCCCTTATTGTTTAGGTTGTCTTTCTGCCATAGTTGTTGTACCATATCAGCTAACAATCCACTTCCAGATGTACTCTTGTGTCATACTTTTCAAAATGTTTGTTGGGAAAAATTTCTTTTGCTCTATATCCTCCAAATGGCTCCAAATGATGCATTTTTTTTACTGCTGACTTTCATCTTTAACACATACTCCTATAGGTACCTGTGTCAATCTCCTCAGCACAATTATTATAAAAGAATAGAATTTAAAACCCAGGGATAGCTTGAATGGTTTATAAGCTACTGTCAGCATGCTTCTTAAAATAAAATGAAAAATTAAACAAAAAGTAACCAAATGGTAAGAGACCAGGCCTTTCTATTTTGAGGATATCTTTTATAAGAGTCATTTCTATAGTGAAAAGCAGCAAATGGGACTAGACTACTCCTAACATAATCCACAGGTCAAGTAACACATAGATCAGTAATTAAACCTTTACCTGTTGGGGCTCCAAACCAGATGCATACTAAACAGCAGCCTTTATTTCACACTTCCTGGGAAAGCAATGAGCTAAAGAATGTAACATTCCATTGTGTGGCAGATGTGTTCCCACTCATCAGAAACTGCAAGGAACTTTTTTTTTTTCAATTTAACAATTTTTCTATTTACTTCAATTTAAACTTTGCGGTACCTCCTGAGATTAGCAAGCTTTTTCTAAAGGGAAGAAAATTACCATGCTTACAGAGCAGGCTTTCCTAAGCAATCATGGAACGAAAAGGCAGCTGCCAACTCCCCTGAAACAAAAGCAGCAGCAGAATGGTGGAAAAAAGCACTTCAGAAAATCCTATATTCTGTTAGCATCTTTCCTCTTAAATACGAAAACCTTAACCATCAGAACAGACAACCATGAAGGTGACACTTCAAGAGAAGAAAGAAAGTGAGATCTCAAATGGTTTTGCTTGAATTGTCTGTTTAATGCATATTTGACCCAGACTAAAAGGAAAATACCAGGTTATCCTGACACAATTTCCCAAGTTGTTTGAATTTTCCTTCAAAGAAATTTGAGAAACATGTATCCCCTTAAGATGGGGCAATACATTTTTTGTGCATTGTTCAGGAATTTTAAAGGCATCTGTAGTATTAAATGTCTAATATCTGGTATTAAATACATTATTTCTTACTAATTGCCCAGAAAAAAAAAACTATATATTTGCAGAGAACAGTGCTTTTATTTTTATTCCTCTTCTCAAACTTCCTATCTTAGTTGCAAAAGTGAAAGATTTCATGTCATTTATAATGGTATTTCTGTTTGAACTTCTTTTGTGTGTGTGTGTGAGTCTTTGTTATCTCACAGTTTACAGACCAAAGCACTTGCCATTAATCTCTCTAGACAGAACATCTGAAGGTCAGGTATTACTTCTATTAATATCGATCCCTATTTAGAGAAAGAAAAGTGTTTTACGACACATTTTTTTTTACTCCAAATTTACACCAGTGCATTTTCCACATTAATTACATACTCATAAGTGCTGGCAGAAATGCCTCTACATTATGGATAGGGTTATAAGGCAAATCTTTCCAAGTATATCCAAACAAAGATTGAAAACTGACCAGTATTCTCTGAAATCCACATTAAATCCAGTTGAAGCTCATCTGATGTGTGCATGATACTGAAATCTCAGAAATTCTGGGCCATAT
The DNA here is from genome assembly GCF_001890085.2 of Hipposideros armiger. Taxonomy (NCBI): domain Eukaryota; kingdom Metazoa; phylum Chordata; class Mammalia; order Chiroptera; family Hipposideridae; genus Hipposideros; species Hipposideros armiger. Next base: position 463,205 of record NW_017731575.1, read on the forward strand.
GTAAAAATTAGTTTTAAGAACATGAACTTTTTTTAACATAGAGCTTTTAATTTATTGAGAAAACTATAATGCTCATATTGATAGTCTCTCAATCTAGGAAAAAATAAAATTAAAAATCTGAAAAATCTTTCCTACAAAAACCATCTCAAAAGATCGTACTTTTCTTTACATGTGCACTACAGTGGAAATGTATTATAATAATTTGTTCATAACCTTAATGGAAGTTATATATATTTTTTCTTAATGTAGATAGGCATTCCACGTAAAAGTCATGAAACTTCTAGAGAACTATTTCAATTTTTCTGTTTTGAAAATAAAAGAGCATACCATTTTTCTTTTCCCCATACCCCAGGAAATTTATTAAAGTATTTTTCTGGAAGAAAAATCACATGAAAGTCAAAATCAACTTATTGCTATTTCTCTACAATTACTTTACTTTGAATGTTTTTAAAAGTTTTATTTTGAAGCCAAGAAGTTGAGGCCGTCCATTGTTATTCACACTTTGTATGCATACAGTCATGTTCCATTTATGCCTTCCATGTTGAAAATACTGGCAAAGCATCATTAAAATTAAATATTGTGATTTATAAAATGCTCAGGAGCCAGTTTTAAATCTGCCACATGAACTTGACCTGACTTTAGGACACATCTGTATGGAAATATGTAAAAAAAAAAAGGGGTGTTAACTGTCATCCAGTATATAATATATAACTGAATTTTGACATATTTTAAAAAGATTGGCTTTAACCCTTTTCCAGTCACCTACTGGTGTAAAACAAACCGCCAAACTCAATGGTTTAAAATTACTAAAAGCATTTATTTCGTTCACAAATCTGCAATTTGGGCAAGGCTTAGTGGGAGTTTATCTCTGCTCCATGTGTCATCAACTGGAGTGGCCTAAAGGCTTGAAGCAACTTAATGACGGGAGCTCGCATCATTGAATTTACAGGTTGGCAAATGATAGCCCATGCACCAAATTTGACGGATCACACATTTTTGTAAATAAAGTTTTATTGGAACACAGTACAGCTCATTTGTTTATGTATTGTTTAGGGCTACTTTTGCATGACAATGGGATTGCTGAGTACCTGTGGCAGAGACTATATGGCCCACAATGTAAATATTTATTAGCTGGCCCTTTACAGGAAAAAAAAAAGTACCGATTTCTGTTATAAAAGCTCCCTCACTCATATGTTTGGAGGTTGATATTGGCTGTTGACTAGAACCTCATCTTGGGCTATGGCCCTAAGTCTTACACCATCTTCACCATATAGCACTTTGGTTTCCTCATAACATGGTGGCTGGGTTCCAAAAGTGGGCATCCCAAGAAATAGGAAATGGAAAGATTCACTTAAGCCCTGAGCAGTAACATGGGCCAGATTTAAGAGAAGGGGCTCATCTTTTGAAAAGAGGAATGTCAATAAATTTGGAGGTTCTGTTTTAAAACCATCATGAACCCATGACAACATTTCAATAATACATATTCAAAATATTCACAGCATATAAATTACTTATATAACCTTCAAATATTTACTCAGCCCTTATAATGTAGAATACATCTTTAAGAAAAGAGATATGTTAGTGTGGGTGAAAGACGAATAATAGCCATGTAAACAAAATATGAACATGACAAGTTTGGAGAACAATTAAATGTTACAACATAGATTGAATGGAAGGCTTAGGAGTGGGACTGCTTTCAGTCAGGGACAGCCTTGCTCCATTGATGTCATTTTAGCTGACAAGAAATAGCCAACCCTGAAAAAGGATGATTGCTAAGCATAGCAAGCAGAAAGATAGCAAATGCTAACACTATAAAGCAAGCAAACAAACAAACCAAAAAACAAGGTTGGAATATTCACGGGGAAGAAAGAAGACAAGATTGACTGGAGCATAATTGGTAAGGGACCTAAAAAAACACCCAGTCAGAGAGGCAGACAAGGATCAGACCATGAAGATCTGAGAGATGCATGGGATTTTATGCTAAGTCTAATGGGAAGCTATTAGAGCATGATCAGGCAGTGGCATGGTCTGATCTCATTTTTAAAAAACTTACTCTGGCTGCTATGGAGAAAGGATAATGGGGTTGTAGTTAAAGAGATAAGTAGGGCAATTAACTGAAGAAGAAATGAAGATGGTGACCAGAGGAAAGCAGAAAGACCAATCAGAAAACAATTATAGAGTAAAGGCAAGAGACAATGGTGACTTTAACTATGGTGCCAGCAGATGAGATGAAAACAAGTTGAATAAAATGAATTTGGAAAGTAGAGCCAGCGAGACTTAATGTGTGTGTGTTGGTGGAGAAGGGTGAAGAATCAAGCAAGAAGTTATGGTGAATTACTGCTGAAACTCCAGTTTGCTTAGCTGTGACCTTTGCCTGGTAGTTAAAAGAGCTGCACCCAAACTCAGCAACCACTTAGGGACTTCCCTTCTCTAGCAGTCTAAATCTAAAAAAGCTGAAGTTCATAGCACCTGAGCATCTTAGAAAACTCCTTGCTCAACTGGCATCTGAACCCAGAATGTTTGGTGTCTGAACTTGGACTTCTATTTCTCACAAATAAGGCTGTTCTCATGCTTCATTCCACAAATGTAAAATGAAAGGACTCAGGGTCTCTTCCCCTGGACCACTGCCCTAATGCATGTGTCAGTCGCATCATTGCACTGTGTACCTCTTGGTGGAATGATGAGAGAATGGGGAACTGTGTTAATCTCTGCTTTTAAATGTCTCTAATAACGCATGTTCTTTAAGCCGTGCTACACAATGCTAACTTCATGACAGAAAATGATGAAAAGAAAGCAGTCAAGGCGACTCCTTAGTTTTTGGTTTGAGCCAACTGGTGCCATTTACTGAGATAGAGAAGAAAAAGAGTTGCAGAGTTATGTGTGTCTGTGGAAGGGGAAGTAAAATGAGAATTAAGAATTCCATTTGACCATACCATGTTTGATTAGCTATTTCATACGATAGTCACAGATGGCAAGCAGAGAGTTACACTGAGTCACAGACACTCTCAAAAAGACTACAAAAAAAATTAAGATAAATTTAACACCACTGCAAATATACCATCAGTAATCAAATATCCTCCATTGACTATAATGAGAATGAGAGTTCTTGGAACAGGCCCGTAAAGACAAGCAGGTAAATTCACTCCTGGGGTTGAGAATCTTGATGGTCTCTAGTCTCCAGGGGCTCCTGCCTAATAGAAAGAAAGGCATACTTCTTACCATGAGATTCAGAAAGCAATATCCTTAGGGAAAAAAGTGAAAAACAAATGATTTGAGATATTGGAAAAAATTTTGAACTGTGTTCTGCCCAAGAGCTGGGTTTGATCAATAACCAATATGCAGAAAATATTTACAAATCTCGTACCTAATTTGGCCACAGGCAGACTAAAAGTGTAAGATACAATCTAAAGAAAAATGTAGAAAACTCTTCAAGAACCAAAGTCACTTCTTATCACCTCATTTTTTTTTTCAACATGGGAGGGAAGACAGAATGAGAACAACCCTGAGAGCTAGTATCTCCAGCTGTGAATTCAAACTCAGCAAAAGGCAAGCCCAGCAAGGAAGGAAAGAATCCTTATGATACAAAAAGGTGAGCAGAGAATATAAGAAAAGGTGTGTGACATTGCTCAGCATGGGTCCCTGTATCCACTATGAATTAGTAACCCCTGGACAAATCTTTGGGCTCTCCTGTGTTTCCCCCTGTTTATTCAGGAAGGGAGTGGGAATAGACACTGCAGAGTAGCAGGTGGAGGTAGGCATGTCAGCTCATATTCTGGTCATCTCTGAAATCCTGTTAGGAGCGCACTCTCACCTTGAGTTAGGAGAGCCATGCAAGTCCAGAGGCAATTTCCATGGAATAAGCCACACCCAACTATGATCTATAAAATTCATCATTATGTTGTAAGGTTAAAATGAGTTAATGCATGGACAAGTGCCTGAAATATTCTCATGCCCACAGTACATACGCAATAGCTGTATTTTAACATTATTATTTCTATGTTAGACTTTGTGAGATTAATTTTATTTCTGTTCACTTTATTCCTTGATGCTGACTTTGGCATTTACAACTTAAAATCTGATGCCCTGGGCTGTGAAAAGTGACACTCCATAGGAAATGATTTTAGTGCTGGTAAAACAAACCCTCACATTTAAAAAGAAATGTCTGAAGACAAGAATTTTTATCAGAGGAGACATCTTACACATGTCTGAATTCAGCCTCTCCTCATCTCACTAAAAGTGGACACAACAAGTGCTGAAAATACATTTAGATGCTTTACCCTGAATGTGCTGTGACAACACTTCAAGCATTTTCAAAATACTCTTTTTCTGCTTCAAGACATAGTTCCAAATTTTGATGACGAACAGGGATGCGGTGTGCTTGCTTGGATTTTAGTCTTCACATTTGCTGAAACATAGCTAAATGAGATTTAGGAAGACACAATACAAATAGCCTTGCACAAAAGATTTCGAATCGAATGGCTCTGGTTCTATTTCCAGCTGTCTACATGTACACTTTTGCAGATGTCAACTTCGTTATTCCTTTCATAAAAAGGAAGGGAGTCCAGCTGCCCTAATGCATCGTTCCTCAGGCCTCGCCCTAGGAATTTATCTGTCATGTCCAAGACTGAAAATGACTTTAGGGCCTTGTGCCAGTAGCCTGTAAGTGAACATAAATAATAACCCTGGCGTGATCACCTTCAATAGCCCAGGCGCCAGTAGGGTTTGCTTTGTGTGTAAGTATCGTAGATGTTGACCTATATTTTGTGATTTCCAAGGAACTGAAAATGACCTTTTGGGAATTCCCCAAATTTTCTCTTCTACCTATTTTCTGATCACAGAAATGTTTCATAGGAGGAACATAAACTTAAGAGTTAACAACCAAAGAATTTTGATGGGAAACAAGCATGCACTTAAATTGACATCACGGTCATTTTCCATGTATGTGTGTGTAGAATATATAGTATATACCATACAACAGAACCTCTCCCTAATAATGCGCATTGCTGTGGGAACTAAAAAAAGCAGGGACAGAGCACAGAGAAGGGAGGCTGGAAGCACAGAAAACAGATTTGGTCTTTGTGAGATAATAAAAATATACACTGGTTTCTGCCCCCAGTCCTGACACAGAATCCTGAAACTCTTATGATTTCCTAAGTGATAAGAGCTCTAGGAGCATCTTTTGTTCTAATGTTTGGTCTTTGACCTTGACACCAGGCTTCCTGACACAGGGCTCCTAAAACTCTTGTAATTTCCTGGGTGACAGGAGTGCCTTTTGTTCTAATGAAGTGACTCTGGGTGGGCTCCTAGATGGCTCCTGAATGAAAGCTAGTGACCCAAAAGTCCAAACCATGATTAGCAAGTTGGAATTTTCAGTCCTGCGCACCCATTCTATTGAGAAGGGACAATCGATCATGCATATTGATTGAATGAAGCCTCAATAATAATCCCCAAAGCACAGCGTTTGGAGAGCTCCCGGGTTGGTGAACACACCCACAGTGGGAAGGTAACAGCACCCCAACTCCATGGGGACAGAAGCTCTGCTCTCCAGACCTTCCCAGACCTCTCCCTACATATCTCTTCAACTGGCTGCTCATCTACATCCTTTATCATATCTTTAAATAAATTTGTAAATGTATTTCCCTGGGCTCTGTCAGCCACTCTAGCAAATTAATCAAACCTGAGGAGGGGTCATGGGAACCTCAAGTTTGCAGCCAAGTAGACTAAAGTGTGATCATCCTGGGACTGACTACTTGCAACGGGGAGTACATCTGAACCGGAAAGAGGGCAGTCTCATGGAACTGTGCCCTTAGTCTCTGTGATCTGACACTATCTCCAAGAAGATAATGTAAAGAAACACATAGAAAGGAAGAATTGCAGGTTTTTCTAATACAGTTTTTGCCTATTTTTTGGCTAAAGACGAGGGTGTCTTAAAGAAAAATGTTGTTAAATATCAGGCACTTTCATATCATACATGCTGTCATATAATTTTCCAACAAACCAATGATATAGGTACACTATACTCATTTTACTGATACGAAACTAAGACTCAAAGAAATTCTTTTACTATTAGTAAATATAATATTTAGTGCCATTTGTTGGGTGCCTTAATTTCACCAATGCTTTGCATTATAATTCTTAGAAAAACTCTATGATGTGGGAATGATTATTCTCATTTTTCATATGAGAAAAACAAGGCCTAAGATAAATAATTAATTTGCATTAATAAGTAGCAGATTTGGATGTATGTTCAAATTCTATGACTCTGAATTTAGTATACTTTCCATTGTGGAAGAAACTCATTCACATTTATCATATTTTCAAAAAGGGGAATGCAGTTCCATTCCAGTTCCCAGAAAAGAAGGAAACTAGCTGGAGGGCATTCCCAGTTTTTCTCCACCCCCTCATTCATTCCCTTCAGGAATGAAGGTGTGGTTTATCTGCTTGGTAATATTAAACCCAAACTCCCATGCATCTCAGGGCAGTGATCCTTTAAGAACAGAAACAGTCCAAAATTTTGAAATTAAGAAACTTGAAGCTCTGGAAAAGTGTTTACTACACAATGCAATTTATGAGTGTGCATTCATTATATTGGTTCCAAGTTATATAGGCTCATCTTGTCATGGGACTTCTGTTCAGCCTGCCAACCACAGATTGTTCTCCTGACACTGAAGTCCCATATGCAGTGTTCCCTCCCTGACCAGTTTCTGGTCAATCTATATTCCTACCTGGGCCACCATTGCCATCCAGCCTTTCCCTCTCCCATTTCTCCTGACCAACCTGCTACCTACTAATTGCGGAAGCCACTCACATGACAGCATGAGCCTGACAAGCTTCAGCTCTAGCCACAGCTTCTGTCCTAGCCATGCCCACAAATAGAAGGATTGCATGTGTATGGCTGTGGGGTCTTTTAGATTTGTACACGTCTACTATAAAGACCAAATTGGAAAAGTTCAATCCTATGTGATTTCTAGAGGGACACGATCTAATCACATTTTTCCTGAACCAATTATCTTTTCGCCAAGGCAGAAATCGGATTCATTGCCAGTGGGCTTAACATTTTCCGCCAAAAAGATTTTTTTTTCATTCCATATAAATCTTAAAAGCAAACCCTGATTTTTCTTTTCAGACTTAGATTCATTGATCATGTGACATCATTAGCACTGACAATGCTATTATATATAATGAGTGAGGTGGAACTAATCATTTGATCTGATAGGTGCTGGTTGAGTGGATGATAACTCACCCTGTTGGACTGCTGTATTCTCATTGCTTCAGGTGTGACGTGTTATAATATAACTTTCTCTAATCAGAAACACAGCCATAGAGGAAATCTGTGGTTTTTGTTGATATTTGGAAGCATTGGCTCTTTTCAAGACTTATTCTGAGGAACTAAAAGCTCTTCTTTTAATCAAATGGGAATTCATTTCCCTTCATTGGCACAAAGTGCTGATGAATTATCTTTAAAATCTAAGTTGGTGATTTTCTTTTATTTACTCTTTCTACTTGTAAATATAGATTCAACCAGATTATTACCATGACAAAGCTGAAGCTACATTACTCTCTTCACCTGGTAAATCATCCTTCACTGGGAAAATCTGGATTGTGTCACTTATTTCACTGTTATCTAATTCCAACATATACAGGCTGAAAACGAATAAATGTTTGCTCTCAGTAATTTCTTTTTTAAATTTTTTTCTAGTTTTATTGAGATATAATGGACATACAGTGCTATATAAGTTTAAGGTATACAACAGCACAATGACTTGACTTACATACGATTACCTCAGTAATTTTAGTTACTATATATCATTTCATATAGATATCAAAAAATAAAAAAGAAAAATAATATTTTTCCTTATGATGACAACTCTCAGGACCTACATTCTTAATAGCTTACAAATATACCATGCAGCAGTGTTAACTATAGTCAATATGTTTTACATTAGATCCCAGCACTTATTTACCATAAAACTGGAAGTGTATACTTTTTGACCACCATCATACAATGCATCCAATAATTTCTAAAAGCATCAAAATTGTTAATGTACACTTTGGATCATATGCAGTTAGACAGAAATATACATATAGAACGATATTTTGATTTTATAAGAATTATTCCCTCTATAAATCTCAACACAGTGGGCAATACATTCTAAATAAATTAAACTGCTGCCAAATGTTTATTTGGATGCTTTTCTTTTTAACAAATATGTATTAGATTATTTTCTAAAGAACAGGGAATTAAGTCCTTTTCCATTCAATTTTGTGCTACCCAATGAGTATTTCTGTGACTTATATGAAACTTAAGAACATACATGTACCACCTTATAACAATGATGGTTAAAAGCATCAACGAAAAAAAAAGGACCAGAAAGTATGTTTTCCATAAGCGATCTATGAGAAAGTGCATATTCAGTCTCAGCCATCATCTGGCTGTTACATTGGTGTGATGCCTGATCACACAGAGGCTGTGACTTGAAAAGCCATGGGAAGTGGCCCAGGCCTAAAACAAAACTTTCACCCATCAGTCACATTCTAAAAATCTCATTCTTTGAGAATAATTCATTTAAGCTAGTCCCTATGATTTTTTTTTAATATTCCCTTTTAAAAATTCAAATTTCTCTGACAGGGGTAAAACCTTATGTCACTTACACTTCAGGAAAAACGACTTTGTTTAACACTGCTCGTCATGACAGGAGAAGCACTGGGACAGCATGAGGTCACTAGCTGTCACAGAAGCATAAGCAGATTAGACAATGAAAAGCAGTATAAAGCTGAAGATAAACTTTGCCAGCTTCACAGTTTTTCTCAAGATGGTCCTTATTCAGCTGACTATGTCTCTAAGGAAAGATCACAAACTATAATTTGTCTTAGCCTATTTTTCTTTCTCACAACTATGTTCTGTCTTGACATCTGGGCAAGTTTGTCCATGATTCTTAAATCTTAGTTGAGCTTTAAATGTAGCCCAAGCTTTGGGTCAGACCAAATGAATTTTAATACCAGCTTTGCCACCTGGAGATTGTAAGACTTTGAGCAAACTCATCAGCCTTCAATTCCCTCAGGGATAATAATATCAGCCTCTCTGGACTGTTGCAAGGATTAAATAAAGTGATGCCTATATAAGGCTTAGCAGAGAACCTAGCTAAAAGCGAATGTTCACAAACTGTAGTAATTACTAGATTTATCAGGGTCATGGACAGAGTGGAGAGCAGGACAATGGAAGCCATCAGGACAGGGACCTGTGAAATAATGAAGAACAAGAGGTTGGAAGCGACCCTTGAAAGAGGAGCAGTGACAGACTTATTCTGTTTTTACCTTGTCTTAGGTTCAGTTTCAGGATGGGGAACTGCCTGTCTTCCCATATTCAAGGGCAACCCTGAAAATTCCTTATGATAGAGAATATTAAAGAGGCTGCCCTCCACATGGCATGCAAGCTATTGGACCAATTGGAACTGATTATGTAACTCAGATATCTGTAGACGGTGTTTTCCTCCCTTTCCTTTTCTCTTCACCATGGAGACAATCGTTCCAGAACAATCGATCCTCAGCCCGTGTCTTTCATATCACCGCAAATACAGTCTAAACACCATTTTCAAAACCACTTTTTAATGTAATTTAAGAAAGAAAATGAAGACCAAAAGAATTAGAAGACAAATGAGAACATCATGTCAAAATAAAGGCCCTATGCATTCAATAATAAGAAAATCAATTTATCTAAATTGCAAGGAATTCAAACTTAAGGAAATCATTATTAATTTATATTTGCATGGACTTGGACATTTATGGACAGATTCTGCTTTGAAAAATATGAAATTAGTCTTATCAGATTAAAAATATAAGTTAAGCCACAGTATGATGATTTTTAATCATGCTATTACTTTCCTATGTCTATGTTTTTCTTCATATGGGTACAAACAAAAAATATTTAATCATTTCCACCAAGATATGCTTTTCAAAAGAGAGATCATTCCAAGAATCAGTTTCCTAAGAACACTTTTGAAATAGAAATTATATAAGCAATAAACTCTATAGATGGCATGAAAGTGGTGGTGTCTCATCCTGAAGACTATAGTATATATTATATTAATAATACACAATGATAGCTTCCTGTCAGAGGGTAGATAGCAGCTTAGAGGCCCAAGAAGTATCTATTTTATAGGAAGATTGACAACACGATCATACATATCATGACACTAATTGAGATTAATATTATCTTTTCTCTTGGGTTTTATAATAGCTTGTTTTCCTTCTTTATGGCTCTACCCATTTACTTCCATCTGCACATCATGACCACAGTAATTTCCCAAATAATACATCTCCAATAATTGTATTTTCTGTTCACAAAACCTTGAGAGTCACCTATATAGTATTGCTTCAATCTGCTTCCCTAGTTTCAAACACACTCAGCTATTAAGCTAGTTTGAATAGCTCATTTTACATCATTTTGCCCCCACCCCCATCCTAGAATACACTCTCCAAAACCCACTTGCACTGAGTAAAGTTGAATGAAAAGACAGCATGGAAAAGTAATTACTGTGGTTTCTGGTGTTATACACACTTGAGACCAAATAGAGGTTCCACCTGATTATCTTCTTTTCATCCTGCAGACAAAAATTACACAGAAGACTCTAGCACTTTCTAAAAGCATGAATTTGGACTCATGATAAACTCTGTATGTATGTATTTGGGAGAACAAGTTTGACTACTTATAAGATTGTGGAGAAAATAAATGAGCTATTTCATGAAAAGCTTTTGGTATAGTATCTAGAACATAGTAAACTTTCCATACATAAATGTCAATCATGAATAATGTTATTATTACTATTATTATTTACTGTGAAGTACCCCCCCACCAAATCCTCTTCATCCATAACACTTAATTTACTCTTCCTCTTCTCAAAGTAATGTGTGCACCTGTATTATGAGTACTAGATAAGGAAACATAGTTAGTTGTCAGACTGAAGAGTTTGAACTGTTTATTTCATGGTAACTGAGTTTTCTGGGAAAAGAGAGTCATAGCAAATGTATTGTAAAATCTTTAAAGACAATACTTAGAGCAGTGTATAAAGGGTATCAGAACAGTAAAAGATGGAATGAAGACATACCAGTTAGGAAGTCACTAGAAAATTGCAATAATAGGTCATTTATTTCTGTCTGTTAGAAGTGAGGCAAAGAGAATAATATGATTCCAATATCTAAAGAAACAAAATATTGGAGGGTAAGGTGATGGGTGTTATTTGATTTCATTGTGTTGGGGTTTAGGAGCCTCAGATTATTAGTAGAGGTGTGCAGCCAGCAATTAGAAACGGGATTCTAAATCATAACAAATTAATCAGGGCTAGAGACAAAATATCACATGTATATATTGTTTGAATCTATAGAATTAAATAAGCTCATTCAAAGAACATAGTGTTTTCTTGATGTAAAAGATCCAAGGCCCTAGTAAAAGTGCCCAGTGGGTTAGTGAGAGAGACTGTAAAAGTAAACAGAAGAGCAGAGTGTTGTGCTGGACAAGAAAAAAGAGTTCTTCCAAGAAGGCATGGCAGGGCCGGCCGAGGGCCGAGTGGCGCGATGGTTAAGAACTGGCTTGGGATACCAGAGGACCCCGGTTCGGATCCCACATATGAGGGCCAGTGACACTGCCCTCCACAGCTAAGATGCTGAACAACAGCTCAACCTGGAGCTGGGCTGCC
>NW_017731575.1:475019-493907 GCF_001890085.2 Hipposideros armiger
CAATGATGGTGCCAACTTGGGCCAGTGAAGCAACGTCCTCCACAACTAGACTGAAGAACAAATAGACAGCAACTTGTCTGTTTCCCTTCCCCCAATTCCCCAATAAAAAAATCTTAAAAAAAAGAAGGCATGGCAGAAAATTGGAGCAGAATCTCTAAACCTGTCTTTCTTCTTCCTGGGCCCCCATTCCTCAGCCCTGCCTCACAGTTAAATGGAGCCATGAAAATGAAGTCCAGGCAATAGAATCTGAGCCACTTGATATATTCCACTTCCACATCTGGGTCATGAATTCTGCCTCTTGTGTTTCTCAATGTTTATCCAGCTAATCTTAAAGCAATCTAGGCAACTTGTTGAAGATGATAAAGTATTGAACATAGCACCGCTGCTCTCAAACTTGGCCCCATAATGAGAATGTAAAACCGGCCACATCCAGCCCCAAACCTCACCTGGGGCTGCATGGGTCCATGACATGAGTGAGAATTAAACTTCTACAGCGTTTAGCCACCAATGAAATTGTAGGGTTTCTTTGTCACACTAGTGAGCCTTCCTTAACTAATATTGAAAGGGCATTTATAGAACAAATGCTGACTGAAGAAGATGAGGACTGAGAGGCCTGCAGATTTAATGTTCTTCAGAAAGCAGATTTGGGAGAATGATGAGAAGAAACCTATGATTTGGAAAGGTAAAGAGTGATTGTGAAATGTAGAAATGGAGGCAATGAATGCGATTTTTGGAAAGGGGAGGAATTGAACGCTGAACAAAAAGCAAGAGATGGTACAATAACCTGAGCAGAACACAAGGTGAGAAAAGGCTTTTTATAAGGTTGCAGAAAAGTAACACTATCTAAATATTGTACAAGGGAAACAGTCACTGTAGATGGAGAGATTGAAATGCATGAGGAAGAAGAGGAAGAAAGATTGATCAAGCAAGGCCACAGAAAGAGAAAAGAGAAGACTGAAACTCGCAGTACATTTAGCTTTTTAAAAGAAGCAACAACTTTCTTTCTCTGTAATAAGCAGGAAGGGGATCATTTAAGAAGAAAGAATGAGAGGATTTGCAAAGAGTCAGGATTCACTACATAATGACTGTGGTGTACCCACAATTTAACCTAGCATGTAAAAATGTCAAGCTACATTTTGGCTTCTGGGGTTGTGGTGAGGAGGTGTTCTTCTGTAAAAACAATAACAGTACCAAATGAAGCCTTTGATTGTGTTGTTGGCACTTCGGAATGTCTCCAAAGATAATGCAGACCTGGTATCCCTTCCTAAACTGAAGTCTTTAAAATCTATGTAGAGACCACAATTTGACAAAGTTTAACTTTGGGAATACTGAGGCATTCTCCAAATATTTCTTGAGTGTCTACCATATGTTAGGAGTACAGACATAGTTGGGAAAGAAAAACAGCAACTAAGTTAGCAAACAAATAATTCTAGATTGTAAATTCTATGGATAAAGAGATCTGCTAACTTAAAAAGAGAGTAAGAGTGGCTGAATGGGGAATCATAATCTTTCAGTTTACCCACAATCCTGTATCAAAACTGTTTTTACTTATAAATTGGTAAATTATGATAGCAGATAAGTGAAACTAGTTATTTCAGTGATTTGCCCAAAGTTATACCATTTTTGCCATCCATCTTAATCTCTGGCATCATCTTTATAGCATATTTACTAGTTCTTAATCAGACCTTGTTTGACCCTAAACAATTTCAGAAAATTTAAAAAATCCTAAAAAAAATAATAGTTTTGCAGTATGTGTTTTAGTAAAGTATCTTGATAGTACCTAATTAGGGCACTATTTCATTCAAACAAGTTGATAGCTTTATTTTAAGAATTTTGTTTTGGTAATACCTATCAAAATTACATGCTTGCACACCATGCATATGTAATATAAACATGAATATATATACATTAAAATTTAATCGTGAATATAGACAACATATGTAGCAACATTTCTTGGACTGCTATTTAGCATTTTTTATCTTTGTGAAAAACTTCTTTCAAGAATGTGTGATAACAAATAACTCATTTTCAAGTATGCTGCTCCCAATGTATGAGTTTCTGAGAACATTCTTTGAAAAGTCAGTTTCATTTCATTTTTTATTTTATTACTGAAATAAATTATAAGAGATAAATCACAACACAGACAGAAAATAAGAAATGAATAATATTCTATGTGTGATTAATTTACTTTTATATCTAAAAGCACTATTTTTCCTTTATCAGCTCTGAAGCTTTAGTCAAACGGCCAGTAATATAAATTGTTTATGGTTTTCTGGATTGAAATTACAGTTTCTTGATCTATCTGATTCAGGCTAGATCCTTGTCATGGTTTTTCATTTTAATGAATAGAAAAAACTTTTGAAGATGCTTAGATTCTTATTTCTTTTACACTGGAAACTCAAAGAGTTTGAAAAAATATGTCTCTCAAACAACCACAATTTCACAGATTGTATTCATTTTCATAAAATAATAGAGCACATTTCAAAGGAGTGCTCTGATATTCAATAGAATAAAATAATGAGTTATTTTAAGAATATCTCCAATTTTTAATATCATAAAGTTTACTTACCGTACTTATCCAGTCTTTCAAAATAATAAAAGATTGAATACTCATATGTAAATAACTTCATCTGCTCTTTTCTTTTTCCTACAAGAATCTTCTCCCTGATTTTGAAATACTGTATTTGAAGAAAATAAATCATGCCAGAGACATTTGTTTTTATGTATTTACTATTTTTATTTCAATACAAGTCCTTAAAATAATGTCATTTCACTTTTATATTTCATTTGCAATAATTTCAACAAACTTTAGTACACAATACTAATTATATATTTCACAAAATGACAGATACAACAAGAAATAGGCTAAAATGAAGATTTTTACCAAATCTTAGGCCATATAGCTTTATTTTTCAATATATTTTGCCTTTTCTACTCTGAAATATTACTATTTTTAAAATGTTTTTTAACTGGGGTGGCAAAAAGAATGATTAATGATGGAAGATGGAAAGGTGTTATAAATTTTAATTAAATATTATGTTAATATTAAATATTATGTTTTACTAGTAGTACCTTAAATTAAATTATATTGTAACAATTCTTATTACTCAGACTGGAAATATATATATACATGTTATTATAACATGTATAATACATATTATACATATATAATATGTTTATATTATTATACTAAGAGCAGAAATATAAGCAAAACTAAGTTATAAACACAATTTGAAATTCTTCAATTAGAAAAAACATCTGTAAGCTTTCCCTAAGGGACATTAGAGACATCACACATACAGCCCTAAAAACAGATGGAGAAATGTCTTAATGCCACCTCTATAATGTCAGGACTAAAACAGAATTTAAACTGGGATTATCATACCCACTAAAATTTATTTTCATTGTTTTCCCTATTTACTGACCTGTTAGCCTCAATAATATTTATAAGTTGGAGTTAAAAAGTATTTCATTAACTGCTCAATATACCTGATATATAAATAAAATGCACATTTTAAAATAAAATACAGAAAGCCTTCTAAATTCTTCCCTATATTAGATAACAACTGTAGTAGACTCAAAAACTATTAAGAAAATACTTCACCTACACACCCCACCTCTATATTCCCCGACTTCTTGGTTTTGAGGTGGGCCATGCAACTTGTTTTAGAAACATTGTGGCCCAGCTAGCTTGCTGGTCCAAGAATTTTGGGAGACATTAGGAGCAGGCCTAAATGTATTCCATAGTCCAATGCCAAGCAGGCAAGCCCAGCCTAGCTTGGCTGAACCTCAGCTAACCTGGAGACATATGAATGAGAAATAAATAGTTAATTTTTTACATCACTGTTATTTTTGCAGCTGTTTATTATACAGGAATAGCAATTTATTACAAAAACATTTGGTTAAAGGAGACTGAGTCATAAATTTCAAAAGAGAAGAAAATACACAAACCTTATTACTACTAATCTTCTGAGATCATAAATGTTCTTTCAAGTGACCATTTTTTTTCTTATGTGTGTCACTGCCTCTATGAAGTAGAGTAATATTGTTCCATATGCTATCTCACATCCTCACAGAAATGCTTCATACAAGATAGCATGACTCACATTTTATAGAGAAAGAAACTGTCTCAGAAAAGTTAAATGAATTGCCCTTGTCCACACAGGTGACATGACTCAGAACTGCTGATTCAACCAAGCCAGAACCCAGTGGAAATGCATGTCAAGAATTGAAAAGGGAGATCAAAGTAATATATGATAGTGAGGGAAAGAGAACACTTCTGGATAACATTGGTAAAATAGTCCAGACCAGACAAGCCTCTGAAATCTAGCATTTATGTTTCAATCTAGGACAACAAATGGGAATATTTGTACAAATCACTTCAGTGTTCACCATGCAACCATTGCTCATAACATTCTCTATATAATATTTTGGTTTCATAGAAATGAAAATCATGCCAGGTAGAATGAGAGAAATGATATTACTACAAAGATACATGAGGGGCAGAAAGCCACAAACCATGAGGCAGTTCTAAAATCCACTATTCTCACCATCTCATTCTCTCAAAGATAGAAGTATACACTTCTATCTGAAGTTTTACTCCTTGTTACCAACACGCCAATCCATCTTGAATTCTCTAGTTGAAATTATGGAATAATGCATAAGATTTGCCTTAGTAAATTACTACTGTTTCAGATATTGAACTTATTTATTATTGTTTTAGAGATCAGAATTTAGAGTATAAAATTATTGTACTAGGCTGTTTCACCAATGGGATCCCACTGGGTCAAATTAAGTCCAATTAATAGCAATCCTTGATCAAACAGCAGTCTAGGCTGACCTGTCTGAACAAGATGCTGTGGGCGATGCAACCAGCAGGACCTACTGGACAGCACAGTATTGACCAACATGCCTACTAGGGGCGATTACAGTGATACTACAGAACAGACCATCCTGAGGAGTAGGTGACATTGATTCCCTCACATCTAAGTGGGTTCAGGTCTGAGCAGGTTCTTCTACCTTCTGGTAAACTATATTACTAAACACTGAATAGCATAAAGTTAGAAGACTAATGTCTTACTCCAATGAATGATAAAGAGCAAATGTCATAGGTTAATCTTACTCCTATAAAATTGGAGTTTCAAAACAAAACAATTGCTGCTCACTTCTAATTTCCAACAATTGCTGCTCCTTTCTAGCTTCCAAAATGTGCACACTTCCCCCAGAATCAGGATGTTTTCAACCACTCTGCCAAACATAACACTTTGATGGGCGGGATTACCAGCTTGTGAGCGAAGAGACTCTGTGCAACAGTGACGTTAATGGTTCTGCTGCCTGTTCCTTTAAACCTTCTTCAGATGCTTGAAGATTAATTTGCTGTCAGAGCAACTGACAAGCATTCATTTACCGAATAATGGTTTCCTAAATTCATAATTTATCATGTTATGTGATGTCACTAATTAGGTAAAGCTATAATTTACAAGAGTGGAAATTCCTTTCAGCTAAACACTGTCATTCGTTTGAGTAGTTGGAGGGGAAAATGAATATTTCCCAAATGCAATGCATCCTACAGTTTAGAAACTGGACAAAGACAAAAGCCAGGGTCACATCTGTCCTCCCCATCGTCATATAAGCTGCATCATGATGGACTTATCTATAAATATGAGGCTGCATGGAATATTAAAGAAAATATAGACCTGACCTGTATGGGTGTTAGGAGAGAGTGAATAAACATTATGAAATATGCTTTAGGAAGGCAAAATGTACAGAACAAAAATAAGAAAACAAAGAATGCTGTGCAAAGCCAATTCAGAAAAAGAATCGGAGTGGTATTTTATCTAAAAGAGTTTTAATATGTCCATAGCCTATGGTTCATCGTATTTATAGTGTGCCTTTTAAAACCACAAAGAAAATTCAGTATGCTAAGAAATCTAATAACCAGTGTTATAAAAGTAAATCTCAACCCAGACTAAAGGTGGCCTTTATATACCCTGAAAGTTCTGAGTTTTGGAAAGTTTTTGTTTAATGTACTAGTTTTCTGAAAGAATAAAATAAAATGCCACTTCCAAAAATGCATATGTTAAGCTTCTGCTCCAGTCATCATGGGAAGAAATTATTATAGTAGTACTGATGCTGGCTTTCTGATGAAACTGTAAAGCAATATGAAAAGATGTCTAAAAGCGTTTTAAAGACCAAGTGGAAAAGTACGATTGGTAAATCAACAAAAAGATCTTTCTTATTTCATTTTCATATCAATTTAAAAGGGGAACATGCACTACATATCTTCCTCCAAATTGCTAAAAAATAGGGTTTTTTAAAAACCTGCTACATTAAAATTTATTGAATCTGAACATTTCTTAGATAATAAACTCCAAATTCATGACATCCATATAGGTCAGGGCAAGTGGGAATTATTTAATTTGATTAAAATATTATATTACCAAATTAATTTGATTCTTTAGGACCAAATTCTTAATATTCTTACCGCCACTTTTAGTGGAATAATCAGTAATTTTGTTAGTCAGTCCTATTTTATGGGACCTTAATACGCTGTCAAAATGGGCCTGAGCTTGACACTGTCATTTCTTACTCTTATAGCCGTGGCCTTTCAATATGTTTAGTTAGAGTATAATAGACATACATTGAGAACTATATTGTATATCAACATATCAGAAATCTTCTCCAGCTTACAAACATGTTTACCATTTATATTATCTAATTAGTATTCAGAAAACAATACTTTTTCCAAACTCATATCACACTCATAAATTTCCCAAGCTTCATGTATTACTAATATTCTGATATTCTTCTATTTCCTCTAAAGAGAGGGTTTAGCTTCATGTTGAAAATCAGTGCTTGGAGTAATGTGCAATGTTAAAGGTCCATCTGACTGAGAAACAGTTATGCTTATTACATCTAGATTCTTAGGCTTAGTCAAATTACATAGCAGTAGTAAATAAATTAACCACAGACTGTTTCTGGGCAAATGTAATTTTTATGATGAAAACAAAACAATACAGGGAGTGCAAGGTCCATTATACTGGTGAGGAAGACAACATAGCTAAATAAATAACTATAGCGCAGTAAGATAACATTTTTACATACGGTAGATAGAAGGTATTCTAACCCAAATTTGGAAGCTTTTCAATCTGCAAGAGGTGGGAAAGAGAGGTTCTTGGGGAAGCTCTGCCAAAAGATGCCATTTCAGCAGAGTTGGGAAGGTACTTGTGGTTTATTAGATAGATAGGAAGTCAGGGAGAAGAAATTCTGGGAAAAAGAAACAGCCTATGAAAAAGCAAAAAGGCATAGGGGACAAAAATGTAAGCTTTGGAGGAGAAAGAATTGAATTCTATCTAGCCTCACCCACTTTTTTTTTCTGGCATATTGGGCAGTTTATGAAGCCCCTTCAATCCTCTCTTTTTTTCCCTTTAAAATGGGGATAATGATTATATGTTCCTCTTAAAGTTAAGCAAAGATTAAATGACATAAAAATGTAAAATATTTGATACATCCCTCTATGATATTACCTTCCAGTACTCCTTCCAGTGCCTGTGAATGTACTGACGCGGGGAACATAACTAGAAAATGACAAGATAGTACAATGTAGTCTGGTTTTGTGAGAAATGAGCTCCAGATGACAACAGGTATTTGGATGTTGTGGTAACAGATAGGAGTGACTTTGAAAGCCTTCAAGCAGAGATGTGATCAGATCTTTGTTCTAGAAATTTAGCATTGCTGGCAGTGTGAAAAATGAGCATGCGTGTATAAGGGATGTGAGCAAAAGCACAGACACCATTGAAACAATGAGGGAAATGAACCAAGGACGTAAACACCAGCGGAGAGTGAGGTAGAATCTTCACAATGTGAATGATTGCTGTGGAGAGAGGAAAGAAGAGAGGGGGGATGACAGGGAGAGTAGGAGTCCAGAAAATCCCCTAAATGTTTGAGTCTAGCAACACAGTAACATAGGAAACATAATTATACAAAATAGAGCACAATATACTATCAACTGTTATGTGGTTCTAAATACCAGAGCTATAGGATCCAGAGATGGAAGTGGTTACTAGAAGCTAGAGTAATAAGAAGGATGACCTTTTAGAAGATGGTCCTGAGTTGAGTTGATAAATAAAAGAGATGCACATTGGTGACCAGTGAAATGGTCATAAGATGGAAGTCATAAGATGGATTCACGACTTAAATGTGTTAGGCAGGATTGACACAATTGCACAGTAAAATATGTCAACAGGTAGTCCTTTATGTGTTTGTTTATAAATTGATTTATGTTGCACTTGATTCCACAGAGGGTTGAAGACAGCTAGTGGTTTCTATATCCCAAGCCAGAGTTGGAAAGAATTAAGGACGACCTAAACTATTGTGAGGAAAGGTTGCATTAAAACACAAGTTCAAATAATACAGCACAGCAGTACATAGTTTGTCAACAATTGGGAAATAACTTGTTTTTTGCTGGTCATTTTGAGTAAAGATTCTTGGCAATGGAGAGGCAATCAAGCAGGATTTCAAGTGGGTATCAGACCTTGGAATAACAGGCTCATTTATTTAATGAGTTCTATCATGCTCAAATTATAATCATAGAGCTATTCTTTAGAACAACATTATCTACAGATACATTATTTTCCCATGTGTTATATTTAACATGACAGTGATCATTAAACCACCTTTTACAAAGAGTCAAGTTTATTGTCTTTGTCTTTTTTTTCAGTTCCAGTCTAATTACGTTTTTACTAATGGAGACTCTAAACAGAACTATAGCAATGAGAAGTTAAATGTTACATGATCAAATAAACAAGCAATCCAGCCAACAACAATGAAATTAATATGATTATGGCTTACTATGTCATGAAAACTAGAAGTGTGGGGGATTCAAGCCATATAATATGATGAAGAGTGATGTAACTAGAGATATTACACCCCCACAGAAGAGTTTTACAAGGGGACATGGTAGTTGCTCTCCCATATTTGAAATGATTTAATCAGAAACTGGGATATGTGCTTTATATGACCCAGAGTAACATAAGTTTGTGGTTGGAAGTTACAGATTCATTTGCTTTCATAAAATATATATAAGAACTTTTAAAAATAATGTCTATGAATGGAATGATTTTCATCATGTGATATTCATATTCACAATTCTAAAAGCTCAAAGAAAACTGAGTGGCCCTTTTTCTGCCTGTTGTGGAAGGAATGACTCCCAACCTGACCTGAGGAACCTCACCATTCACCAGCGGGAACACTTTAGACACGTTATATTCCTTCTGAGCATCTCATTTATGGTAAAACTGCAAAAATACCACAATTCCTGCAGGACCATTGTGAGGAATATATATGATTAAAGTCTCAGAATGTGCATAACATAATGGGCACTTAGCAAGTGTTAATTGAATATGACTCTGAAAATTCAACTGGGTTTATGTCAGGCACTGATTAAAAGATAGTGAGAAGGAACAAAGCAGTCAGGTTTAAAATATCTATTAAAGCATTTGCAGGTAGAGAAATCTGTATATGCCTTTTTTTGGTGAGTTTTTTATATCTTCCACTAAGCTGTATAATCTTCATCATTTATATATATGTATTTATATATTATATATTCTATGAAATTTTATTTTATATATAATTATATATTTATATTTGTTTCATACATAATTTAAGCATATAATTATATATTTTATATACATAAATAATATAATTATATGAATAATATAAATTATATATGATATAAATAATATAAATAATATACTTACATAAATTAATGTAATAATTTGTAATATAAACTTATAGTTATATCTATAAAACACTTGCAATGACAAATCTTTCTTGCCTCACTCAACAGAAATCTAGAGCAGAAACAGCAGTCTCAGTGAGCATTAAGCTCACTTGTATACAGTAAAAACAAATAATTAAATAAGGCAGTAGTTCCTCTCTTAGATAAAAGAAACTCTTAGTAGACAGTCCAGCTGTAGTGTGATATCTCCATGTTCATCAGGGCCTCAGCTTCCTTCTCTCTTGCTTTTCTAACCATGTTTAATTTGCTGTCTGTCCTGGTTCGAGATAAGTGCTCATTTTCCAGGCTTAAGTTTTGCATTTTAGTCAATGGGAAGAGAAAAAGGGGGACCCAAGAAGCAGAGATTTTAGAACTTGTACACAATGCTTCCAATTACACCTCACTGGCCAGAACTAAGTCACTGATAAATAGAATCTTTTTATCCACAAGTCACACTGATAAATAGAATCTTTCAGCTGGTGGGCAAAATGCCCACTTAAAAATTGAGGTTTTTATTGGAATGAAAGGGACAAAAAATATTGGATTAGCACTTCTGCCCTGGATGAATACACTCAACTATGGACTTTTGTTTAGGAAGTAACTTTGGACCTGTTCCATCACCTGAACAAATGCAGACTTAAATTTCCAGAGTTTCATATCATAAAGTACGGCCAAATTGTTTTTTCCTGGAAAACTTTCAAGACAGGAGTGATCAGTAATCCAAGGAGACTCCAGATAATGTCAAAAGGCTCTCAGTTTATCTGATGCTCAGAAATATGATTTGCCACCAGACCCACCAAGATGAACTAGCTTCAAATATCATACTCTCACCTTGAAAATTAAATTAATTGATGTTACATGGAGTTATTAGATATAAATCATTTTGGGATTTGGAAATCATCTATTAAATATAATTTTCTTAGTTGCAGAATAGTATTTTTCCCTGCAGTATTTAATAAATAAGATAAAATATTCATATGTAGTCAATTCCTTACTTCTTTTATAAAACCATGCCATCAGTTTACAGAAGATATTAATTCTAATTTATTTGGTTGGAGGGTAATTTATTTCAAAACTGTTTCAATTGTAGTTGAACTGTAGGGGAAGAAAAAATAATTTTCCCTCTACCCTTCTAAAGTCTCTGATGGAAACCCTGTAATAAAAGGCAGATTGACAAAATTCAAACAAATAGAAGCTTATAAACATGTATAACTTATGTATACATGGGAGATAATCAAAGAAAAATGAGTAACTCCCAGATGTGGCTTAG
Organism: Hipposideros armiger; assembly: GCF_001890085.2. Taxonomy (NCBI): domain Eukaryota; kingdom Metazoa; phylum Chordata; class Mammalia; order Chiroptera; family Hipposideridae; genus Hipposideros; species Hipposideros armiger. Next base: position 486,068 of record NW_017731575.1, read on the forward strand.
AATACAGGCTTAAAGTCCAGCCTCAGAAAAAGAAAAACAGTGTGGGGAAGACCAGCTGTGGGGAGGTGACCAGGAAAAACATGGTAAGCCAGAATTAAGGTTCATTATATAGATTTAAGTTGGTGCCTTCCCTATTGATAAGAGTTTCTTGTGACTTGGTCATTTTTTTTTTCCTGGTACAGAGAGATACCTTTATAAATGAAGATTTTCTTTATAGATGGGCATTTCCCTTACAAAAGGGTAGCTTCTACTGTATTTTCAGAGTTTCTCCTCAGAATGTAATTTCTCAAAATAACCCTTATGCCAAAGAGACATATTTTAGGGGTGGCAATCCTTGTCATCCTCCATTCACATGAACAATGATCCAAAATACAGCATTGTTTATAAGGCTCGAGAGAGCTGTATTGTCTCTTCAGCTGATATTTTTTTCTTCCCTAGTATTACTCTTTTGTTTAAATTATAATGAAACCACATCCATGATTATCAAGAAAAAAATTTACTTTAATCTGCATTTTCTAAAAGTAATGCTTATGTGACAAACAAAACCATGTGACTGTATCTGATTTTTTTAATTAACTTTCTCAGTTAATGATATTTATATAATTCACAATCATTTAGAAGATATCAGTTGTCTAAAAGTTTATTAATACAGAATTCATCAAGTCTTAATTTTTTTCTTCATGTATTACTCCATGAACTATTTTAAAATATAGCTTTATAGTATTATAATTTATTCTGTCTGATTCATTTTAAGAAATATTTACAACATATAAAAATAGTTTCTTTAAAATAGTGAACATTTTTGACATCACTCAAACTACTAGATAAACTTGTCTCTGAAAATAATCATCCTATACAGTGCTAAAAAAATGAGCTATCAAGGCATGAAAAGACATGGAGGAAACTTCAATGCATATTACTAAGTGAAAGAAGCCAATCTGAAAAGGCTGCATACTGTATGATTCCAACTATATGACATTCTAGGAAAGGCGAAACTATGTAAACAGTAAAAAGATAAGTGGTTGTCAAGGGTTGAGGGTGGGGAGAGGGATAGGAGACACAGAGAGTGTTTTTAAGGCAGAGTAAATACCAAAAAAATGGGCGTGGCATTATACACTTGTCCAAACCCATAGAATGTACAACACCAAGAGTGAACTGTACTGTAAACTATGGATATCGGGTGTTGATGTGCCAATGTAGGTTCATCAATGGTAACAAAAACACCAGTCTGGTCCCAGATGCTGATGATGGGGAGGCTGTGCATGTGTTGGGGCAGGAAGCATATTGGAAATTTCTCTATCTTCTCCTTAATTTTGCTGTGGATTTAAAACTGCTCCCCAACAAAGAGAAGGTTTTGATTTTTTTAAAAATCCACATTGATGCACAGTAACTTCAGATTATCTGGCCAATTCTCTCTTTTACTTCATATAGACATCAATTTCTTTGGAAAAGAAATTTTCATACTATAAAAAGATAACTTTAGAGAAGATAGAAACACCCATTGTCTGAAATATACAAATGTGTTAGAACAAAAATGTATTTTAAAAGAAGCTTTAGAAACATGCTTAATATAAATGGGTGTTAAATCGGCATTGAACTGTTATTAGCAAATGATAAATCTCTAAAATGAACTGTGTTGTTACATGCTTAAAATGTGGGAGAACTCTTAAACACGCAAAGCTTCCATTCTTTTACTGTAATGTAGTACAATGAGAACTTCATTATAATGTAATGTTCAAAACATTCCTGAGATACAAAAATTATCTCCAAGTTAAAAAAAAAATCATTTTTCTGTTAAGCTGACATTACAGTATATAAACAGTTCAGATGGGAGTTCTTGAAATTTTTAATGGTATCCATCTTCAAATCAGCTCCTGTTTATTTCATTGAAAGTGTATTATTATGTTTCAAAATCCAACCAACCGAAAGCATTTACAATTAACAACATAAATACATTTCCTTAATCAGAAGCTCGTTATGTCTCAGGAAGACTTTAATAACAGCTCCTAATGGATCTCCCACCTCAAACTCCCTATAACTCACAACAAAGAGTACACTAATAGGATAAAAATTGGGCACATTTTAAGATAATTTTTATTTGAATATGCCAAATTAGTGAAGACAATTTTTATTTGTGTTCATCGTTGAAAAAAGAAGTTATTGTTTTCTGTATGCATCTTTATTCACTATACTGAAATTCTGAGCAGAGAAAATGATAATCACCATCACATACTAAATTCTAAATTCTGCTTTCTGTGTTCATCACTTTGCTACAGTACCTCATCTTATTCTTACAATAAGAAAGCCATTGCTCTTCTGAAACAGAATCCTACGGAAGTTATTAAACTGGCCTGAACTTTCATTGCTAATAATTAATGGCTGATTGTAATTCTCAGCTAAATATATGATTCCAAATCATATATTTAACCATTATATTCTACTGCCTTGCAGATATTCTTGACAAACATAAAAATTAAAAACCAATCATTTTAATATATTTGTGTATTCTGTTTTATAACAAGATTCTTTCGTTTTAATTTTATATTTAATAGTTATAACTTTTAGAGACTTGTAAGGTACAGGTAAAACAGAATTAAATTTGAAACTGTTTCTCTTGAAGTGATTGTCACATGGCTGAGATTATGGATGCTTTCACAAAATAAGAAGCACCTGAAAATTTATTAAACACATTAAGATGATATAAATCTTGGGTTAATAAACTAAATTGTTGGAGGGCCAGCCCAGTGGCGCATTGGTTGGGAGTTGGCTTGGGATGCCGGCTCTGAGCAGCAGGGCTGCCGGCTCGGATCCCACATGGGCCAGTGACGCTGCGCCTTCTACGGCTGGGATGGTGAACAACAGCTGGGCTGCCGTGAATCACTGGCGATGGTGTAGGCTGCAGTGGAGCTGCACTGGGCTGCCGTGAGCTACCGTGAGCTGCTGTGAGTGGCCATCCGGTGGTCGGCAACTGATCTGCCTCACCTGGGAGGAGTGCAATGATAGTGCCAACATAGGCCAGTGAAACAATGTCCTCTACAGCTAGACTGAGGAATGAAGGGACAGCAACTTGTCTGTTCCCCTTCGCCAATTCCCCAACGCTGTTCCCCTCTCCCAATTCCCCAATAAAATCTTTTAAAAAATAAAAAATAAATAAACTAAATTGTTCTCATTGCAACATAGCTTACTTTGACAGATATATTTTGCCTTACACCAGAGACTATCCATACTACCTATTATTCTTCAAATATTGGAATATTATGAAAATTCCTAACATTTTATAGATTCACCACTTCAAACATGGAGATTGGAGGGGGATTAAGGTTCCCTGGGGCCTCACCATATGTGTTTATTGAGACCCTCATTTGTTTAAGATTATGACAGGAGGTTATGCTTCTTTCTTTTGAATAAATTTGAAGTGCCTTTCCCCATCCATTTTGATTAATTTGGGGAGAATGGAATGAAAATGATTCTGTAATTTGGCTTTATTTTACCACCCTTTATTAAGCGGTCTGTTAATAGCATTTTAAACATGATTTAATACTAAGAATTTATATTACATGGATTAACAAAAGGGGAGAGGGCAAGCTGCAGGTATAGCTAAGATCCCATTTTTGCATTTCAAAGCAGCAGTTTTACTTATCCAGTTATCATTATCCTGGGAGAAATTAGGCTGGAGTTCCAGTTATTCTGCCATCAGTTGGTTATGTGTCCTGTAGCACAGTCAATCTTTTTGAATCTTAAGTTTATTAATTATGGATAATAGAGTTGTGTAGTTGATCTCTAAGTTATCATCTAGTTTGGAAATCATATGAATATGATTTTTTTTCTCATGATGATGGATAAAATGGATAGTTAGTATATTATTCCTTAGAGGTTGAGTTTCAATTCTATTTAATAAATACATCTTGATCACTGACCATCTTACTAGGCATTATGGAGAGAACAGAGATAAGGGACTAGAGTTTTGGGGAAAGGGAATAGGAAGGGGAATAGAAAAATAATACAAATATCTTAATAACTAAATTGCAGGACAGAGTATGATAAGTATCATAAGATATATATTTACTAAGTACAGATGGGGGTTCAGATGATCTAGAGATCATAATTTCAAACAATTTTTTAAATGTAGAAATAATGTTTGAGATAGGTCGTAAAAGAAAAGATCAAGATTGAGGTAGAAGAGGAGCATATGAACAGAAAGAATTAGAACTTGAATTATGGATGTCTGGGAAATGTTAACCAATCCTCTGTGTCTGAACTCAGGGAACATTCTAAAGATAATTATAAGATAAAACTGAAAGTCTTCACATTTTTTGAGTGATGTAGTTTAATGTAAATTTCAGAAAGATTAATATGGCAGCTAAATGAAAGTTGAATTGAAGGAGATAGGTGGAAGGGATGTCAGTTAAGAAGGATGATATTAGTCAAGGAAAGAAAAAAGGAAACCTGAATAATGATTAGATCACTTGAACTCAAAAAAGAGAAGAGCACAAGGGCCGGCCAAGTGGCTCAGTTGGTTAAGAGCTCGCTGAAGAGTTTGAGCTCTGAGCAACAGCGGTTCGAGTCCTGGCCCAAACTGAGCAGCCGCTGAGCTGCCAACAGGTGGCAGGATGGCTCTGCTTAAAATAAAAAAAAAAAAGAGAAGAGCACAAAATTGAGGAAATTTGCCAGAAAGAAAAGACAAAAAAAAATTAAAATAAATAAATGATCAGCCTCATGTTCAAACGTGAGTTACAGAAAGAGAAAAGGAGAGAAGCTAATTGGCACAGAAATAATTCAAAAAAATCTCATTAAACTAAAGGATATAGAATATCAAAATGAAAGCATCCAACAAGAAGCCAACAAAATGAAAAAAAGACTTACAATTAGGTGGCAGTGTTATGAACTTTTAGTGCCTCTGAAATAAGATGAAAACCTAATGGCTTTAAGAAACCAAAAAAGAAAAATAAGTAACCAATAAAGGATCAGGATACAGAATTTTAGTGGACTTAATGCCAGAATTACTGTAATCTACAGCAAAGGTGTAATGCTTTTAACTTTGTGAAGGAAATGATTCAAGCTAAAATTTTTCTACATGGACTTTCAATCAATTGTTAAGAGTGAATAATGACATTTTCTGATATATAAGATCTCAAAAATTTCCCTTTGATCCAACACTAAAAAAAGCAACCGAAAGATTCACTACAGTTAGAGTAACCCATTTACTGCCGTTAAGGTAATTTATTTACTATAATTTAAATAATTAAACTAAGGAAGACAAAGACACATGATCATGATGTAGAAAATATAGAACCAATACAGGAGCTACACAAAGAAAACTGACAGGTATATGGTAAAGGAAACTCCTAAGACAACAGTTATAAAGTTAGCCTAGAGAACAATCAGTCTAAATAGAAGCTAGAGGATGGCAGCCTCCAGGAAGGACATTGCCAAGAAGTTAACATTAATGACAGAGTAACTGATGAATTTCAGTGTATTTTCTAAGTTGTCAGTAATGTCAAAGAGCTTCACAATTAATGAATTACACAGGAAGCAGAGCAAATATAAAAATCAAGGCAGTTATTAATTCCAGAACAAATAAAACATTGTCCCAAAAATTATTGTAATCATAGTATAATATTTTCCTAGCTGTGAATAATATTTACATTGTCATAAATTCATGAACATTATAAACTCAAGCCAAAAGAATGCTATGTAAACTACATTAGAAACATTAATGAGAGAAAGTATTTACCTCAAAGACTGGTAAATGTGTATCACCCATAACAGAAAGTTATTAAATAACATCTAAAACAGAAAGACTAAGAATAATAAAATAAAAATGTTATTTATAAATATGGAGGCAGCTAGCAGTAAAATCAGCTCTAAGGGTTAAAAGTATGGCCTTATTGCAATAGAACTCCACAAAAAAAGGTGATAGAATGTACTATGGTTTCACTGTAAACAGAATTCAACTACTTGACTTTTAAAATTACATCATGTGTGACTTTATTTAAAGAAATAATTAAATAAAGGGGAAAAAAATTCATGCTTCCTGGAAAAAAAACAGAACTGACTGGTAGAAAAAAGGCTAACATATGCAAAGGCTAAAGTCTGCAAAGGATTAAGAAATTGTGACCTAACATCACTGTACATACATACAACCAAGTCCTGATTGCCTTTAAGTAAACATCAGGCATTCTTAAACACTCCAACCTTTGGAAAATTCAATATATATGAGGTGTTCTAGAAAGGAAAGAAGGAAGGAAGGAAGGACAGAAGAAAGGAAGGGAGGAAAGAAGGAAGAAAGGGAGGAAAGAAACAAGGAAAGAAGGAAAGAAGGAAGGAAATCTGAACATAAAATTGAGCCAATCAAAAGATAAATGTAGAGGGACTTCCAGTAAGATGGCAGAATAGACAGATGCTGTGCCGACTGCCTCCCAGGATCCCACCAAAATTACAAGTAATTCATAAGATATTCAACCTTGGAAGTTCCCTGGACACTAGATGAACAGAACCTCTAAACCAGCGGTTCTCAACCTGTGAGTCACGCCCCCTTTGGGGGTCAAACAACCCTTTCACAGGGGTCGCCTAAGACCATCAGAAAACAAAAAAATATTTACATTACGATTCATAACAGTAGCAAAATTACAGTTATAGAGCAGCAACAAAAATAATTTTATGGTTGGGGGTCACCACAACATGAGGAACTGTATTAAGGAGTCACGGCATTAGGAAGGTTGAGAACCGCTGCTCTAAATGAAGGACTTAAAGAGGAGGCCATGTTGAGTCTGGTAGGAGGGGCAGAGACAAGAGAGAGCGAACCTCAAAGCCAGACTCACCAAGAAAATGAGAGAGATGATCCAAATTAATAAAATCAGAAATGAAAGAGAAGTGACAACAGATGCCACAGAAATAAAGGAAATTGTAAGAAAATACTACCAGCAACTATATGCCAACAAATTTGAGAATCTGGAAGAAATGGATAAATTTCTAGAAGTATACAATCTACCAAGTCTGAACCAAGAAGAAACAGAAACTCTAAACAGACTGATTACTGCCAAAGAAATTGAGTCAGTAATCAACAAGCTTCCAACAAACAAAAGTTATGGACAAGAAGCCTTCACAGGTTAATTTTACAAATCATTCAAAAAAGAATTAATACCGATTCTCCTGAAACTATTCCAAAAAATACAGAAGGAGGGAAGGCTCCCAAACACATTTTATGAGGCCACTATTACTCTGATCCCAAAATCAGACAAAGATATTACAAAAAAGGAAAACTACAGGCCGATATCCTTAATGAACATAGATAAAAAATCCTCAACAAAATACTAGCAAACCAAATTTAGCATCACATTTAAAAGATCATACACCACGATCAAGTGGGATTCATTCCTGGTATGCAAGCTTGGTTCAATCTCTGAAAATCAATTAATGTAATATATCACATTAACAAAATGAAAAATAAAAATCATATGATCATATCAACAGATGCAGAAAAAGCATTTGACAAAATCCAGCAGCCATTTATGATCAAAACTCTTAACAAAGTGGGAATGGTGGGATCATATCTCAACATAATAAAGGCCATATATGATAAGCCCACAGCAAACATTGGACTCAATGAGGATAGGCTAAAAGATCTCCCCTTAAAATCAGGAACAAGACAAGGCTGCCCACTTTCACCACTTCTATTCAACATAGTTCTGGAAGTTCTGGCCACAGCAATCAGACAAGAAAATGAAATAAAAGGCATCCAAATTAGAAAGGAGGAAGTAAAATTGTCATTATATGCAGATGACATGATACTATATAGAGAGAATCCCAAGACTCCACCAAAAAACTGTTAGAACTGATA
>NW_017731575.1:496049-566800 GCF_001890085.2 Hipposideros armiger
ATAGATAGATAGATAGATAGATAGATAGATAGATAGATAGATAGATAGATAGATGGTCACGGGACGTGGAGTATAGTGTGGGAGTGGAGTCAAGGGAATTGTAATAGATATGTATGATATGGGAGGAAGTGGGGTGGCGGATTGGGGGAGGGAGGTTCTCACCTCAATGGGTAAAAAGTATAACTGTTGCACTGGGTTGTACAGCTGAAACTAATTCTAAAAAATGTGTATTTTACAATAAAAAATAATAATTAAAAAAAATAATAAAAATTTTTAAAAAGATAAATGTAAAAAAATTGCAGCAATTATGCTTACAGAACAGAAATTCAAATTATAAATTTGACAATAAAATATAATATATTTTTAAAAATTGAAAGGTATGGGGGAGAGAACACGTAAAAGTATTAAATGTTTATCAAAGTTTATCTAAAATAGAAATATGTGTTTCAAGAAATAAAACACAATTCCAACATTTTAATCTTTTTTGTTTTTTCATAAATTTAGAAGGACCCATGGAAAATAATTATCAAAATATTTACAGTTTCTTCAATTTCTTTGTTATTTTTAATAATCAAGACAACAATAAGTTGAATAATCTTATTAAATTAACACTCGTAGTACAATCCTGTTTATAACATTTTGTGTACCTATCAAATGGTCTTTTTATGCATCTACTCTTCTAACTGCACATAAGAAGAAAACAGCATCTGTATGTTGTTAACTTAATAATAACAATAGTTATTTTGTGGTATTGTTTATCTTTTTTATATTCCAGTTTGTTATTTGAATAATTATTTATAATAAGCCTGAATCATATGTCTTTATTTTTAAAAAGCTAACAAAAAAGAAAAACTAGTAATCAAAAAGTTCTCTCAAAGGAAAATTAGAGAAGAAATACAAATATCCATTGATGTCAGTGCAAAGAGGCCAGTCCAAGTTGTCTGTTACGCAGGTTGGCAGATGTTTTCCAGAATATCTGGAAGCCATTCTCTGGTTAGTGTGGATGAGCCCCACCCCCTCAGGCGTTTACCATAATTTTTATCACCTTGTTCCCCCTCTGTAAAACAGCAGACTCTGCTCAAGTCTGGCAGAACATCATGTCCCTCTCTGTACCCTTTAAACTCGGTCTTCACAAGATGTTTTAACCTCTTTTTCTCCTTACTTGACTTCTCAGTTTATCCGATAAGGCCAAATCTGACCAGGTCCCCAGGGTGGTCCAGGCACTTTAAATTCTACTTCTTCTACAATCTCCGATAGTTATCCAGATAAGAGCAGCGTGCCCCTTCCATTTTATTCTTATATTTGTCCTAGTCTATTCTGGATTGCCGCCTCTCACAACACACGCCACTCGTCATGTTGACCTGCAGTTTACATTCCGATAGTGTCATGGGGGGCCCCTTTTATCTGACAAGTGGTGTGATCTAATTCTTAGCATCTACCTCAGCCTTGACTCTGGTGTTCATCCTGTTTTTGTACCCTGGTGAAGCTAGACAGCTCCTCCACCCTTTCTCACTAGTGCCCCCTGGTGTATGGAACCAGAGATAATACCTGAGGAGCCTCTGCTGAAAAAAGATCAAACAAATGTTATTCAAAATCAAATAAGTCAAACAGAGAAAGACAAATACCATGTGATTTCACTTATACGTAGAATCTAAAGAACAAAATAAACAAACAAACAACCCCCCCCCAACAGACTCATAAATACAGAGAACAAACTGATGGTTACCAGGTAGGAGGGGGTTTGGGGGCTGGTAAAGGGATAGAAATACAAATTGGTAGTTATGAAACAGTCATGGGGATGTAAAGTAAAACATAGGGAATACAGTCAATAATATGGTAAGTAACAATGTATAGTGCCAGGTGGGTACTAGACTAGTCAGGGGGGAATCACTTCATAAATTATATAAATGTCTAACCACTACGCTGTACACCTGAAAGTAATATAAAGTAATATTGAATGTCAACTCTAGTTTAAAAATTAAAAAAGAAAAGAAAAAGGGTAATTGTAAAATTAATAATCAAAGACAAAAGCAGAAACCAGAAAATTAACTAAAGCAGGGCACCAGATGTAAAGACATTAAACTATCAGAATGGAAAGGCATAAACAGAAGAAAAGTGGAGAGGTCTCTGATGAGGGAGATGGTATAAAAAAAAAGAATGAAAAATAATTTCTAGAGTGGCTACGATTCTGGGTGGTTAAGAATCTAAATTGGAGGATTGTTTTACGCCTTAAAAGACTTAAATCTGTATCTGTGGGAAGGAGTGCAGAATCCTTCACACATTTAGGACTGACTATGTAAACCAGCTTAAATTGTGACTCCTGCAGCCCTGGGTCTTACTCAAGGCGCTGGAATCCTTATACAGAGCCAAGTCTGATGTCTGGAATAACATCTAAAATTGCAAGGTATCTTTTATAGGAAGAAGCATATTAGAATAAGCATAGTGCTTAACCTTCGGTTTTTGTTCCATTAGGTGGGATTTCAGAGCCCCTGTGCCATCCAAGATGGATCAGTTAAGGATCTAATTCCAGCTCTTGTAGTTGGTATTTGGCTGAATTTTTTAAGACACACCATGTAGCCATTTAAGAAAATTCTTACCTGGAGAAACACATTCCTCTCAACCTTGTTTTTTTTAGATGGACCCATATGTAAGTGGAGCTGCTCTAAAGACCAGCGTATGCACCCCTCAGAGACTCTTTGGCTTTGTTCACAACTGGTTCCTGGCACTGAAAACAGCACATCAAAGCTTTTCCCCTAAGAGGAAGAGCTTCTTTTCAACATCTATAATATGGTAAGGCTACAGTCAGGGAGGCAGATGGGACTTCCCTCGTCAGGCTGATGGTTGTTTTGTCTTTCCTGGGCAGCTCTCCCAAATTTATCTCATAGATGCTAAGAACCCCAGTCAGTGTGTGAGTCTCTCTCCCTTTGAATGCAGACAAAATGAGGAAAGGTCTTCAACTGTCAGGTGACATGAAAAACACTGCCCCCAAATGGTCCACTGTATGAACTGGTTTCTAGATTTTCTGTGTGGATATGACATTCTTGTTCTTTCGTTCAAAAGACCGCTGCATCCCACCGATGGGCTATTTTATGGCATTGCCTGGGATGCTTTCTCAGATTGCCAGAAGCAGAAAATGAACAAAACATTTCTTGGTGGCAGGGAAGAGAGTGCCAAAAGGCAGAAGGTCTAACAGGGACCAGGTAGATAGCAGGCCGTGAAGAACAGGGTTCCCAAGCAGATACAGCTCTCGCTTATCGCTGAGGCAGAGTAGAGTGAAGGATGGGGCAGCAGGGCAGAGCTTGAGCAGCACACACAAGGAACAATCTTTCTTGACTCCACTATTAACCTCACAGTGCATCATTTAGCTCAGTGTATAAGACAACAGCTCCAAAATGAAATTGAGTCTACTGCTCACTAGCTGTTCGAACATGGGAAAATTACTGATATACTCTCGGTACCTGTTTCCTCATCTGTAAAAACGGCTATGATAGTACTCACTTTTAGGTAGAAAAAAGATGTTAAATTAGAAATTTGAAGAGAAAGAAATGGAGTGATAAGTCAAAAACACTTATCGGGAGAATCACAGAGAACCCTACGAAGTACCCTATGAAAGAGTCAGCTTTATACACCATCCAGGCTCAGAAAACTTGATTCCAGAAATGGTGAAAAATATAAATAAACTGCAGTATATTTATTAAAGGAATTCTATGCATCAGTGAAGAATGAATGTTCTAGAACAAGGATGAATACCGCCTGCAGGTCAAATTTTGCCCACTACTAATTTTATTTTTTAAGTTTTATTGGAACATGGCCATGCTCATTTATTTATGTATTATCTGTATCTACTTTCACACTGCATGTCAGAGATAAGAAGTCATGACAGAGACCAATGGCCCAAAATGCCTAAAATATTTGTGTCTGGCCCAGAAAAAGTTTGCCAATACCTGATCTGGAACAATATGTATTCACATGAATGTACCTCTAAAAAAGTAGCATTGAGTGGACTGTGACTTCATTTATGTGAGCTCAAATGTAGGCAAAATCGGCCTGAAGTAATCAGAAAAACATACAAACAAACAGCAGACAAAATAGTCTTCTTCTAAGGCAGGTGTATGTATGCAGTAAAACTATTAGAAAAAGGAAAAGCATTTAGGGTTGCAGATATCCCTGAGGGTGAAGATAGGGTTGTCAGGTTAGCACACTCAGGAGGCTGTTCTTACATTGATAAATAGTTTATTTCTGAACATGGTTCATGGGTGGACCATGGTCATTTTATTATTCTTGTTTAAATTTTGCCTTTAGATTTTACATATTCTTTTGTATACATATTATATTTAAAATATTTTAAAGGGGTGGTAAGGCTTTATTATTATTCCAATGCCACATATATATATGTATACATATATATATATATATATATGTATACATATATATATATATATATATATACACACGCACGCGCACACACACACACAGACAACATACATACACACATACACACACACACACACACACACTTTGTTTTTTTTGTTTGTTTGTTTTACCACAGAGCTATTTTTAAATTGTTTATTGGTCAGTTTTCATGACCAAGGTTATATTTAGTACATATCATGTTCCTAGCACTACCTGAATTACCTCATATCTAATACATGCCATCACATAAAGTATAAACTATTAAAACCCTGTTGTATAAATTGAGAAACTGAGGCTAAAGAGTTGTGGTCACTTGCTCAAAGTCACTCAGTAAGTTGTTTGTATTTAATTAAAGGTTGGTCTGACTTTAATGCCCAAACTTCTAAACACAGTAGAGATGCCTATTAAAAACACAAACATACAAAATGATCCTTTTCGATATTTTTGACTTATTGTTTGATGCTTCCTGGATCCTGCATCTGGATAATCCTATCATCTGTCATCAAAATTATCTGTAATTTCATCAATCACAAATTGGCAGTTAACCAAGATAACATTATGTAAATAGCAAACATTTAGCAATCAAAGTACTAAATAAATTGTAAGAACCTAAAATAGAACTAAGAAAGTGCATTTTGACTTTCAAGGTAATGCCTTAGATCGTAGAAAGCTAAGATTATATTTTGATATTTCAGTGAAGCATTTAAAAAGATGCAATAAGTGACATTATTTAGAAATACACATACAGAGCTATTTATTTTACTATTTGTAGGATTTTATACAGCAGGCTTCTATTTGTCCCCAGACAGTGTATTTTCTCTTCTCATTCACCTTCTGAACTGTCCTTTATTCGACATCTTTTTGATGAAAATTCTTGTGCTGATAGTTCAGTGCTCTCAGATTCCTCACTGCCAGAGATTCCCTACAAGTCATAGGGAAAGTCAGATTTACTCACTTATGCAATACCACACAGCACAGTTTTGAAGCTAGGAAGCCGCTCACCCGCTGTGTGGTTTTGGGTATTTGCCTCCCAGGACAACTCATGTGTTAATTAGGACTGCTCCATGATCCAGCTGCCCACACAGCTCTCTACAGCATTCAGTGCACAGTCACAGGTCGGGTCCTTGCCTTGCACCCTTTTGCCTAGGAGGAGGGCACCCCATGAAAAATACTGATTCATTTTCTGAGGAATACACTCCTAGATGTGAGTCCTGAGTGCTTTTATGGGCTGCATATATATTTTAAGTGTCCATGTTTTTTTTTTATTTTCATGTTAAAGCAAGTCATACTATTTCATTTATAAAATTCCATGTACCTTGTGAGATATTTTTAAGTTAAACAGTTAAGAGAAGCGGTAGACTAGGATTGTGGCCTAGAGACCTTACCTGCAAGCACAGAAAACTGTGTCATCAACATCGTTAGTTTGCCTGCCTTAGCAAGCAGCCTGAGGTCCCTGATGATTGTTTCAATCTTAGCCATTGGAATTGATTGTGAAAACAGCTGAAGTTATTCAATCATTCTGCCTGCAACCTAGCCCATGACTTATCACTGCAGTCATAAATGTTATCAGTTCAAACAATTCACAAAAAATCAACTGTTTCTCTAGTAACACATATTTATGACAGTCACATAGTGAGAACATCTAGTGCCTGAGTACCCATGTTGCAGGTCACCAGATGGGGCACTGCTAGGCAAACATTAGAGAGATGGGTAAGAAAAATGTAGAAAAGACACAATCTTAATCCTTTAGCATCTTACAGTGTCATCCCATTGACAACTAACTGGCTATATCAGCGTATTTTGTCAAATAGCCTAAAAACTATTTATCTTTCTTTTTGATATTATACCCATGATTCAAAGATTTCACCCATCACATTTATCTAAATAAAAAAAGATATCAATGACTGGAGTCTTTATACATGTGTGTGTTTGCATTTACATAATGGATCACGTCATCATAAACGATGTGAGGATGTACCATACTGATTTTCTCTATTGTTTGAATTTTTGAGTTGAAGAGTTCACACCATCCAATGGAAAGTGGGTTGACTCAAACAGGAATAATATATACCTATTTTTCGTTTTGATTTTTTTAAGTCAACACTTATAAGGCCTGCTTTCAAGAGTGTTAGGGGGTTAAACTTAAATAACTAAATAAAATAATAGATTTTATTCAGTTTCAATTATAATTACTAACTAATTCTGTGACACAACAGGCTAATACCAGTTACACAGCAAGGAGCAGGTGAGGGATAAGGTTAGAGCTATTGGGTAAGTGTTTAGGCCTTACTAATTCACCAGTTCTTACCATGAAGAGCTAACACATTTTCAAAAATAATAATAATTCACAGGTGGGTGAACTGAAACACCCAGTCTAGCAGACAGCATTTGGCTAAAACTCACATGTTGAATGCAAATGTAGGGTTTACATATATTACTCAAGTTTTCTTCGAGTCTGTATGTTCTATTTCCATTCAGCCTATTATAGTTTCAATTACAACTTCCTTAAAAAAAAAACAACAACAAAAAGCAAAAACAGGAGCCAAGGTAAAAAAAAGGGAAAAAGGAGAGTATTCAAATTCAATTTCCTTCCATTAAGTCTACAGGAAAGGGGTAGGATAAATGAACAGAAAGTAATTTGCAATAATTTATGTATTCACATTATCCATGTCATTTTCTCAGTCTCCAAAACAAGAGATAATTAGATGTGGAGCATTATGGATCCCACTTCAATAGGTATCATCAGAGTGAGCAAAACATTTTTATTTTGTAATTTAAATGGCTAGGTTATTCTTAATCATTTATTGTTTCTATTTTTATCCCCAAAATAAATTTCATCTAAAGTTGATGAAACTTTAAAACATAAAAGTTTTCATCTAAAGTAGCTAGTAATAAAGGAAGATAATATAATTAGTTTTATAAAAAAGTAAAGAAAAAATATATCCTTTTAGAGCATATCTCTAATATTCACAAATATTTTTAACAATAAACATAGTTTGTTCTATTTTATTTTAATTATTTTGGGTCTGTATTGAGGCTAAATTATGCTTCTGGTTAACCTGAGAATAACCAGTAAGAGAGAGATGTATAAATATTCAAGACTGAAAGTAGCCTATTCCTTGTCATTTCAACTATAGTATAATGACATCACAGATGTTATTGTTAAAATTGTTGCCATGTTAGTTATTCTATGGCAGCATGAACCTACATATCTAGGTATTAGAAAATTTTTTGTAAATTTTGTTATTTAAGTAGATGGGACAATTCATTAGAACTACTTCAATATGTATAGCCTGAAAGTAGCTTAACTGGAGGGTTATAAAAATATATATAATGTGGAAAAATAGAGTATCTCATAATTTTTTCCTTTTCAACTTACACTATGTATATCTAATTGATTAAGTGGTTCATTAGAACTTTTAATAGACAATAAAATAATTAGTGAATGCTGCAGAAATCTCACAGTCATTTATTTATACAGTATTAGCATATAATTGCTTAATGGTGCTCCATGAGCTGAGTATCAAATACCTATTTTTAAATGGTGTAATCACAGTTTCATAAAATAGGTTCTAATGGCACTAATCAATTGTGTGCATGCTGGTTGGATTATTTTAAGGAACTATTAAAAATACACATATATTGACAATTCAGGGAAAGGAAGTGGGTAACATTAAAGGTGTGAAAAGTCTCTAAAAAGTCAAGCTATTGTGAGATAAGGCTAAAATTCTTGGCATTGCTCCATTTGTAACTCTTTTAATACGTAATTTCCATTTGGTCTTATAATGGTATGAGGTAGGAAAATTTTTGTCCAAGTATTTTTTTCTGAAATATTTTTTATATCACCTACAAAGTTATATTCTCTGGCTTTATATTTAAAACCATATGCCATCAATCAGTAGAACCCAATTTACTTGAGATACAAATGGAAGTGTCTTACTAACTGACAAATATGAATTGATCAAATCTCTTGCTTCTATTTATGGAGGAATCCAACAAATCAAAATTTGTGTTTAACCAATTTTTATATAATTGTATGATGAATAGTTATAACTTGTGACTTGTGATATGAATCAAGTATGGTTCAAGGAATTTTAACCATGAAAATGGCTGAAGAAACCTACACAATTCAATAAACAACCATTAATTGAGCACATGTACTAAAAAATGCCTCTGAAAAGATGCTATAATAAATTGTATCTCAATTTTGTTTGTATAACTTTAAAATTATTCAATTCTGTCCTATAAATAATATAGCAAAATCACCTGATAGATAATACTCAGGTTTTAGAATGTCAAACACACATTTTCTGATAATTACTAAGAAGTGTCATTGAGCAATACTATGTCTCTCCCAGACTCAGTTTCCTCATCAGTAAACTGAGATTAATAATAGAATCGAATTTATGTGGCTATCATAAGGATTATTACATATTCATAAGACACATAAAGTGCTTAGCATGGTAATTGGTGTATAGTAAGCCCTCAGTTATTATTACTTATTATATAATCTTGATGTTGTTATCTTTAGGTACTTACTAAAGAGCAGGACAAATAAAGTATAAGTAATATTTAAGCAAAATGCACAAGGTTGTCTTTTTAACAAGCATAATCAGCTTTAGATAAGGATAGTTTGAGCGGGAAACCCAACAATTAAATCTTCACCCACTTACTTTATTACATTCATATATGGACTCCTTACTTCATCCTCTGGTGGCATCTGTCAGATGACTGAATTCATGCCCAGGCTCCAAGAGGAGAACACATTGTAACTAGGAACTTGACCCATAATCCTCTAGGCAGTTTCCTAGTATCTCTTTCCACACAGCAGAGCTGGTTGCTTCTAAGTTTCCCCATTAGTTCTCCTGAGAATCCTACTCATCATTCCTGGCAGGAATCCTGTCCAACTACATGTTCTATTGAAAGCATGCTTAGAGGAGAGACATTAATCTCAGCTGGTTAAATTAGGAGATGCTGCCAGAGGGATGGATGCACATCACCCCTTGAACAAGGATAGGAATTCAAAAGAAAATAGGTGGGAAGAGAAAATTCATGTAGGGGGGAACATTGTGAGTAAAGGAAAGAAGGCAGCATACGTGCAGAATGTGGAAAGAACTTCACTGTAGCTGAAAATTGAAAATGATGACAGACTAGAGTAATATAGGCTAGAAAAGTAAGTTTGAGGAGAGGAGATCTGAGTAATGTATTAAAAATATTGATCAGTATTTGATTGATAATAAGCTACATTGAAAGTATATCCATCTACAGAAGTGACTGACCAACAAAGTAACCTCAGGTACTGGGAGGCCCTCAATTATCTGTCATCCACAAGAACATACTCTCTAAAAATAACATACAATGGTTAATTTCTACCCAGAGTAAGTGAATTCAACATATTACTTCTCTAATTGAGGGATGAAACCCCAATTTGCCTGTTAAGATTAAAGCATTAGCAGAAAAAAACATGTTTAATCTAAGACCTTCACAAATTAGTAGCCAATAGTTGTGACATTTGTATGCAATTTGTGAATTGTCTTGTGCTAAGATATTTTTACACACATTATTGTATTTAGTTCTTACAATGACCCCATGAAGTACATATTGTTTTTTACTCTATCTACAGCTGAATAAACTGAGGTTTAGAGTGGCAATAAAATTTTTCCAAAATTATCAACTAATAGTGGCAAAACCATAGCTGAAACACTAGCTTGTCAGGGGCCAGACCCCATTTACCCAATATGTTTACTCTCTGTAAACTGGTAGAGATTCTCATTAGTGATTTGTTTATAAGTGAATCAAGCAGTTTGATTTTATAATTCGTATCAATAAACTGTTATATCAGAATTAATAGTCTGATTGCTTCATCAACTGTCATTTGGTACCTAAGAATGAATTTATCATTTATCCAGGTTCTTCTACCTATACAAATACTGTATATTCAGTATTTCATATCTAGAGCATATTGTTACAGATTTGGCTTTATTTAAGAGTGATTTTTTAAATTGCCTCCAAAGAGAATTACTAAGCCAGGGATGTTGTTTTATGATAAAAATACATATTTTCCATTTAAAGCAAATCATAATTTTAAAAATAAAGACAACTGATTTATTTGAAAAACTAATCTCAGTTGCTTAAATTTAGGAAATGGGGGAACACCCTTGTTGCAAGCATACATTTTAGGCCTAGAATATTTTCCTTTAATTGTGAACTGAATTCATTCACTTTTGGCCCTTTTTTCTATAATATTCATTTCATTTATTCTGCACCTTAAAATGCTTCGTGTGCTGGAACATATTCTCAATGATTTTTGGAAAGGACCTATTTATTTTCATGTATTTCTTTGTTTCATCAAGTATTAATCTGGCTGCCTTCTCAGATTCTCTGCATCACATCCCTTTCTCATCCATACAGCTACTTTCTATTTGATATGAACGTGTACTTTAGGAGTCTCAGTGGTAGCTATTCATATCAAGAAGGAGGGAGATTGAATATCAGAGGTAAAACATTTAACCACATAAGCATTAACTAATGCCAGTACACACTTAAAACTTCTTCAATGAAAAAATAATGCAGGGTCAGCCGAGTGGCTCAGCTGGTTAGGAGTTGGCTTGAGAGTGCCAGCTCTGAGCAGCGGGGCTGCAGTTTGGCTCCCACATTGAGGGCCAGTGACACTGGCCCTCTACAGCTAAGATGGTGAACAACAGCTTGACCTGGAGTTGGGCTGCTGTGAGTTGCCAGCGACGACGTAGGCTGCAGCAGGGCTGCAGTGGGCTGCCGTGAGCTACGTGAGTGGCTGGCAGCCAGTGTGAGTGGCCGGTAGCTGGGGTGAGCTGCCGGGAGCCGCTGTGAGCGGCTGACCAATGACCAGCAACCGATTGCCTCACCCGGGAAGAGCACAATGATCATACCAACATGGGCCAGTGAAGCGACATCCTCCACAACTAGACTGAAGAACAAAAACAGCAATTTGTCTACCTGTCTGTTCCCCTTCCCCGATTCCCCAACGCTGTTCCCCTCCCCCCAATTCCCCAGTAAAATCTTTTTAAAAAAAAGCAAATCTCTGTTTCCCTAAAATGTATTTATTGCTAGTATACTTTTTTCATATACCTCCTGCACTTTTTACAATTGAATCTCCATAAATTAAACTAATATTTACATACTTAGTGCCTTGTGAAATAAGCAACATATAATCTTTAAGTCAATTATAAGGAAATAATTTGAACTTTAAGATTTTTTTCTTTGCATTTTTTTCAATTTATTTTATTTTAGGGAGATTTTTATTAAGAAATGGCTGGCATGAAGCATTGTGTTGGTTTCGGTGGTATGCTATGGTTATTCAACATTTGTGTGCTTAAAGAAGTGATCACCATTGTAGGTTCAGCAACCATCTGACAGCTTACCACACTATCGCAATATTGTTGGCCATGTTCCCTGTGCTGTGCATTACATCCCCATGGTGTGTTTCTTTTTGAACTTCTTGTTCCCCTTCACCTTTCCCCCTCTTTTAAAAATTTTCAATTACAGTTGACATTTAATGTTGTTTTGTATTGGTTTTGGGTGTACAGCACAGTGGTTATACATTTATATAATTTAAGAAGTGATCCCCCTGACTAATCTAGTACCCACCTGGCACTATACATAGTTATTATCATATTATTGACTATATTCCCTAGGCTTTGCTTTAGATACCCACGTCTATTTTGTAACTATCAGTTTGTACTTCCTTCCTTCGCCTTTTACACCCTGTCCCCAACCCCCTTCCATCTGTCGCCCCAACAAATATAGTGCCCATTTGACACCATGCATGGTTGCTGCAATGTTATTGACTATATTTCTTGTGCTGTACCCTACATACCCATGATTACTGTAACAACCAATTTGGGGCCCAGTGGCATGGTCTCCTTGATCACCTGCACCGGGTACTCCAAGAGTGTCCCTTGTGTGAGTTGTGTGTGCCCTCCTATTATAGTTGAGCCTTGGTTGCTATTGGAACATCAATGGGTGGGATTGACTCTCAGGCTGATTGGCTGTGGAGTTTGGCCAAATCCACAGCTTACAGGCTGTGCAGGGGGGCTTGTCTTACTGAGTAAGATTTGCCTCAGCGGGCTCTAGTGCCTTTTGAAGCCACTCTAGAAAAAAATGAATAAATAAATAAAAATAATGCAAATCTCTGTTTCCCTAAAATGTATTTATTGCTAGTATACTTTTTTCATATACCCCCTGCACTTTTTCCAATTGAATCTCCATAAATTAAACTAATTTTTACATACTTAGTGCCTTGTAAACTAAGCAACATATAATCTTTAAATCAATTATAAGGAAATAATTTAAATTTACAGAATAATTGAAAAGCACTACAAAGAGCTCCTTTATCAACCTCATCTGGATTCCTCTACTGTAAATATTTCACTTTATTTGTTCTCTCCTTCTCCCTCTCCCTCTTCCTCTCCCTATTATTATTATCAGTGGCAGTAGTACAGTAATAACCTTTTTTCTGAACCAAATGAGAAGAAGCCATCAATATGATGCATTATCATTACACTGTCCAAAATATCTTACATATAATTCCCCAACCAAAAACACTCTTTTTAACCCTCATACAACCCTTCAAGTCACAAAACCAACTCTAATACATCACCATCCAATCCATAGACTCTATTTATGTTTCAAATTTCACAGAAATGTCTTCCTTTCCTTCCTGTTCTAGCAAGAAAACACATATAATGTTGATTTTGCTTCCTCCATTTTGGCACAGCTTCACAGTTTCCCCCATCTTTCCTATTATTGACATGTTTAAACAGCAAAAGCCACATATTTTGTAGAATAATTTTTCCTGTTTCTGATCATCCTGATAGCTCAGTGGTTCTCACCTGGGTCAGATTTGCTCCCCAGGGGTCATTTGTTTGTCTGGAGACATTTCTGGACTATCAGAGCTGGAGGATAGGCAGAGGTGCTGCTAACATTGAGTGGGTAGAAGCTAAGGAAGCTGCTAACCATCAACAACATACAGGACAGCCCCCAACAACAAAGATTATCTGGTCCAAGTGATCAGTAGCACTGTGGGTGAGAAATCCTGTCTAGCACACTATTCACAGACACACCTTGAAGGACAGTAGATGTGAACCTTAAAATAAAATATTAGAAAATCAAATCCAAGAATAAGTAAAAAATTTCAGACTTCATAATGACATTGGATTTTTCCCAGAAGAGCAATGATAGTTTAACTTTAGGAAATACACAATTTCAAAATTGATAGAGAAGTATAAAACTGTTTTAAACAAGATTAACAACAAATTACTACACTTAAAGGACATAGTAATAACTTCTGAAGATGATTCTGTAGAAATTATCCACGATTTAGCACACACAGAGGGGAAAAAAGAGCTGAAAAACATAAAGAGATGTTAAGAGATATAGAACTAAAAGATGGAAAGATAAGAACTCATGTCTAATCAAAGCTTCAAAAGTAAAGGAAAGTTTATATTTGAAGATGTAGTATCTGAAAATTTTCCAGAAATGATAAAAGGTACTCAGGTTCAAGAAGCCAAACAAATCCCAAAAAGGTTAAATGAAAAGAAATTCACAACTAGTCACCGCAGAACACCAAATAAAAGATTTTTATTAGCATCCCGAGAGAAAAAAGAGATAATCTTTCAAGGAGCAACAATTAGACTGACTGCTGACTTCTCAACAACAATGGAACCAGATACTAAGAGAAAATTATTGTTAACCACAAATTCAATAGCTAGAAAAACAATCTTTTAAGTACAAGGCCAAAAAGGGGACATTTCCAGTCAAACAAAAAAATGAAAAAGTTTGTCATTTACTGAAAGAGCAATTTAAATGTCCAAAAAAAATGTGAAAATATGCTGGGACTCATTAGTAATCAGAAAAATACGAACCAAGAGCAAAATGAGAAACCATTGCATATGTTTGGAATAAATTTAAAAAATCTGACTATGTATCAGTGAAGGTATAAAAAATTAAAAAAAACAGAAGAGTTATGCACATCAGGTGAAGAATTAAATATATTCAAGCATTCTGGAAAATACTTTAACATTATTTTTAAAATGTGCATACTGTATGACCCAGCAATTAAACTATTATGTTGATAAAATAGAGAAAAATTTGCATATAAGCACAAGTGGATAGGAATAAACGTTCATAGGTATGCTGGTGGCAAGAGCAAAAAACTGAAAATATTCCGATTGAAGATGAATAATAGAATGAATAAATAAATTCTGAGATATTCCTTAATGAAATAAATAATGATAAACATGAATGAATTATAGCTGCTCACATGACTGAATCTCAGAAACACCATGAGGAGAAAAAAAACAAAAACATGTTGCAGAAAAATGCGTAAGTATAATGCCATTTAAATAAAGTTCAAAATCATCCAAATTACCCAATACATTACTAGCAATACACATATATGTGGAAAAACTATACGTTTTAAAAAAGCGAAGATACAGCAAAGACAAAATGAGCATAGTGGTTACTTTTAAGCAGGATGGGACAAGGGATGAGATCTGGAAGGGCATAATTGGCAGCTTCAAAATAAATGGTAGTAATCTTTTTTCTTAGAGTTGTAATGTGTATGTGGTTGTTCACTGTACTATGATACTTTATACTATGCATATATAGTACATAGATTATTTTTATCCATTTCATATCTGATTTATACATAAAATAGTTAATATTTATTAATACATAATAGTTAATATTTATTAAGCAACCTCTGGGCGAGACGTTGCTATGCAGCATCCAACTTGATTTTCTTAACTCTGTCATTGTTCTCCCTTTTCAAAACTTTCTTAGCTGTAAGTTTTTTTCTCATCCAGCTAAATAAGAGAAATCTCAGGTTTCATTAAAAAATTTGTTCACATTACAAATTGGGTTTTATTACTAGATTGATTTGGGGAAAACTGACATTCTTACAATTTTAAGTTCGCATCTTTCTACCAGAAAAATTTTGATTTCATCTTTCAGTTCAAATAAATGTCTTGACACATATCCCATTGACAAACTTTTCGCTTCTCAGCTCTAATTCTAAAATAAATGGATAGAAAAGATATGGAGCATTGCCACAATTTTGTTGCTTGCACGATAGAAGATGCTGCAACTTAGTATTTCTGACTGAAACTCTCTTTGCTTTGATCTCAAGGAACACTCACTTATGAGGGGTCAATTTTTTTTATCTTGCTGAGGAATGGAAAAAGAGTTTGAATTGTCTCTTCCTTGGGGCCCCCAAAGATTTTTTCACCTTGGGGACAAAGCCACAGAGTAAGTTTCCGAATGAGAGAGTCATGGTTTCTAGAGCCAGCTCCTCCTGGCTCACCATAGTTTAATTGTCAGAAATTTTGCAAGCCAAATAGTAAACACAGACATTATGAAAAAAATAAATTATATAAAGTTACAATTAAGTTATGTTTAAAATAAAAGTAATAATTATGCAAAACTATCATTTTTAATTATTTTACATTTTACTATTATCTATGCTCTTGAGATTATTTATGCTTATTGTGCCTGTATTGTAGAAATGCTACATCATGATGCTACTGTGTATCTTTTTCCAACTCTAAATTCAGTGAAGTTATCATGTTGTTAATAAACTTATGTACTTTTAAATATCTCCATATCACTAATCATTTTTTACCCTATTGGATCTTTCCAATTCTGAGAGATGTTTTAAATTTCCCAAATAAAATGATTATCACACTTTCTTCATATTATTCTCAATCTTTGCTTTATATATTTTGATGTTGTGTTGTTTTGCAAATAATGATTAATGATGTGTAAATCTTTTGGATAATTATAGTTATTACTTGAACTATAATTCTGTCTTATTTAATATCTTTGCCTAAATTTTTACTTTCTCTAATATTCATACTTCTATTTTTGATATTTTTCTTAAACATTGTGACAATTTTTTCTATTATAGATTACATAATGCTAGATTTACCTTTTTTTGATATGAGAATCTCCATCTTTTTATAGGAAAACAACACTTTTACATATATTTTCATCCCTTAAATGTTTGATTTAATTTCCGCATCTATAATTTTGTGGCAATAATGCATTTTCAGATGATTATTTTGAAGTTCTTTTTGAGTTCTTCCTACAGAACATGTTGTCACACTAAGATAAGTTTCTTCATTATACATTAATTATTATTGTGACCCATGAAGAAGAAAAACATGGAGATTTTCTTATCTTGACAACACATCTTGAAATAGAATGACAGGTTTAATTAACAGCAGAGCCCAAGTATCAATAATTCTCCAGAAACTCCTTCAGTTCCAACAATGATTGCTACCCAGAGAGTTAACTGCTTAGATTAACACTAGTGCTTAGGTCAGTTCAGAACTCTAACTGCCACCTGAAAGCTGGCAATCTTGGAATCAAAGCGTAGTTCCCTACAAGACCTCTCTCATCACTCATGCAAACCTTTCAGATGTTGTATTGAAGATAGGAATCACAGCACCATTAAAGCAGCAATGTCCCTAATCATTTGAACTGCAATGGTGCATATGTTTTAAGAATATTGTCACTCCTTTGAACTTTCCCATAGTTTAATATGCAATCTATATTCTGAGTCTCAAAGACACATTTTTTTTCCTATAAACATGAGGTTAATCTCACTGCTCTCAGCAGATGTATTATAACTGGCAGCATGAATTATATATTTAATCCTG
This sequence comes from Hipposideros armiger, assembly GCF_001890085.2. Lineage (NCBI taxonomy): Eukaryota > Metazoa > Chordata > Mammalia > Chiroptera > Hipposideridae > Hipposideros > Hipposideros armiger. The sequence goes on from NW_017731575.1 coordinate 513,161, forward strand.
TGACCCAGTAGTATTAATTAGCATTACATTTTAATTCACACATCAAGAAAATAACTATACTGTGAAATGCTTTTTTTGCCTAGGGGGCAAAAGAAATCTATCCTTCCTAAACTGAAATGAAAGCTAGTTTAACACTGTAAGATACATTTTCCCCTTATAATGCTACACATGTGTTGCTATACATAGTTTATTACTGTTGCATTTCCATAGACCCCTTTGTGTTAAGGATTTATGTAGTTCAAAAATAAAAGTTCAACAAGATTTCTGGGTCAGAAATCCTGGCATTTAGCCCCCACTTTGGTATTGGATAACAATGTGACCTGAGCGAAGTGACACACTCACAACTTGTAAAATGTATTCATTCTTCAGTGATATTTAGGTTCAGTGTGCTTTCTCTACCCAAAACCTTAGCACGTGTTTCTCTCTCCACCTGATACCTCTACCCCCTCACCCATCTGGATGACTGCACTGTTGTTTTGAACTTCTGCTGAAATATTTTTCTCCTCTCTGAGTCCCTTCCTCCTTCATCCAGGAAGCGCTTGATTGACAGCCTATTTCTTGTGATAAACTGGAAGCTCCTTAAGTGCAGATATCGTGGATTCTCACTTCTACATATCTGGATCTTAGCATGTTGCTTAGAACAGAATAGACCGTTAAAAGTATTTATTTAATGGCAAATCAATGAACACATAAATATACACCTATGCATGAGCACCCTGTATTATGAGCACATGACTAGGAAATAATTATTGTTAAATCCATTTTTTTATATACACAGGGAATATCACCCAGTGGGCGATCAGGATTCATTTTGCACTTATGCATGTTTGAGAGATCACACCTTTGTGATGGTCACTCACTAACGTCTGTTTCATTAGCTGAGTGTTAAACCAGTGCTGGTGAGGAGGAAGCATTCTGTTTTAAAGAAGCAAGGGACAGTTGGTCCAGTGCTCAGAAAAATAGAAAGAAGACTAAGCTTAGATCCATGCTTTCACACCTTCTCCTTCTCTTGTTCTAGGAAGTATAATGAATGGTTAATATTTTGCCAATCTCACACTAAGTTCTTTAGTGCTAAGAGATTAAAATGAGGGTTTTACCATTTTAATTAGCAAAATGAGCTTTGGTCATCAGTATTAAAAGAAGCACATGTTAATGGAGAAATGACAGTTACCAGGTTGTTGTTTGGTGTCAGGAAACTTGCCAGAAATTGAATACGCAGGCTGGCTGCCTCAGTGCAGCGTGGCTTCTAACCCACACACAGGTGGCCATTCTCTGCATCCTAGAAACCTTCAGGGAGAAAAATGTCTGATGTGCTATTTGAGAACAATATGCTGAATTGCTTAGATGTCATCTACATATCCATAACAAGTGATAAATATTCAAAGAAAAAGACTATATTTTACCCAAATAAAACCTTCCTTAGTTTCGTTATTTTTATTATTGATGTGATTTCTCCTAATGAGCTATAACACAAATAAATTATACATTGGGTAATTAAAATAACTTGACAAGTATCATTTTGTGATCATTTTCAGTTCATGTATGCAGAACAATTTTAATTAGGAGAGATGAATTCAACTTACTTGAAGTTTATAAGACATGTTAAAATTGATATGTTGAAGGTAGTTTTTTATTATTTTATAACCTTCTTGGGTAATAAAGAAGTTAATTACATTAATTTAATAACTGAAAATGTATATTAATAAAGACATTGATTAAATAAATGTGTAACATTCAAAGAAAATGTGATTATCAATGTTGACAGAACCAACATATTTAGATGATCCTAAGTATTTTAATGGCATTATAAATTCTGATTGTTATTCAGAAGCATATTAATATCATCATTAGGAACCACAATCTGACAGCCCCAGGAGAGGAGAAAATTATTCAGACAAACAATTGTAATAGAAAAAGCTACTGTCACATTGATATCAATAGCAATATCAAATTAAAGTTACTTTTGGAATTTATGATTAATACATTGTTCACATTTTTGGCAATTAGAATTCCAAATAACTGATGTTAATTATTTAATATTGAAACAATCAATACAGTTTATTAATTACAACCTGAGAATTCAAACCTTAAATTGAGGGGACGATTAAGTGAAAAAAAAATGGCATTATTATATAGAAAAAATAAAATTGGTATTATATAGAAGTATTTATTTCCAAATTGTTTTGACTATCTTAAGAAATTTTTCTCCAAATTCTATCAAGGTATTTGGGTAGCTCAATATCAAACAAGTTAAAGACTAAACACCAATGGTTCACTGTTATCTCCTGAATATTGGGATTATGGATTATTTTTATGTTTTTCTTTACTTGTTTTTGAGAAATAATCTTTTTCTATAATGACCATGTATTATTTTATTATACATCTTAAACATTTTTAAATTGCTTTTAGAAATATTGAAAAGCTGTGTGCTTTTGGAACCTATTCCCCCTCAATTGTATTGTGTTTGGGAAAAATGAGGAAAATGCTCTCCTTAGGCCACTTCTGGAGTTGATAACCCTAATTTATGAGAGAACAAAAGTGTCAGACGGTACCACGGCTCTGGTACACTCTTGTCTTTCTACAGTCACCTCATATTACATTTTAATTACAATTATTTTATATATGTACTGGTCTAGACACAGTTGATTCTTGTGACTCACTTAGCTGCTCAGAATCCCCTGATAGTACATCCACAGACTCAACTGCCATTGCTGTCTTTCCTAGCTGGTAGGTATTCACCTAACAAAGGCAGCAACTTGCTGTCACTTTCATCTGGTCACAGGAGGAGCATCAAAAATGAGAGGTTGGATCCTTTTTGTTCAGAGACTAGGCTGAGCCTACCAGAAGCACTAGTTTCATGGTCCAATGTAGAAGGTCTTAGAGGTCATGCTTTTGTAGTTCTAGGTTTTCAGAGGACAACCGCAAATCATAACTATGAGATGAAGTTAAGTATCATATCCATAGAGCAAACTAAAGGAAGCCACTGTAATAACACAAAGGTAAGAAGTTTTCAGGGAAAGAACAGGAAAAGATCCAGAATCAAAGGGCAAGGGAAAAAAAATCCAATACATCAGTTATAAAATATGAGAGGTACTGGGAACTCTTTCTTGTTAAATACTGACCTGTTGCCTGAAGGAGCATCTCATATCTACAGGTACAGAACCAGGCAGAAAATAAATGTTTAGCACAAATCCGCCTCCACCCCTAGAGCTGCCCAAATCATTTTCAATGATGGTTTTTACACTGGTATGTGAATCATAGCATTTCATTATGTAGACTTTCAGATGAGTCCTTCAAAATTCTTTTAGATGCACTGAGGTACAGGTGTCAGCATAAGAAATGAGATAGTGTTTAGTGGGACAGTCTGCACCTACGAAACCATATTACATTCCCTGTAATAGACCGTATGCATAGCTCTTGCCACTGCCCAAGAATCCACTATAGGTTGGAGAGTGTCTTGAGTGAAATAAAGGCTCTAAGATTGAAAAATAGATCCTGGGACAACTTACTACAAGAAAAAAAATTAGAAAACGAAGAGTGCAGAATTGGGCAATGGCACCTGTACACAACTGATTTATCCATATCTACATAACCAGTGTCAAATATTGTGCACTGCTTTTGCCTTCTTAGAAAGAAGCCTTAGAGAAAAAAAAAACTTAGGTGGAATTACGGGGGTGTTGTGCTAGCAATGTATGCTGTAAAAACTGGGAAACGTGAGACATCTGGTTTGTTTTACATTCTCTATACAGTTGACTATGTACTGTTTTCTCCTCCACTGTAATTACTGCACCAATTTGTGTGGCTCTTGGTTGCAAAGATTATTTGCATATATATATATGCAAGTGTATATGTAACAACATGATGCAGGTGTACTGTCTTTATTCTCTGTGATTTCATTTGTTTGAGGAACGAAATAGATATGATTAAACTCTTGCCTCAAACTAACACAGATTGTATCCTCACAGTGCCAATTTTGGTGAATCTGTCCTAAGCTTCAGCATAAATAAAAATGTAATCTATTTTCATGCTATTTATTACTCAGTAATATGATCACAAGTGAAATAAAATGCCTCAGTGTTTCTCTCACTGGGATTTTTTTAAGTTGTCATTTACTCAATTATGAGATTGAGACCCGAGCGGGATCAATCTCATAATCTTTTCTCAGAAGGGCTTTGTTTCCCTCCCCTCATCTTTGGTAATAACCTCTGATTCTATTTCATAATGCAATTGAACGGCAGCAACTATATAAACGGAGAGCAAATAATTGCATTATTCTTTAAATGAGCCCATTGAAATGGCAAGGAAGGGACATTATAAATCTTTTTTACTGGGATATATATTGAGCTTTTATAGGCCTAAGTTTGTGAAATGGTATACTGTATTATCATTTTCAGGATCCCACTGAGGGCTACCACAGTAATAGTAATCACAATAATTATAGATGGAGAGAGCAACTATCTTCTAATCAGTCAGCTGTCTCTAAGCAACCAGGTTTAACAAGACTAGCAATTGCCACCTCGTGCCTTCATGTAAAAGTAAAACTCTCTGAATTTAGTCATTATAGAATTGATGCCTTAAACCCTCCGACCTCTAATGTAGTTGTCATTTATCTCCAATGCTTGAGATCTAAATAGCTCTTCCAATTCATAATGGTGATCATCTGTTCTCTCTGTGCCAAGTACTTGATGGTTAATTCAAGTGTAATTTTTACTAAAAGTCAGACATGGGACTTAGTAAATTCATAACAAATTATTCTTCCCAAACACAAGATTTCTATTGGGGTTAGAATGTATATAAATACCATATGCCATAGCACTGTTACCGTATGACACAAATCAATATCCCTTCCAATTTTAAGCCATAGTGATGTATTCCTTAGGCCACATCTCTTTATAACCCCCTCAGCAGTTTTGACTGAATTAACAAGACAGTTAACCAAAAAAAATTTAAAGGACACCATTTTAGACAAAATATGGGAGAAAGTTGTTAGCATATTACTAAGTACTTTCTGTCCTTTAAAATTAGGGATCAGAGCAATGAACCCTATAAACTATAAGCATATATTTTAATATTAGCTGACCTTGCAGTGGCAAAATGCTTTATTTCTTTTTTTAGCCTTTTCACATACAGAATCTCATCTAATTCTTGATCAACACTGTAAATTAAGCAGGACAAGATCCTTGCTCTGAGCTTTCAGGTCAGAAAAATGAGAGACTAAAAGATCATATGGTTTAGCCAAGGTCAGCATGACAGTGCTAGAACAAGTACCCATGGGGCTTGATTCCTGTCCATTCCTTTTCTGGAAATAACACATTGATTTATTTACTACCAGGAGTTGAATGTTGGAGAGGCAGAGTGGAATCTATGCTCTCCGAACTCATAACAAAGAATATTTTCTTTTTTTCTTCAGTGTTTATACACAGTCTCTCTTGGTCCTGGAAGCTCTATGTTGGATTAGAAAACTCATGTTTTTTTCCAGCACATGTTTTTTTCCATGCCTGTAAAAGTCACCCCTTTAATAGCTACATGAAGCCTTCTCGCTATTGTATTAGGTAGCATCTATGAAATCTTTCTTTGTTTAGTTAATTTGGACAGGTCTGCAGGGAACTTGCTTCTTATTATATGGCTCAATCACTGGGAAACTATGTCTCCCCAATTGCGCTGTGCTGTTCATGGTCTGTTTAAGTAATAGTGACATTTGGTCGAAAGAAAAGCTTTCCCTTCGATGACCCGTCTCTCTCAATTCAAGTGCATACACAAGGAAAGCCCCACTGGGATTTATGTTATCTTCTACTCTTCCTTTTGACTGTTAAAACGTCTCAAATAGAATAGGTGTAAGAGGCCATAAAGGCAGTCATATCCCACATTTGTCTACATGATTAAATCTATTTGAACTTTATATTAGCAAATCTCCAGCAAGTCCTAGGCCAAGCATGACTGTGAGGGAGACATAGTTTATCTGCAGTACTTTCTCCTTTCTGGATCCGCCACTCTGCTCAACAGTCTTCACTGGCAACCGGTGCCTTTAGCTCTCTCCTGATCTACAGTGGAAGATGGAAGGGTTTTAAAGGGCTTTATTAGATCCTGCTAACTTAACTAATTCTCACTAAAGAGTTAATGATACCTCAAGTGAAATAGAGGTATCATTGATAGCGGTTTTAGAGCTTAACCCCAAGATATGATTTCTGTTGATAGATTTTTATGGTAACCTGTAATGGAGATGTCACATATGTTGGGGCACAGTTGGACTTCATCCTTCACATAAAACCATGCAGGTAGCCGCTTAATGCTCCTACGGTAAGAATCATTAAAATTCTATATTGTTATAAAACAAAAGGTTCTTAAGGCATAGGAGAGGATCACATATGTTCTAGCTGAGTGCTGAATCAGAGAATTATATAGAAATTAAACTATTATTGGGCCGGCCAAGTGGTGTGTTGGTTAAGAGCTGGCTTGGGATGCCAGCTCTGAGCAGCAGGGCCCCGGTTCAGATCCCACATTAGGGCCAGTGACGCTGTGCCCTCTATAGCTAAGATGGTGAACAACATCTCGACCTGGAGCTGGGCTGCCGTGAGTCGCCGGTGACAGCATAGGCTGGAGTAAAGCTGCAGTGGGCTGCCATAAACTATCGTGAGCTGCCAAGAACTGATGTGAGCTGCCGTCCAGTAGCCAGCGACAGATCTGCCTCATCTGAGAAGAGTGCAATGATAATACCAACATGGGCCAGTGAAGCGACGTCCTCCACAACTAGACTGAAGAACAAAAGGACAGCAATTTGTCTGTTCCCCTTCCCTGATTCCCCAACACTGTTCCCCTCCCCCAATTCCCCAATAAAATCTTTAAAAAAAAAAAAAGAATGAAAGAAACTAAACTATTATTATCCTTGACAAAACTTGCTTCATAGTTTTAGACCTACCCCCTAATCTATTTTTTCTAATATGGATATTTTGGGCTTCAAAATTTTGGCAAAATTAACCCACCCTTTCTTTTCTTACCCTTCCTTCATTTCTCTTTGATAGACATGCTCAGTAGTTAAAGCAAGTTTTGTTTGAAAGGAGGCTGCAATCATAGTCAAATGCCTCTAAACTCAATACATGACAACATATTACATGTCTACACCCTAAGAACCCCTATTTCAGGTTTGCTGTCTTCAGGTATACATATTGTTGTAATGCAGGAGCAGCCTGAGCTTTTCTTTCAAATGGGGACCTTGGCATGTCTTCATCTCAGTTGTTGAGTCTTGCCTTCAATCTCATTCCATTGTATCTTCTCCAGGGCAGTAAATTCAGCAATTAATCATTTATTCAGTAACCATTGGAGGTACTTTTGTGTGTTAGGTCCTTGGAGTCTAAAATATGTATACTATATCCCGGATTTCTAACAGTTTATAAAATTTAGTACTCACACCAAGCATCCAGAATAAAATATGAAAGTGAATTATGCACTCCATTGTCCTAGATCATGGACAAGGGAAACTTGGCACCAATGAATATCTATAATTTCACTATAAAAAGAAAGTAAATGAGAAAAACAGGCAGAGACTAGGATAAGGAAATACATGGATATGTGCAAGTGCATTAAAAGTACAATACCCCTTCCCCCCACCCCAATCTGGAATCCATTAAAATTACCTAGGGAGCTTTTTAAAATTTATATTTCTGGGCTCTACACAGAAAACAGTCAATCAGGAGCTTAAGAAAATGGGGTCCAAAAAATCCATATTTAATAGAAATTGTACTGCTACCCTGGCCAGCTTTGGGAACCAATGAAGTAGATAGTGGGGTACATTCATTCTTTCCAAGATTATTTATTGACCTCCTAATATGCATCAGACATGATTTTAGATGTCTGGACAAAGTAGACAAAGACTGTATTATCGTGTAGCTTACATCTGGTGGTGTGAGACAGATACTATTCTAAGCGCAATACATGGATTAACTAAATTCTTTTGTATTAAACCCTATCAAGTCTTCATTTCCCATATGAGAAAAGCTAAGGTTCAAAGAGCTTAAATAATTTATCTAAGGTTACATAACTAGCAGAAGGGGAACCTGGAGTTCTCAAATGCGATGTAACTCTAGAGCTCTCATGCGTGGCTGGCTACATAATTTGCAGAGCCCAATGTAAAATGAAAATGCAGGGCCACTTGTACAAAATACAAGAAAAGCTTGTGTTAAAGGTATGAAAATGTAAAGTGTTTTTCATTCTTCCATTCTCACATCTTGTGATGTTTTTTATTTGCTACATAATGTTATTCTAAGAAAGACAAAATTGAATTGTAAATGATTACAGGACGATGACCATTCATCTATATACTTTACAGGTAGTTTTAAATGCAAATATAAAAGTATTTAACTCATATAGTATCATAGACCTTACACATTTCATATTTCATAGCTTATACATTCTTACCAGAACAGCAGAATTGCTGCACAAAACCCACTCAAGTTTTTATTTTACTTTTTAAAAAATTTTTAATTTAATTTAATTTAATTTTTTAATTAGTTTCAGGTGTACAACACAGTGCAATAGTTATACTTTTTACCCTTCAAAGTGACAACCGCCCTCCCCCAATCTGCCGCCCCACGCCCCCACCCCACCCCCTATATCATACATATCTACTACAATTCCATTGACTATTTTACTTCTTGATAGACACATATAGTTTACCAACATTCTTTATCTTCAGCTTATGGATGAGTAAGGAAATGCTGAAAGAAAACGAAACTACGGGATGCCTTTTCTTTTCTTTCCTCTTACATCATTATTTCAGTGTGTTTGGCTAATATAGCACAAGTAATAGCTACCAATAAGAAAGGATATGATGAAGTCCCTCTATTCTTCATGTGTCTTAGAGTCATTGCTTTCATTCCATGTTTGAAAAAAGTTCTGGTTCAAATGGAAAGTGTGGCCTCTCTTGGCTGTCATCACCCAGATTTACTCAGCTGCAGGTATAAGTAACAAGCTTCCCTTTTACTCACATTATGTCTGGTGGAACTTTCACACACCTTGGGCACACCAGAATTCTGTGCTTATGGGGACTTATGAATGCTATGTGGGGAAGGCATGGAAATGAACAGTGGACATGTATATTACGTATATTTTCTCTACTTAGACACATGCTCTATTGCGATCAGGCTCCAACAAATCACCATTTTAAAGATGAAATTATGTAATATTACAAAACAGCTACAGCACAGCATTAAACCTAGAACAACCTGTATGACTGCACAGGTCACACATCCATGATGTCAGCACTGCCTAACCTGAAGTACAACTCTATACTGCATCCTACATAGGACGGTTTCAGGTTGATCCACCATCCTTGTCATTCTTGCTTAGGTTAATTCCTGTTTATAAATATCCATTTGTAGTATAACTGTGGTTGAACATGATACTCTAGATTTGGTGTTCTCAGAACTCAAAGCATTATTATTTCCTTGCTTAGACACTCACACTAATTGCACCTTGTTTCTTAATTTGAATGGCTGCAGTGTTCCATCACATTTTCCTCCTTTCAGTATTTGTCCTCTATACTTATCATAATACTACCAGTGTTACTATACAGATACCTTTCAAAGTGCTTTCCAAAATACTTCCTTTAATCCTCACAGCAATGCTATAAAGTATATACTATTTGTGCTATATACTTCCCCCAAAAAGATGCCCCTGCCCTAATCCCCAGAATCTGTAAATATGGCAAGGAGGAGTTAGTATTGCAGATGGAATTAAATTTGCTAATCAACTGATTTGAAAATAGGGATATTATTATGGATGTATCTGGGTGGACCCACTGTAATTACAAGGGTCCTTAAAAGTGGAAGAGGGGGGCAGAAGAGAAGGTTGAAGTGATTCAATGTGAGAAAGATCAACCCATCATACTAGTAGCTGGTTTTGAAGATGGAAGGGGGCCATGAACCAAGAAATGTGGCCAGTCTCTAGAAGTTGGAAAGAGAAAGACACAGATTCTCCTCTAGAGTCTTCAGAAAGGAATACAGACCTGTCAACACCTAGATTTTTAGCCCTGATGTATTAGACTTCTGACCTACCCAACAAATGTCTTGCGTTGGTGGCTCTCATTATTATTTCTATTGGATACCACTGATATAGAACATTGCATTATAAATAGTAGCATAATAAGTATTTTAAAATATATGACTACTTTTCAGCAAATAATCTCTTATGTCAAGTATTTACAAGATATAATATCTCAATATTTAACACATAACTATACCTCCACTAAGAGCAATTGGAGAGCATGAACCACATCATATTTGGATAAACTTTAAGAACCCAGCAGTAGCCTCAGACAAACAACTTTCTGGACATTTTGCATTCCCAGTCTGTCTTTTTTAAGAATTATGCTCCAAGAAGGTATTGCATTTATCGTTCTAAAACACGAAAAACATATGTCATAGCTACTGTCAAGGGGCCATGTAAGTCTCAAAGATATTTATTTGCCAATGTGCTGTACATTATTGCTTTTCTAGTGCATTGCTAGAAAAAAATTTTAAAGAAAAAAAATAGATATAAGTAAATCTTTTCAGTGCTTGCAAAGAAAACATCAACTAAGAATTGTTAATTTTGTTATGGACCAAGCAACTAGTTGAAATTTATAATTATTTAAGATGCTTTTTTTTATACCTACCAACATGGCAGCCTGATTCCCAGGTTAAATGAAATGTAAATATTTTCCAAGTCTGGATTTTAGGTTGCATGCTTAGATTCTACAGTTTTTCAGTATCTTGTGCAATACACACACTTTTTAAAAAAATCTCTTGTTCCTTTATCACTTGCTCTCTGATTCCTCCCAGCACTGCTCTCACTTCTGCCAGGGACTGGAAGCGAATAGGCAGTTTTCACTACAAAGAAGCTACCAATCCAATATGCTCTGCATAATTTATATATGCAGCATGGGGAAATTACCAGCATAATTCTATTATGTCATTTCCACAGTTATACTCAATTGCTCTTCCCTAAAGGCACCAGCATTTTCATTTCCAAATATTGCCTTTTCGGCTTCTGTCTTTCATTCCCTATTTAGATACTGGATTGTGTGTCCATATTCAGGAGGTCAATCTGAAAGCCGTTTTGAACTTGTCTCTGATTTTCAGTCTCTTAGTCTGTTGTGACATCACAGGATAGCAGGAAACAAAAGAAAACATCCTGCTCTCACCTTTAATCTGTGCTTTTTACAAAGAAGCACAAAATATGCAAGCTCTAAATTGTTTCTAAGGATAATATTTTTTCACCTTCTATAGCTTTAATTTTTGACATTGATTTTAAAAATAAAATCCTTTTGGCTAGTTACCATTTTATGATTGCATTTAAATGAAATCTGATCTCATTGACCCTGCCTGTTGAAATCTTCCCAGTGTAAACACGCTTTTCTGTAGTCCTTCTGATAACCTCCAAACCAGGTCATCTCTCTTTACTCTGTCTTCCCATTGTACTTTGGGTTTTCTTACTCTCCTGCAGCATAGCCATAAGTGTACTTAGGTAATTTTATTGAGGAGATTCAATTTTTTGGTTCATATATATTAAACTATATTATTTCTTCCTGTAGTTCAGCTGAACTTTCCTGCATCAGATTCCCCTTTCCCATTAATTAGTGGGTCTGTTAATTAAGTTTATGCCAGATGTCATACATTTTCAGTTACTATCATTACTAACATAGGTACATTTTGATATTTAAGACTCAGTTACGTTTATTTAATAAACTTTTTTGCAAATTATGCTTCAAAAAGATATTGCACTTATCATTCTAAAACATAAAAAAATGTCATTCATGTATTGTATGCCATATAGAAATATATCATTTATATTTAGAAATTAATTTAATAAAAGCTTCTACTTCAAGGAATGTTCAAGCTCATTTCCTCCTTCTTACAACACAGGCTAATACACTGACCCCCATTTCTTGGTGAATAAGAAAGGACAGAGAGGTTTGTTTCTAAGAAAATTCTTCCTCCCTTCCTCTCCTGCGCAGTAGTCATACCAGCCCGTGTTGGAGAATAGGAGAAGGAATAGATAGAAGTAGCAGGGATGCATTTACTCAACCATGGACACTTGCTAAAAGGCACGTGTCTCTGGCCTAACCCTGCTTCTGGCAAATTTTAATCTCACACTGGTGGTTTCTGCTGATGTGGAGGTCTGTGACAGGAGCAGCTTCGTGGAAATGTGACCTGTGCAGTTGCACAAGGCTCTGAGATTAGGAAGAGACTGCCACGTAATTAAATATTCTGCTGTTACCATCTTAAAATCCCCAATTTTTGAACAAAAGACTCTATATTTTCATTTTTACTGAGCCCCATAAATTATGTAGCTGGTCCTACTATCTGTGTAAATAGTGGTCTTGCTGTTCTCCAAATGCTATTCAGCTCCATTGGACACCATATTTTATCAAGGATCCCCTCAGAATGGAAACCCTCTCCCTTTGCCTATGCCACTCATAATACTCCATTGCCCACTTGGGGATGGTCATGCCTTCTCTCAACTTGGGTAGCCATGAGGATACTACCCCCAGGAATTCTTCTTCTTCACATTAACCAATGGAACTAATCAGATAATTTCTTATAACTTCTAAGGATCATTAAGAACTGGGATTGATGGGGGTTGCCTCCATCCTCTTTTCAGACATAATATAATGTAATTCTTTCATTTTAATAAGAAAAAAGGAATTTAATCAACACAGATAAGTGTCTAAAAATTTAAAGGTTTTTATTGTGGAAAATTTTGTAAGTTATTTTAATTTCTTGCTAGATATATATTAAAAATTATACCAAAGATCTACCAGTCATAATTATTAATTATTATTTAATAATCTAACAGATGATAAATTGCTTAGGTTCTTCTTTCGTTTAGTTGAAAGTTAAGAACCATAAACAATCTAAATTGGAAATGTGTGTGTTAACTGTGCATTAGAGTCATGTACCTTTTTTTAACTTCTTCACTACCCTTTGTTTGGTATCCCAGAGAAATTAGTACCAAAAGCAACGCACCATAGAACTATGAAGGATAGATAAGAGATATGCTTTTCTTCTGTAAATTTGGGAAAGGTAATTGTGAAAAGGGTGAAAAGATAGTATAATATCAAAAAGAATACAGTTGGTATAGTGCTGAATTAAATCACATCCTGAAATATAAAACAAAAACTCAGGTCCATAAATGGTAAAATACTTCTAAAGCTTTGATAACTAGTTGACTCTTCCAACATGAAATTAATATTTAGTGGGTTCCTTATATATCAAAACATGGAAATTTCAAGATGAACCAGATACATTTCCTGCATTTGTAGAACTTATAGTCCAATGACAGGTGTTGATTTTTTTTTAAACCAAAACTTTCTATTTTACCATGATATTTAAGGGGAGCATATAGTCTCTGACTATTTGAATCAATTAGTGATGCAAAATGGAGAGGCAGAATGGGTACAGAAAACAATCAGAATAATAAAATCATAGCACTTTAAGAAACCTATATGAACATTCTACTTATCATTCTCAATTTGTAAAACAGGAAGCCCAGCTTAGACTCCAAAAAAGTCAGTGATTTTCCTAAGGTCCCTCAGTAGAAAGGCCTTCATTGTTTTTGTCGACCAAGCATTCATTCCTTCTCCACTTAGTAATGATCCCCTAATGTTGCTTTGAGGAATTAGTCCTCAAACACTGACTATAATCTTGCGGTCACTGCCAATCAAGGAAAACAGCCCTCCTCAGCCAAGCACAGGTATGTGTTCCAAGGAAATACAAGCAACCTCTCCCTGTAATTGGTAATGATTGCAGGTAACTCCTCTCAACAGTTTCCTAAGGAAACGCTCCATTGTTCTTGATACTCAGGTGTGATAGACTAAGAAAAACCAAAAATTATTTGCAAACCCTCCCAATAAGAAGTGGCTATTTCTCCACCCTTTGAATCTGGACTGGCCTGTGACTTGTTTTGACCATCAGGATGTATCTGAAATGATGATGTACAACTTATAAACCTAGTAATCACAGAACTTTGCAGCTTCCACTTTCACTATTTTGAAATGCTATTGCCATGTGAAGAAACACAGGCTACTCTGCTTGATGAGAAACCATATGCAAAGAGAGGCCCAGCTGACAGCCATCGCCAACACAAGATATGTGATTGAGATCAGCTTTTACTCAACCTACTTACCAGTTAACTATAACCACATAAGTGACCTCAGACAAGACAAGTCAAAAGAAAAAGTGAACGGGAAAGATACAAGATGGTGGAGTAGATAAATACTGTACTTCCTTCCTTCTGTGCACACATTAAAATTATAACTATATTACAGAACAATCAACCTCAAGAACCATCTGAAACCTGGCTGAACAAAAGTTTTATAACTAAGAATATAAAGAAGCCACTTCCACACTAGTAGGAGGGGTGGAGACACGAAACGGGCTGGCCCCAATCCTCTGTGTGGCAGTTGAGAATTAGGAGGGATATCTTGGCCACAGAGGTACTCCCCTGAGAAGTGAGAGGCCCAAGACCCACACCAGCCTCCCCAATACAAAGTACTGGTGCTGAGGAGAGGAGCCCCCACAACACCTGGCTGTGAAAAAGTGGGGATTCTGATCATCCATGTGGGATGGAAGGCTGCGAGAAACCCAGACATTCTTAAACAGCCCATGCACAAACTCTCTCACTTGCAGGTACTAACCTTGAGCTCTGGAGGAGGGACAGTAACTCGAGGGATGTCAGAGGCATACAGAGGATAAACTGAGTTGTGTGGTTTCAGAAGGCTGGAGGACAGTCGCCATTTTCCCCGTGTGGGGTCTTTCTCTCATGCAGCAGGCAGGCAGATGCATGGGAGAAAAACTGAGTCTGATTGGCCTGGTGAGCTCTGCTGCTCCACCCTGCTGATTCCCTGAGACATTGCCCCACCCAACTCACTCACCACCAGAGGTACTTTTTCTGAGAGCAGCCAGCCCCACCTGTTTTGCATTCTTTCTTGAGAAGCTATTGAAGACTGCAGGGCCCAGGCAGGTGAAAACCTAACCTCAGTGTGCTCTGAGACTTTTGCTGAGTAGCTCCAGTCTCAGCACTGGCACCAAATCAGAGTCTACATTAACCTGGTGACCACAGTCTTCCCACTCTAGGGACTCCCTGAGATCCTGCCTAACTCAACTCGTGTACCACATGAGACTTTATCAGGGCTGACCCTTAAGGGAGCTGGCAAGTGGCAGCAGGCTTCAGGGTGTCCCGGCTTTTTGATGAGCTACCCCAAACCTGGTACTGGTGACAGCCATCCTCAGTTTACAGTATGGCCTCTCCCGTGTGCCTCCAGGGTTAGCACAGGAAGCGAACAACCATGGATCACTTTGTAGCTCTTACTAGGCCACCCCTGAGCAGCCACAAGCAGTAGCTGACCAAGGCCTGCAAAAGAGCCCCTCACGAAAGGTCCAAGAACCAACAAACTTGGAGTTGGCTTCAGACCAAAGCAGAACACCACCTAATTAGCCCCACAAGCAGCACACCCAAAGGGTGGTCTCAGCAGGCACCAAAGCCCACTTGGGCAAACCCCACTCAGTGAGGTAAACCTCCCCCCCCCACACAGCAACATGTAAGCTATGGACATGGCCAAACTTCACAGCCAATCAGTCTGAGGGTCAATCTCACTTACAGATGTGCCAATAACAATAAAAACTCAGCTATTACCAGAGGGCACACACAACCCATAAAAGGAATACTCCTGGCACACCTAGAGCAGGTGACTAGAGAGACTGTGCCCAGGCCCCGCAGGGCACCTACTCATAAAGCCACCTGGCCCAAACTGGGAGACATAGCAGACCTACCTAATACATGTATGTATTAGAAACAGAGATGCAGCCAAAATGAGGAAACGAAGAAATATATCCCAAATGAAAGAACAGAAGAAAACTCCAGAAACAGAACTAAGCAAAGTGGAGGCAAGCAACACACCAGACACAGAGTTCAAAACAATTATTATAAGGGTGCTCAAGAAACTTAGTCAGAACTTCAACAAAGAGAGAGCAAGCATAGAAAAGAACAAGAAACCATAAAAAAGAACCAGTCAGAAGTGAAGAAAACCATTACTAAAATAAAGAATGCACTAGAAAGAATCACCAGCAGACTAGATGAAGCAGAGGATCAAATCAGTGATTTGGAAGACAAAGTAGCAGAAAACACCCAATCAGATCAGCAAAAAGAAAAAAGAATCCAAAAAAATGAGGAGAGTTTAAAAGACCTCTGGGACAATATCTAGTATAACAATATTCACATCATAGGGGTTCCAGAAGGAGAAGAGAGCAAGGGATTGAGAACATATTTAAAGAAAAAGTGACTGAAAACTTTTCTAACCTGTGAAAGAAATAGACATACAAGTCCAGGAAGTGCAGAGAGTCCCAAACAAGAGGAACCCATACAGGCCCAAACCAAGACACAGTATGTTAGAAAGACAATGGTTAAAGACAAAGGGAAAATCCTAAAAGCAGCAAGAGAAAGGCAACTAGTAAATTTTAAGGGAGCTCCCATAAGATTGTCAGCTCCTTTCTCAGCAGAAACTTTGCAGGCCAGAAGGGATGGCACAAAATATTAAACAATATGAAAAGCAAGTGTCTACAACCAAGATTCCTCTACCCAGAAAAGCTATCGTTTAGAATTGAAGGACAGATAAAGTTTTCCCCAAACAAACAAACAAAAAAAGCTAAAGGAGTTCATCATCACCAAACCAGTATCACAAGGTATCTTAGAGGGACTTCTTTATGATGGAAAATTAAAAGATAAAAGTTATATATAATAAAATGGCAATCGCTACATATCTATCAACAATTACTTTCAATCTAAACAGATTATATGCTCCACTACAAAGACATAGGAGAGTTGAATGGATAAGAAAAACAAAACAAAACAAAAACTTTACATAGTTTTCCTATAAGAGAATCACTTCAAATTGAAAGACACACACAGATGAAAAGTAAAAGAATGGAAAAAGATATTTCATGAAAACAAAAAACAAAACAAAACAAAAAAGCTGGAGCAGCACTACTTACACCAGACAAAATAGACTTCAAAACAAAGGCTGATACAAGAGACAACAAAGGATCCAGTAATCCCACTTCAATGTATTTATCTGAAGAAACCCAAATGCTACTTTGTGGGCACATGTGCATCCATATGTTCATTGCAGCATTGTTTAGAAAGGCCAAGATGTGAAGGCAGCCTTGGTGTCTGTCAGTGAAAGAATAGATAAAGAGGAGGTGGTACATATATACAGTGGAATATGCATATTGCTCAACCATGGAAGGAAATGCGTTTTTGCCATCTGCGGTGATATGGATATATATGATGGGTACTATGCTAAGTGGAGTGTACTTATAAGACAGAGAAAGACAGATGCAATGTGATTTCCCTTATATATGGAATCTGAAGAACAAAATAAACAAACAAACAAACTCATAGATACAAAGAACATATTGATGGTTACCAAATGGGAGGGGCATTGGGGGGTGAGTGAAAAAGGGGAGGGGATTAAGAACGAAGTACAAATTAGTTGTTACATAGTAATCATGGGGATGTAGGTATAGCATAAGGAATATAGTCATTAATACTGTAATAACTATGTATGGCATCAGATGTGTACCATATTTTTTGGGGTGATAGGCAGGATAAAGTTAGGGGCAGGGTGAAAAAAATGAAGGGATTAAGAAATACAAATTGGTAATTACAAAATAGTCATGGGGATGTAAAGCACAGGAATATAGTCAAGTATGTGGTAATAACTATGTATAGTGCCAGGTGAGTACAAGACTAGTCAGAGGGATCGTTTCTTAAATTATATAAATGTCTAACTGCTATGCTGTACACCTGAAATTAATATAAAATAATATTGAAAGTGGACTGTAATTTATAAATTTAAAAAGAGGGGAAAAGTTGAAGGGCAATAAGAGGTCCAGATTTTCAGGCATAAAAGAAGTAAGTTACGGGGATGTAACGTACAGCATAGGGAATATAGTCAATAATATTGTGACAGCATGGTACGGTGTCAGATGGTTGCTGGACTTACCATGGTGATCACTTATTTAGGTATATAAATGTTGAATAACTATAGTGTACACATGAAATTAATATAATATTGTATGTTAGCTATATT
This sequence comes from Hipposideros armiger, assembly GCF_001890085.2. Classification (NCBI taxonomy): domain Eukaryota; kingdom Metazoa; phylum Chordata; class Mammalia; order Chiroptera; family Hipposideridae; genus Hipposideros; species Hipposideros armiger. The sequence goes on from NW_017731575.1 coordinate 531,285, forward strand.
TTAATAAAACTCTTAAAGTAAATTTTTAAAAGTGGATGATTATAACAAATAGCTAACACATCCTTTTCCAAGTTGGGTTGTTTCCAATTCTCACTTTCAATTAAATTAAAGAAGAACCTAATCAAGTTGTCATCTGATAGATTATTAAATATTTGTGGCTTATAACCATTAGTATGATTTTTGGCATATAATTAGTAAGGAATTCAAATAACTTGAGAACAGTCCAAATTACTTATCCATTGAATCATGAACAAATAAAATGGTTATTGTTTTTAGGCTTCTAAGCTTTATTATAATTTCTGACATGTCCAAAATGTTCTTCATGGGCTGGCCGAGTGGCGCATTGGTTAAGAGTGGGCTTGGGACTCCAGCTCTGAGCAGCAGGACCTCAGTTCAGATCCCACATTCAGGGCCAGTGATGCTGTGCCCTCTACAGCTAAGATGGTAAACAACAGCTCGACCTGGAGCTGGGCTGCTGTGAGTCACCGGCGATGGCGTAGGCTGCAGTGTGGCTGCAGTGGGCTGCCAGAAGCTATCATGAGTGGCCGGCAGTGGGTGTGAGCTGCCATGAGCGGCTGTCCAATGGCCGGGGAGTGACTGCCTCACCCTAGAAGGGCACAATGATAATACCAACGTGGGCCAGTGAAGCAACGTCCTCCACAACTAGACAGAAGAGCAAAAGAACAGCAACTTGTCTATTCCTCTTCCCTGATTCCCCAACACTGTTCGCTCCCCCAATTCCCCAATAAAACCTTAAAAAAATGTTCTTCAATTATTATCTTTACTCTGTAATATGCTCTCCTCTTGCAATAATTTTTTTGGCTAGGAAACCAGAGATAAATTTTCTTGCTTATAATAAAATAACCCTCAAGGTACACTGAATTAAGAGGAATTACCACCTACATTTTCTAACTGACAACCCAATATTTTCTGTTGATTTCCAAAACATCCACAAGTTTTGCAGAAATCTCATGCATATAACTAAAAATGCTTTGGGGACAAAGAAAGAAGTTGGGTAGAATTGAAAAAGGTGCAAATTAACATACCTCTAGAGAGGTACTATGTTAGTCCTGTCAACATGACCACTCCAGGACTCCCTTATTTCCCTGGAGCTGGCATGCCATGATATTTTGGGGAGTCCCATACAGTACAAATATATATGAAAATTTGATATCTAAGAAAGGTTGATAAATTAGAGATAACATGCTCCTAAGATATCTGCAATACAATTCTTTGGTGATTTCTGTGCACCCTCTCTTCAGGAAAATTCAGGTTATACTACAGGTGATCTTGTTACCTGAAAGTGCCATTAGACTATACACTTTTAAAAGGAGAGTAGAATTTAATCAGTAATGACCCTCTACAGAACAAGTTTCATGTCAGCATGGAACATGTCTTTTTCATGGACCATTTTATCTCTTGTGCCCTGCTGAATTAAATCAGACAAAATATATGTATTGAAAAAATGAGTTGATTAATTAATTATTTACTTAATCTCAAATACCTGGCACCCAGCTTGGCCTGGATGGAGAATCTCAATGTTTTATTTTTGTTTAAAATAAATGAAAGAAGAAATGAACAGGAATGAACAGAAACAATTATATGGCTATGGGGGTAAGCAATGTAGCACACAGCGTAGGAAAGTGTTCCCTCCTCTAGAAGGGTTGAGGAGTTTATGTTAACCATGGTGGGAAAGATATTTGACTTGCTTTGGCATGAAGTTTTCTAATCAGTTATTCTTTACATTCGTTCAAAATGGCCTTTACAAATATGATTTAAAAACTAAAGAAAAAAATACATGGAAAAATCGCCAAAGACTGAAAATAATAATTTCTGGTTATCCAGAGTAAACAATTTTACCTATTCTTCCAGCCGAAAAGCCACCAATAAATTTGTATTACCGATTTTGTTGTTATAGCTTTTAGTGGACTAAATGGTATGGAAAACAACTTACGAATATGTGTTTGCATGTGACATGCAAATGAAGAGAGGGGTTAGATTCGATTATTTAAATGATCAAAGCCCCAGTACTTTAAGATAAAGTTGCTTACCTAAAAGGGATATGGGACCTTAGGAGTAACGAAGAAAATATTGTAAGCCATGCTCCTAAGATAATAAGCAATGCCTTTCTTATTATTTTGCAAGGTTCCAACTATTCACTCTTTCAAATGGTTTGCCAAATATAAATATGGTTAGATTTCATAATGCAAATATTGATGGTATATATTTATATCTCTCATCCCTTATGTGTTTTGTCTCTTAAATTTCATAAACTACATTACATACAAACTTTTCCTTAGTGAAATGTTGCAATGTGTATGTGTCATTCTGACTAAAAGTGTAGGCTTTTATTTAAGGTACTCATGGGCTAAACTTGCATTGTATGCTGTTTTTCTAAGACATTTTTCCTAAAACATTTTCTATTTTCCTAAGACATTATCTTTTTTCCATACATGCACTTCATGTCTAGCCTTTATGGTAAAATGTACACCTTCAAGCTCTGAAAAAAACCCTCTGCAAGATAAAATTAAACACACAATTGATATGCCCCAAATAGCATCTCTCTGGATCTCACATAACTGAAAGTTGCATTATCATTTTAGTTTTTCAATCAGTTACTGCTTCTGTGCTATAGATTGTCACTTGGTCTCTCTTCTTCTAGAAGATAATTCAAAGTATCATGGAGTTAAGATAATAAAGAACATGATAAGTTTTTTACTTAAATTGAGGAGACAGAAAAATCTGTCAAAATACTACTTAAGGTCCGGCCGAGTGACGCATTGGTTAAGAGCTGGCTTGGGACAGCAGCTCTGAGCAGCAGGGCCCCAGTTCGGATCCCACATGAGGGCCAGTGACACTGCCCTCTGCAGCTAAGATGGTGAACAACAGCTCGACCTGGAGCTGGGCTGCTGTGAGTCGCTGGCGATGGTGTAGGCTGCAGTCCCTGCTGCAGTGGGCTGCCATAAGCTACCGTGAATGGCTGGCAGCCAGCATGAGTGGCCAGCAGCAGTGTGAGCTGCCAAGAGCCTCTGTGAGTGGCCATCCAGAAGCCGGTGACCGATCTGCCTCACCTGGGAAGAGCACAATGATCACAATGCCAACATGGGCAGGTGAAGCAACGTCCTCCACAACTAGACTGAAGAACAAAAGGGCAACAACTTGTCTGTTCCCCTTCCCCGATTCCCCAACGCTTTTCTCCTCCCCCAATTCCCCAATAAAATCTTTTAAAAAATTACTATTTAAAAATTTCCCCTCTATATCTTCAAATCTGTTGTAAAATTGGGAGTAGATATCTCATAACATCCTAAAATACCCCTCAAATTTCAAAGCCATCATAATCTTGAATATAATGAGTATAAAATAAAATGAATGAGACCATTGAATTTCCACCAGGGAAGAGGAATTAAAAATGGGAGTGTATAGCTAACATTTAGATAATAGAAATATATTTTCTAACTCTGAGCCTAGATATTTATGTTATTTTAATTTTTAAAAAATTCAAATATTCAGAAAAGTCACAGAGAATAAAAAGTAAATATCTTTGAACAGACCACTGAGTTTCATCATATCAACATTTTGCTAATCATTTCAGATTTTTGGTTATAAAATATTACAGGTATAATTCAGGCCCCATGATAACCCTCCCTAATTCATGCTACTTCCAACCTCCCCACATCAGACGTTCTCTTAAATTTTATAGAACAGTTCCCTTGCCTTTGTTATACTCCCATTATTAGAAAATCATGAAGAAAATATTTATTGGGTATTTACAGAATGAAGTCTTGGTCCAAAGCAGTAGATAAAACATGTAGCTATGCATGAAAATATATTTTAATTTTTTGTTACTATATTTAACATATAGTTTTGTACCTCCCTGTTTTTATTCAACATCATAAGTAATACAACAATAAAGATTCTTTCATTTGTTTACATTTTTCCTTGAACACATGTGCTTGAGAAGTTATATGCCTGGAAGTGGAATCTCTGGGATGAAGAATATGCAGTCATCCTGCAGTATCCACAGGGGCTTTTTTCCAGGAGTTCCCTGAATACCAAAATCCACAAATCCTCAAGTCCTTTGTATAAAATGGTACAATATTTGCATATAACCTATGCACATCCTCCTGTATACTTTAAAGTATCCCTAGATTACTTATAATACATAAGTCAATGTAAGTACTATGTAAATAGTTGTTATACTGTATTGTTTAGGGAATAATGACAAGAAAAAAAGTCTGTATATGTTCAGCATAGACACAACCATCCTAGGCCTAACTACATAGTACATGTCAGCAATTAAGTAACTTTTTTTTTCTTCGAATATTTGAGATCCTCATTAGGTTGAATACATGGATGCAAAAACTGCAGATACAGAAGGTTGGCTATATACACCTTGAAACCTAATAGACACTGACAATTTGCTCTCCTGAATAGATGGTAGAATTTATACTACAAAGGTAACTTATGAGAGCATTCCTCAGCAAAATTTGCTAGAATCTGACTATTTGCCTGATGATTATAAATTGGTACCTAATTAGTGTTTTAACTTGCATTTTCCTCATTAGTAAGGATGAGCATAGATGATATGTAAAGCGTATTATTACCTGTTCAGTTTTCTTTGTCTGAAATTTCATTGCGACTACTTTGTCATTTTCTTTAGATGTGTTAGGCTTTTTAACATTTGGATTTTCACATGGGGCTCTTTAATGCATCTAGAATTTGTTTTTGTGAAGGATGCTGACCCAGAATAATTTATTAAGTATTCAATTTTTTCCCACCAATATTTAAATGTCTCTCTTACATTTAAGTTTCCATTGATATTGGTATGTCATTTGTCATTTTCTGATCTCTCTAATCTGTTTGTTTAGTCTACATGTGTCCCTTCATCAATATCATATTCTCTTAATTAGATTCACCTTTTAATGCGTCTTAATATCTGGTAGCGTGAATTCCCTGGCTTTATTCTTCAATTTTAATTAGCTGTCCATTTGTTCTTACGTACGAAATTTGCAGTCAGCTTGTAGAATTTACAAACCAACTAGTTCCAATGTGGATTGGAAACTTGTTGAATTTATAAATTAACTTTGGAAACTGTATACCTTTACAATTTGAGTCTTCTTATCTGTCCACATTATTTATCTCATGGTTTATTTAGATCTTCCTTAATGACTTGGAAAACAGCTTTGTAATTTTCTTCAAAAGGAGTTTGCACATTTATTACTAGGCTTATCCCTAGGTATCCTAGACTTCTGAGTGCTGTGGTAGCTTTTGTTGCACTGTCATATGTGTACTCATTATCTTATTATTTTGGATCATTCATATACAATCATGTCATCTGCATGTAAAGACAATTTTGGCTTTTTATTTTAAATTCATATAGCTCTACTCCTTTTTCTTGTCTTATTTTCCTGCCTAAGACTTCCAGAACAATGCTGAATAAAAATATTAGAGAGCACTTTTGTCTTTTCTCTCAATTTAATGAGAAGGCATCTAATGTTCCTCCATGAGTTGTATGTGTGCCTTTTATTTCTAAAAATAGATACTCTTTATCAAATTATAAAAGATCCCTTCTTTCCTAGTTTTCTAAGTTTTATTCTATTTTTGAAACATCTGTTGTATCTATGCATGTATCTGTGATGCCCCCATTCTGTCATTAAATGTTGCATTAAGTGAGCCATGATGCCAGCTCAATCCTGATGTTATCTATGAAGTCATCAATCCCAGGACTATAATTACTACTATCTATATAACAAAAAGAAGTCTAATCCTAATATTCATTAGCTACCACAATGATAAGAATGCTGCTAATGGACAAGGAAAGTGCCTGATAATCTGAAGACTTAAATAAATATGAACCTTACAATTATAATGTATAATAGTTTTATTATCTTCAGTATTATCAGTGCAGTTTTCTGATATGTGTTGCTTCCAGGAAGGTTCCTTTGATTATGTAGGAGCCTCCATGAAGAATAAGCAATTTTTTTTCCAGCCTAGAATTCATGTTCAAGTTAGAAAATATTGACGTAATAATGACTGAAAACTGAATTCACTAGGTCAAAATTGAATGCATCTCAGTCATCATAAGGACTTAGAATTAGCAAGTTAGCATCATTTAATAACTATAACTTATTATATAAGTAACTCAAAGGATATAATTATTTGCCCTATGGAAAAACTGGTGAAAACAACACACTAATAGGCTGTCATTTTGGAATTTTCCCTTAGGTTCTCATAAACAATAATGACAGTTCAGAAGTATTTTATTTTAGTTAAGCTAAGATGTTAATTTATATTTTTAATAAAGGGGTAACTTGATTCTTGGATTAATAAAGGAAGTCAATATTTCAGGTTAATATCATTCTGCAATATTTCTTTTAGGAGACTCTTTGCAGACTGCAAAAGAAGCTCATTTGAGTAAACTGAGTATGTGAATACCCTACAGAGCCATCATGTAAGAAGAGGTAATTTCCCTTTGCCCTTTTCCACTATTCTTTTTTATTATAGCTTTATGGAATGTTATAATATTCCTAAAGACAGAGAAAGATGCTCTGAATAGCTTGAATTACTGAGCACATAAAGATTTAAAGGTTAGCCTTGAGGGACATTATTATACTTCGGGTCAATAATACCTGCTAACCTTTCCCATATCTATTGAGAATAAATAAAAGTTCTATAATACTGAATTTTGCTTGAACTAAAAGTTTCTAGAAAGTCTGCTTTGAGGTTAGGAGCTCAGGAGAGGGCTCTCAGGGGAATTTTATTTAAGGAGAACAAGAACATATGGAGAGACCGCAGTTTCCCCCATGGTGTCTCTGTCTGTAATTTAGAAAGAAGGTGCTGATGGGGCTCTGTGCTCCCAGCGAAACTTTCTGGGATAAATCAGCTATGAGGCTGGTTCTTGTCTTCTTTTAAAGTGGTCCGTCTTGGAACAGGCTATTGATAAAATTGCTCATTTTATGAGATTTTTTTTGAAAAATAGGTTTAATAAAAAGGAATGTTATTATATATCTAATGAGGTACTCTCTTCTCTATTCCGAGAAGCTAGCAAACAAGCCATGTCCTGTCTAACAACAATATCACTTACTACATTAATTGTGAAGTCATGTCGGGCCCAAGATGAGCCACCGAATTCCACCAAATGGAGAACATTGGTGCTGTCCTAAAGTAGCAACAGGGAGCAGAAGAGTTAGACTGTCCCCTATCTCCCACCCTCTCTTTGGCGACTAGCTCTGGGCGATTCTGAGCCTCAAATTCCTCTTTGGTAATGTATGGTTGCTGGATAAGAAACCTGGAGACACTTATAGTCCTACATTATAATTATGTGTCCACATGAATTCAATATGTTTTCAGGTTTTATTATTCTTACATGTGCTCCTGCTGTTAATACAGCAGTCCTACGTGTGACAGAATTGAGTGGTACACAGAGACAGCAAACTATGGCCCATGAGACAAATCTGGCCTGTGGTCCGTTTTTGTACTGCCAGTGAGCTAAGAATAATTTTTACATTTTCCAACATTTGTTAAAATATATATACAAATATGTTTGTAAAATTATTAAATAGAAAAGAATGTCTGACAGAGATCATATATGGCTCGCAAATATTTACTAAAATATTTACTATCTGGTCATTGACAAAAAAAGTTTGAGGACTCTTGCTGGGTAATAAAAGCTTAGTTAGTTTCTGATTTATCCTTTTATGCCTTATTGTTATTTGGCCAACTTGTAATATTTAGTCTTTTTTTAAAAGATAAATGGATTTCTTTTTCTACTTTCTGGTTTTTCTGTTTTATTCCCCTTTCAGTGTTCCCTGGTGAACAAAGCATGTGGTACACTATGCATGTTTATTTCCTTTACACTTTCATTTTTTCTCTCCATAAAGAAACAGTTTTGGCTTGAGGTAACAGATTTTCCTACATTGTCTTCTAAAATTTTATCCTTTTGCTTTTCACATTTAAGCCTCGAATCCATCTGGAAATAATATTTGGCTTTGGGATAAAGTAGGTCTTGGGATTCAGTTTGGTCTTTTCTCTCTATGGCTAACCAGTTATCCTGCACCTTTTTATTGATCTGAAAGGCCATCACTCTCATAAATCAAATTCCTATGTTCACATAGATTAGTTTTTGTACTTTCTGTTCTATTACTCTGTGTATCTTAGGACAATTCCAGTCTTTTCATTGCCATTGCTCTATGGGAATATAAATTAGTCTAGTTATGTTAGACCAAAATTGGGTATTATCTAGTAAAGCTAAACACATGCCTATTAAAAAATCCAGCAATTCCATTCAAGAAATATAGCCTTAGAAAAATTGTGTGTGTGTGTAAACATATATGTGTATATAAATATGTATACAGATATAACTGGAGACATGAAAAAAATGTTTCTAGAAGCATTGTTTGTTATGCCAAGAAATAAATTGTAAACAACATATAGTCCCACACAGAAAAATAAATAATTTTAAAATAGTTGAATGGTATAAAATATAGTGAAAGTGAATCAAGTAAAGCTTCTTCCATCTTATAAAAATTATATTTGGCAAAATTACAGGAGAATGCCTATGGTATGCTTCTATTTACATGAAGTATAAAAACAGGCAAATCTAAATGATACATAATATAAAGATACATTCATGTGTGTTTAAAAATGAAATGAAGGAAATAAAATAAAACCAAAGAAATGAAATAAAATGAAACCAAGCAAAAGTATGTAGGATTACGGTTACCTCTGTGAATGAGATAAGGCTATAGATTCAGAGGAAAAACACAGGGGACCCAAGGAGTGGCTAACATTCTATAAATTAGAACCTTTAAAATGGACTATAAATAAATAAATGGACAATAAGTTAATTATAGGTGGACAACATAAACTCAGACTGAAATACATAATTCATGAAGTTAAACAGGGCTTCTGAAGCCTTTCTTAAGAAGTCTTGGTGGTTAAGGTTTTGTGCTCCAGAGCACAATTTTATAGGAATTAGTCTATGAGCAAAAGAGGGAAAAAGAGAGAGCATAAACCTTTTGTTTTGGATGCCTCCTATGTGTTAGGCAATCTACCAAATCTTGCGCATCAGATATCTAGTTTATACCTCCCAAGTGTTATTACCCCATTTTTATGTGTGTGAGGAAAGACTCAGGCTAAGTTATTGCCTAGTGTGCTTCAGATGTTAAATGGTAGAGCGAGGGATCAATTAGACCTTGCACTTTGTATCTTATGTTGCACCATGACTTTAATTTTGAACCATGTAGACCTGTAGTGCCAGCACAGTAGCCACTAGCCACTGGTGGCTTTTGAGCACTTGAAGTGGGGCTAGACCCAACTGAGCTCTGCTATAAGTATCAAATGCACTCCGGAGTGCCAAGACTTAGTAAGAAAAAGAAATGCAACATATCTCACAAATAATATTTTATATTGATTGCATGTTGACATGATAATTTTAGGATATACTGGATTAAGTAAAAAGTATTCTGAAAATTAATTCCACTGATTTCCCTTTACTTTCTAAAATGTGGTTACTGGAAATTTTTTAATTGCTTATGTAGCTTGTATTATGTTGCTTTTGGATGGTGCTGATGTAGATCTTTCCATAGGGAGCCAGGAAAATTTATTTTGAGGTAACACTTATGCTCCTTATGGGCTGAGATATGTTGAGCAAAATCTTAGTTTAACTGAGCACGAGTGTGTTTTCCTCTAACAAATGTGGATAATAATGTATGCCCGGCAGGGCTGATGTTAGGATTAGAAGCAAAATACGTAAGGGACGCTCCAAGTGTCTGAAACATAATGGGCACTTGGAAAAGGATAGCTAACAGTATTATATTAGTGAATTTTATAGATTCTCAAAATCTTTAATATTTTAATAAACTGCATGAAAGTTTAAATACTGCATTTTGTAGCTTATTGAACTTCAAAAGCTGTACTTTTTCCACTTCTCATACTGTTTTCATATAAAAAAGATGGGTAGTGCCTTCAGCTTCATGAGGCCTCTAGAGAAAGGGAAAAGATGTATATTAACATTTAAATAAGCAAATGATTATGCAGTGTGGGCCCTCAAAAATGAAAGATGACACTAAAGCAAACCTTGAGTTTGCTTTGTGTGTGTATTTATTGTTGACAATAAACCTTTCATCACTATTTACCATAGATAATCTAGCCACAGAAAATCACTATTTAACATTTTCCCATGTCTGCTTTATTTACTCAATTGTATGCAAAATTATTCAAATGATGGTTCTTATCTGTTACTAATAAAATATACAGCTATATGTTACATACCAACTCGAACTCCACTTAGGCAGGACTACACAAACATCTTGCTTAAAAGAGCCAATTGAAGGTATCACCATTCCTGTAGTTGCCCTTGAAGTTCAAGATTTGCTGTATATATTTAGACCCTTTTTATGAGGATGACTATATGTGCATTTTATCATACACCATTACAGTAAAGAAGTATAAAATTGATATCATGGGTCCTGATATTTCCCTGCAATTTCTTCTTACCAAGAAGTTCATAATAACGTTAAACCTGTGTAACTGAGAAAATACTTTTGCTCTATTCTGGGTCTTCTGTTGCAATCCCATTTTACTCTCCTTCTGTGGAGAATTCTTACTTAGCATTCTTACTATTAACTGCAGGCAATCAATTCGATCTGTGCATTCAAACAACAATTATTAGGGACAAGCCCTCATCAGTTCAGGCTGCTATGGAAGCCTTTGCTTCCCACCATGAAACTCTGCTGAACGCTATTTACCTGATTTTCTTATTATCCAAAAGCCCTGTGTGGATAATCAGACACTTTCTCTAATCTAAGCACTCTCTACCTGCATTCTTTTCAATGAGAGACCAGCATGCGGTGCTGCTGTGATGATCAGAGGGATATTTTAAGCAACTTTTGGCATGGAAAGTCACAATTGGATTCAAATCTGAGCTGAAAGGGGTAGGCCATTGCAGAAATGAGAAGTCTGTGACAATTCCTGTGCCATACCATGAAATATCTCCTCAGGAGGTGCTAGGGACATTAGCATCTAATTACTCTCTGCACAATCGTGTGAATTTTACATTTGCAAACAGCTATTTTCCTAGAGATAATAATAATTACTTGTATCCTATACCTTCTCTGCGTCCTTTATAATCCCTAGGGTTATTTTGAAAGGGTCATACTCTACACCTTGAGCAACAATCTGTGTACAAAAGAACAAAATAAAGGAAATAAAGGCGTGTTGGAGGAACAAGCACCAGATCTAATGCTTTGCCTGTTAAGCCAGCTTTTTGTTTTGTTTTGTTTTGTTTTTTTAACTGAAATGGATGGATAAAATATATACTGCCTGAAGAAAAGTTCAACCTCTAAAAACTGTCATGACACATCAGCTATTTGGCTGCACACTCTGTCCTCCTCCAATGGAAAGCAGGATGATTCTGATTTGGCATGAAATCCCATAGCTGACACCACAATGTGCTCTGCCTCCTGCCTGTGGATACAAGGTTCCATTGCAGAACGCCAAGGGCTTAACAATAGTTAATCTCCTAAAAGAAGCAGGTGACCCTTGCCACTACTATTTCTATTATTGTTTAAGTTCCCCTCCAGTCTCTGCCAATTGCTTGCCTCTCAGATTTGGCAAAGCCCAGAGTCTGACCGACTTTATTTCTACTGCTTCAAAATTCTTTTTAGGGTCCATTTTTTTTACATGTTGTGTTTCATTGTGAGTGTCAAAAAAAAAATCTTTTAATACAAGTTCAAATTTGAAAAACATGTCCCATGATTTTGTTTTGTTTTTTTGTTTGTTTGTTTTCTCTAATAGATCAACCCTACCTCAGGGCCTGTATCCTCCAACATTTATGGATAATTGAAAAATTAGCACAGGAGGCAGAATAGCACCACCCCTGAATCTATATATATTTTTTGTAGATTCTGATGTGTTTTTATCTACATGTAAAGTTGAATAATCATCCTGACCATGCCATACAAAATCCCCAGATTTTTTTTTTCTTCATTTGCGTTAAGAAGGTATTATGATGAGAAAACACAGTATATTCAATTCCAAATTCTAAGGAATTGCCTTTTGGTTCAATTAAAAGACTATGCATTTTCCAAAAGTAGATGATATGTACTTGCATCATCTAACATTCTTGACTATTATAGAAAGTGGTAAAATTGGCATTCATTCTCCTTTTTGCTTCAGCTCTTGGTTGTAAACTGCACCTGAATACCTACAATCATAATCTATAGCTTTCCCCCCCTCCTTCTCCCAGAGTTCATTATGAACAGGAAACACAGCACGTACTATAATTTTTCAAGAGAAAAAGTACACTATAGGAGACACACCTAGTTCTCATTCAACTTCAGAAACCAGTAAATATTCAAGGCCTTGTAGAAATTGGTTCACTGCTTTGTGAGTGAGTAGGTATTGAATTTATCATTTTATATACATGTATTTATTTCACTGATATCTAGAAAGGCTTTGGAATAACAGAATCAAGTGAAAGGAGAGAGATTTTGCTAGAGAATGTGAATTGTAATGCTGGCCATACTGGATCTATTTTCAAAAGTAACGTCTTCAGAGGGTAATATTAAATGATTATGTATATATTCCTTAATTACATGGTGTGTGTATTTATTCTTAACCTTTTTCTTTCTTGGATGATGTATGTATTTTAAAAGATGCTACTGTGAAAAATTTCACAGAAAATATACATAGAATTCAATTTGTTAATAATGACCGAGAAATGTTCTAGCTTGTAGTCAATATCTATTGCCTTGATTCCTATTCTTTTTTAGACTACTCAAAATTAGACATTGGCTCTCATTCTTGTCCAGAATTTTTACAACTGCCTAGTATCGGTAGGTGTCCAATGTATGTTTCCAATACATTCTAGATGTCATCCAATGTAATTGCCATTGGAGAGCTTTCGAATTGCATGTAACTCAGATAAAATAAAGATGTACGAGCTAAATAAACAAAAATAACTACTGTTAGGATTCCAAGCAAGATGGTGCAGTGGGAAAACGCTGTGCTTCCTGCCTCCCATGACCACGTTAGAATTACAACTAAATTATAGAATAATCAGCCATGAAACCCATTTGAAGATTAGCTGAATAGAACTCCTATAACCAGGGGTGTAGGAAGAGGCCACGTCAAGACTGGTAAGAGGGGTGGAGACATGAGATGGGTTGGCCCACACCCACATGTGTTGGACGAGCATCTGGAGCAATATCTCAGTGGTGGAAGTGCCCCTTGAAGAGCAAGGGGTCCCAGACCCTCACTGGGATCCTCAGCCCAGGGTTCCAGTGCCAAGAAGAGGAGTTCCCACATTTGACTGTGAAAATCAGCAAGGATTCTGCCTGTCTGAGGGAGATGGAAGGCTACTGGAAACACAGACGTTCTCTTAAAGGGCCCGTGCACAGATTCACTCACACACAGGCATTCACCCTGGGCTCCAGTGGAGGGACAGTTAGTTGAGAGGCACCAGAGGCATACAGGGAAAGACTGAGTGGTGTGGCTTCAGGGTAAGGGCTAGAGGAACAGCCACCATTATCCCTGAGTTGAGTTCTCCTCCCTTGTAGCCTACAGGTGAAATCCATTCACTCTACCCTGGTTACTCCCTGGGGTGCCACCTGACCTAACTCACACATCACCAACAGAGGCACTTTCAGTGGCTAGGCAACCAGCCCCAACCCGTGCTGTAGTCTTTCTTCAACAACTCTTAGGAGGTCTCTGGACCAAGTCAGGTGGCAGCTGGCCTCAGTGTTTTTTGAGACTTTTGCAAAGGGCCCCAGGTTCATCACTGGCACCAAACCTGAATCTACATTGACCTGTTAAACACATGGCCTCCTGGTGAGTACCTGGGACCCTACCCCATACAACTTATGTACCACCAAAGGATCTCTCAGTAGCTGAACTTATGGACTGCTGGCAAGTGGTATCAGGTCTCAGAGAGCCTGAAACCTTTGCTAAACTGTCTCAGGCCTGGTACTGATGGTAGCCAGCCTTGGTTCTCAGGATGGCCTCTCCCACATGCTTCTAGGTCCAGCACAGGCAGCGACCAACCATGGATAGCTTTGTGTTTTCTACCAGGTAGCCCCAGGTCAGTCATAGGCAGTGGTTGACATTGGCCTGCATGGGAGCCCCTCCCAAAAGGCCCCAGCATGAACCCACCCAGAGGCCAGCTTCAGACCACAACAGAGCACTACCTGATTAATCCCAAAAGTGGCACACCAAAAGGGTTGTCCCAACAGGCACAAGAGCCCCATCTGTGAGGTCAGCCCTTACACAGCAGCTCACATGCTATAGGCATGGCCAATCCTTATACCAGTCAGACTGAGAGTTAATCCCACTCACTGATGTGCCAATAGCAATCAAAGCTCAACTATAACAAGAGGGCACACACAACCCCACACAAGGAATATACCTGGAGCACACAGTGAAGATGATTAGGGAGACTGCACCACTAGGTCATAAAGAACACCCACTACATAAGGCCACCCAGCAAAGACTGAGAGAAATAGAAGATCTACCTAATACCTAGAAATGAACACAGAGGGACAGCCAAATGAGGAAACAAAGAGACATGTCCCAAATGAAAGAACAGGAGAAAACTCCAAAAAAGAACTAAATGAAATGGAGGCAACCAACTTACCAGAGACAGAGTTCAAAACATTGATTATAAGGATGCTCAAGAAACTTAATGGGAACATTAACAAAGAGATACTAAGCTTTAAAAAATGACATAGAAGTCATAAAAAAACCCAGAAAAATAATAGTTTTTTTTATTTTATTTAAAAAAATAGTTTAAAAAATAAAGAACACAATAAATGAGATGAAGAATACACCAGAAGGAATCAACAGCAGATTAGATGAAGCAAAGGATGAAATCAGTGAATTACAAGACAAGGTAGGAAAAAACATCTGATCAGAACAATAAAATGAAAAAGGAATTTTTAAAAATGAGTATAGTTAAAAAGACCTTTCATACATCATAGGAGTACCAGGAGAAGAGAGAGAGCAAGGGATTGAGAACCTATTTGAATCAATAAAGATGGAAAACTTTCCTAACCTGGCAAAGGCAATAGATACACAAGTCCAGGAAGTACAGAATCCCAAACAAGATAAACCCAAAGAGGCCCACACCAAGACACATCATAATTAAAATAACAGTACTTAAAGACAAAGAGAAAATCCTAAAAGCAGCAAGTGAAAGGCAACTAGTTAATTACAAGGGAGCTCCCATAAGATTGTCAGCTGATTTCTCAACAGAAAATTTGCAGGCCAGAAGGGATTGGCAGGAAATATTCAAAGTGATGAAAAGTAAAGACCTACAACCAAGACTACTCTACCTATCAAGGTTATCATTTAAAATTGAAGGACAGAGGGCTGGCCAAGTGACTCAGTTGGTTAGAGTGTGAGCTCTGTGTAACATGTTGCCGGTTCAATTCCCGCATGGGCAAGTGAGCTGCAGCTGAGCTGGTGAGAGCTTAACAACAAGGTTGCCAGTTCGATCCCTCATGAGATGGTGGACTACACCCCCCCACCCACCCCACCCCGCAACTAGATTGAAAGCGGCGACTACTTGGAGCTGAGCTTGCGCCCTCCACAGCTAAGATTGAAGGACAACAACTTGACTTGGAGATGATGGGTTCTGGAAAAACACAGTGTTGCCCTTCCCCAATTCCCCAACACTGTTCCCCTCCCCAATTCCCTAATAAAGTCTTTAAAAAAATAAAATAAAAATAAAATTGAAGGACAGATAAAGTGCTTCCCAGACAAGCAAAAACTAAAGGAATTCATCACCACCAAGCCAATATTACAAGAAATGTTAAAGGGACTTCTTTAAGTATATGAAGGGGAAAACACATAAACATGAATAATAAAATGGCAATTACTATGTGCCTATCAATAATCACTTTAAATGTAAATGTGTTAAATACTCCAGTCAATAGACATGGGGTAGCTGAATGGATAAGAAAAGAGACACATAGATATACTATCTACAATAGACCCATCTTAGATCTAAAGACACAAAGAGACTGAAAGTAAAGGGATGGGAAAAGATATTTTATGCAAATAGAAAATTTTTAAAAAGTTGAGGTAATAATACTTATATCAGACAAAGTATATTTTAAAACAAAGATATAATAAGGGACAAGGAAGGACATTACATAATGATAAAGGGATCAGTGCAACAAGAGGACAAAGTCCTAGTATATATTTATGCACCCAACATAGGAGCACCTAAATATATAAAACAAATATTGACCAACATAAAGAGAGAGAGCAACAGTAACACAATCATAGTAGGGAATTTTAACACTCCATTAACACCAATGGACAGATCTTCCAGACAGAAAACTAAGAAATAGCAGCCTTAAATGACACACTAGACTAGAAGGATTTAATTGGTATTTTTACAGCATTTCACTCCAAAACAGCAAAATATACATTCTTTTCAAGTGCACATGGAACATTGTTGCATGCTCTCCTGGCAATGATAGATGACTCTACATCAGGGGTCGGCAAACTGCGGCTCGTGAGCCACATGCAGCTCTTTGGGTATGTTCCATCTCAAAAGTTTGCCAACCCCTGGAAGACCCAACCCTGTCCCTTACAACAATTTAAAATTTATTCGAGAGCCATAAATATATTTTTACATAATCACCATTATGTGAATAATATCCTTTAAAAATGTTATAGGGCCGGCCGAGTGGTGCATTGGTTAAGAGCTGGCTTGGGATGCCAGAGGGCCCCAGTTCGGATCCCACATATGAGAGCCAGTGACACTGCCCTCTACAGCTAAGATGATGAACAACAGCTCAACCTGGAGCTGGGCTGCCCTGAGTGGCCGGCGATGGCAGGTGGGTTGCCATGGGCTACCGTGTGTAGCCAGCAGCCAGCATGAGCAGCCAGTAGCTGCTGTGAGCAGCCATCCAGAAGCCGGCGACTGGTCTGCCTCGCCGGGAGGAGCGCAATGCCAACTTGGGCCAGTGAAGCAACGTCCTCCACAAGTAGACTGAAGAACAAAAACGACAGCAATTTGTCTGTTCCCTTTCTCCCAATTCCCCCGTGCTGTTCCCATCCTCCAATTCCTCAATAAAAATAAAAAAAATCTTAAAGAAAAAAACTAAAAAAAGATAAAAATATAAATAGACTTTACAAAAATTTTTATAAATGAAACTATGATAGTTTTATTTTCATTTTCAATGTTACTTCAGAGCCACATGTATGTACCCAAAGAGCCACATGTGGCTGGCAAGCCACAGTTTGCTGACCCCTGGCGGCTCTTCTGTCTCAAAAGTTTGCCAACCCCTGCTCTAGAAGGACTAATGTTTTCTGGTTCACCAAGCACTTTCAAGTTATTATTTCATTTATCATTCTATATGCTTGATTAATGAGGGAGATGAGTCTCAGAAAAACTTGAGTTGACCAAAATCATAGAGCTAAGATATAATTCAATTGAAATGGAAACACAGGACTTTGAACTCTAAACTCAGCCTTCATAGAGTCCTTCCATTTTCCCTCTTCTAGAACTTATCTCTAAATACAAATTTTTACTCATAAATTATATATATATATACTGGGATGCCAAAAAAATACATGACTCGTATTCATCTTTTGTTATCAGTATATATTAAGTATTACAATTTTAATAGTTTTTTCCTTTCTTAAAATGTGTCTACATTTTTTGGCACCCTCTGTATATATATAAAATTTATTGATATATATTTAGTATATATAGCAAAAGATACTTGAGTATCCATTCTTCTAAGGAGAGCATTTTGAGAAATATGAAGATTGTACAGTTTCAGTGGTACACTGTCTCCTCCCATAAATTTTGCATTTCTCTCTGTAGTTAAGAGATTGAGGGAATATAATTAGAGCTTAGAATAATAAATGCATTTAGTAAAGTTGATAGTTGACTGAAAATATTTCAGCCAGTAAAGAATTATAGTCAAATTAATGAAGATGACCTGAGGGGAAAAAATGTGATTTTCCTCTTTTCTTGAAATAAAAACGTGATTTAATGATGCAATCTGACAAGGACATTTATCCATGTATCCATTCAGCAAGTATTTGTTGAGTACTCACTGTGTATCAGTCAGGGTTAAGTATTTTACATAAATTATCTCATACTAATTCCAATAACAGCTCTATGATATTGGTATTATTAACTCTATTATAAGATAATGAAACTGGAGGTAAGGAGATTAAGCAATTTAATCAAGGTTACACATGTTTTAAGGAGTAGACCTAACCCCAAAGCTTATTTCTAATCAACTATGTTATATTGTAAATATGTCTTGTTATACTTTAACAATTATTTTCAGGCTAATGGACTTGAAAGCAATAGTTCTCTAGAGAATAACAAAAGATGTTCAAATATCTATATTTCCAAAGCATAACATTGTAAATGATCTTATTAATGAATAGTTAATAACTTAAATAGTTCTTTTAAAAACATAATGCTAGAGTCATTCACATACTTTCAAATGAAAAAAATGATTTTGTATGCACGATAGTGTTTTTTGTCAAGTGATTGCATCATTTTATATTTTTCAGAAAGTCAAAGCAATTGTGATTTCATAAGAGAAATATAATACTACTGACATTGGAATTTGGTATAACTATTATTTTGTGTGTATTTTCATGAAATCAATCCAACTTATATATGATGAAATGGAAATATGTTGCAAAACTTTGTAGATTTACTTCCTAAAATTTTATTTATTTGACTTCTCTGTTCACTTGACATGTTTTACATATGCAGTTTATAATTTTCACATTGAAAAAAAAGTAATAAAGCACTGGTTATTGTAAAAGGTCACCTTTCTAATTGGTGTAATAAAGCCCAGCTGGTAAGCCAATCTCCGGAATAAGTCAGGGATAGCACAGCAGTGGCAGAGTGAATAATGTATTTGGTAAGAGGAAAGTAATTTTAGCATATGTCCTTTATTTCTCATATTTGTGACTGCTAGTGACCAATATTTAATTTTATTTAAGGTAGAGTACCTTTAAATGCTCAAGTGATTTATACTGCAACCTGTGTCCTCACGCTAAACATAAAAGGGTAGACTTATCATGATGAATATAGAGAGGGAAGTAATTGATTATTTGGTCTGAATTTTCTTCTTGGTTAATAGACTTCCCCTTTAGCAACAACAAGGCAAAATAATAAGTAAGCATACAAGATAATTTAAGTACAGCTAGCTTTGGCACTGCCATCCCCAAAAGCTTATCTAGCATTTCCAGCACTCTTCATGAATGCTCCTTCTGCTCTGTGTTTGGAATAATAAAATCTTGTGGCTCCATAAATGTTAACTTTGCCTTGTAGATAAAATAATAAATATGAATTTTCCATAGTTCATAATTCTCTATTTTGCTTCTTGACATTTAAGAGAAATGTTATGAGGATATCTGTTCTGAGATAGACATGCTGCCTACTTTTAAACTGCAATAATGCTTAACAATTAAAAATATAATTCATTATTCATATCAAATACAATCTAGAAATTTTATGGCCATAATATTTTTTAAGTGCCTCAAGGAGTCCTGGTGATTTCATCAACCTTGAAAATATTACCAAAGTGTTTGCAAACTATCAAAAATGCTCTAAGGTGACATTACAATTTTCTTAGGCAAAGGTTTGACTGTTGTTTTCATTTTTAAAGCTTTTTTACTTCTGCAAAGCTATAGACAAAATGAGTATGTGTATAAAAACATTGAAAGTCAAAGAAAACAGCAAACAAATATAAACTCAAATAGAATTGTATATTTTGGCATTAATCATCGTTCTGCAGCTAACATTATGAAAATATTTGTAAATTAGGGCAGTCCTTCAGACAAAATTTATTTCATTCATTGTATATCAGCTATTCTGTATTTGTGGCAACTTATTCAAAGCTACATGCTGCACCATATCACAAATAATGAATTTAAATAGAATTCTAGTTCACTATATTATTGGCATAAAAAGTAGGCAGTAAAAAATTAACTTCCAAATTATTTCATCGCTTGAATATCTCAGTTGCAGTTGTGTTCTATTCTTCTACCTCTTAATCAAAATTATAAAGTATATTTCATTTTCTGAGCAAGTGGTATCTTTATTCCAATTCATCTTTTACATCAACTATATTTTTTAACATACAAGTTCTGACAATTAAGTTTGTGAACTTGTTGTAATGATGTTGTTAACCTTTTTTATATCAGAGGGATTATTCATTATGAATTTGTACCAAATAGACAAACAGTTAACCAAGTTTACTCTTTGGAAGTGCTGAAAAGGCTGTGTGAAAATAACGAAAATGACCAAAACTTTTCACCAACTATTCACAGCTCTTGCATCACAAAAACACACCAGCTCACAGGGCACTGTCTGTGAGGGAGTTTTTAGCCAGTAAACAAATAACTGGATTGGAACACCCCCCCTACTCACCTGATCTGGCCCCCAATGACTTCTTTCTTTACCCAAAGATAAAGGAAATATTGAAAGGAAGATATTTTGATGACATTCGGGTCATCAAGAGTAATACAGTGACAGCTCTGATGGTCATTCCAGAAAAAGAGTTCCCAAATTGCTTTGAAGGGTGAACTAGATGGTGGCATTGATGCCTAGCTTCCCTAGGGGAGTATTTCAAAGGTGACCATAGTGATATTCAGCAATGAGGTATGTAGCACTTTTTCTAGGATGAGTTTGCAAACTTGTCAGACCTTGTAGAAGAATGCCAACACAAAAAGACTAGATAGGCAATTTTCCAAAATATCCATATTAATGGAGTATACCACACAATATAGACACACAGTGAAAAAAAAAGAGAGATCAATTTTTAATAAATATTAATTTCCCCTTTATCTGGATAGAAAAATTGCCATGATTTCTTTACATTCATAATTGAACTTTTTAACAATTTTTGCAATTCTTATATTTTCATAATTAGATATATTCAATTTTAAAAATATCATTTCTCTTAAAAGTTTAGTTTAATATTTTTCCAATACATTGAGATGCTTTTGAATATTGCAACAATAATAGTGGGAAATTTCAAAAAGTAATTTTCTTCACTGAAGAGCTCATATAACATCTTATTGTTTAATTAAATACACATAGAAAATACTTTTACATATCAAGAATTGTAGCATATACTTAGATGAATGAAAAACAGAGTATTATTCCAGTTGAAACCGAAGTGTATTCTAGTTATTCTAGCCGTGTACAACAGTAATATTTTATGAATCTATAAGTAACACCTTATGTTAAGTTATAATATCTTACATCTACAATTAATATCTAAGTAACAGTGATTGGAAATCCATCTGTAAGATATTCAAGAATGTTATACAAACAGATCCATGTT
This sequence comes from Hipposideros armiger, assembly GCF_001890085.2. Taxonomy (NCBI): domain Eukaryota; kingdom Metazoa; phylum Chordata; class Mammalia; order Chiroptera; family Hipposideridae; genus Hipposideros; species Hipposideros armiger. The sequence continues at coordinate 552,623 of NW_017731575.1, forward strand.
CTATATTACTTGGCAACCAGGGCAAACTCGGGCAAGAGTATGGGGGAGGCAGTTGATCTTTGCTCAATACAATCTTTTACACTCATCACTCATACTACTTCCCATATATTCATGAATTTTTCCATTGAATGATTAAAATCCTCATATGTAGAACACCCCCAAGTATGCATTTGTAATGTGATCATAGAAGATTATGCTGTAATGTATTGTAGAACAATGAACATGAGTTTTGGTGTTTTATAAATATTTTCACAATGTAAGGCTGCAGAATAATTATTATAATTTCTTCATCCCAAGTAAAAATTACATAATATTCTGGTGAACTTTTAAGAAAAAATTCAATGGCAGAGAACTCACTGATACAAGCCCTAGATGGCATGTCATAGAATGGACCGTCTAATGAAGGGCCATATCTCCCCTTTATTTCCTTGAGCTGCCTTCCTAAATTATCTCTTGCCTAGCCTTCCTACCACCTATATAAAACTCAAGGAAACGTCATCCACTTTCAAGAAGTGTGATAACATGTATTTACCACTATGCAACATTTCACTAAAATCGTATTTCTGTGTCCCTTTTAATTTCTCAAAAGTTTAAAAAATATGTGCTTTGTTTATCTGAAAACTTCACACTGTTAAATATTATGCTATTAACCACTGTTGAAATAGCAAAGGGGCTAAAAATGGTGGAGCAATTTTAACTCAAGTCTGAAAACTTTCATTCCCGTAATTATTCAATTCCCAAATCAATATTACAGTTAAAATGCTATTGCATTTTTCATGAATATATTTTTTTATGTAAAGTAGAAGAATTGAAATCAACAGAATGAAATGACATGTCTAAATAAATGAAATGTCCTGGAATATAACATAACAATACCCATTGTATAGCTCATAAAACAATGATGGAATGAGGAAGTGAATGAATATAGTAAGAAAAGGAGGAAGAAGAGGGCGTGTATGGATTAATTCTTTTGGTAACAATTGCCAGAGACATGGACTTGTTGAACATGAAAAATGTCCACCCTAATTGCCATGTTTATGCTGAGGAATTGTGACAGTCAGAATCTGATGGTTTCATTGACTTTAAAAGTAGGCCTGATAATAATTCTTACTTAATCAACTTTATTATTAAAGTTGGGCCCTGTAGAGTAGAAGACAGATTACTGGCTTCAGATTCAGAGAGCCCTGTATTCAAAACCCAGCTCTCGGTTGACTTTAGACCATTAAATTATCTGAATTACAATTTTACACTCCATAAAATACAAATAAGGATTCCTCAGTTGTCTGTTGTTAAGTAATGTTTGTGGAATGTTTAGTTCTCTGCTTAGTACAAAGAAAGCTCTGCTAAAGAATCCAATATTATCATTGCTGTTGTCGTGGTGACTGTAGTGGACTCTCATTCTTCATGGTAGTTACATTCTAAAAAGTCACTGCAAACACTGAATTAGTGAATACTGCCATATTGTTCTAAGGGGAAACACAGAGTTAGGTTCCTATGAGCCTCTGATCACATTTTTAGTCAACCAAAACGTCATTTGCATTTTATATAAGTTCATTTGCCAACATCCTTGTATAATAAAACAATCCAGTCTCATCAATGTTGAAAACATGCTGTTTCTTCCACATATACTTTTTCCTGTATAACACTTAGAAGGTATAATCTATCTACAATACATTATTCATGAATTTCTTATTTGCAAATTTGCCTACTAAAACTTATTCATAAAACCAAAATCAATACAGCACATTCATTTTCATTTGAGGACATGGAAAGAATGGCGAAAAACGGAGTCACCTGATGTGCACATTTCCAGATAAAGGTGAATAAAGTGACCCTCTGCCTTTTTGTTTCAGCTCTAATACTATAAATAGATATCCTTTTTGCTGTTTATTTAGAGTCATGTTTTTCACATTTTTGTGCTTTTTGTTAATGATTTTGCTGTTTAAGATGGCCCCCAAACACAGGGCTGACATGCTTTATAGTATTCCTGAGCACAAGAAGACTGTGATGTGCCTTATGAATAAAATACATGCTAGGTTGATCCTTCTGATTGCATGCTCCTGGCTGATCTGGGCACGTACTTTATCTGGTTCAATCAGAAACCTGGGAAAACCCACACAAGTTCACTCTGGCCCTGGAAATTTATAAGAAATTTGAGTAAATTTGAATTCATGTAATATTTTTAAACATTTTAAATAAATGTCATTTACTCCATTTTACAGAGGAAGAAAATGAGAATTTGAACTGATACGTTTAAAATGATATTAGTCTCACCCTCTTAAAAATGATTTTCTGTTTATAAAGTGAAGAAAATCATGGAAGTCTTCTCTGCATGGAGCTTGCCAGCAGTCCACCAAGACTTCAAATGTTAGAAGTTAGATGTGTACTAGATTGTAAGAGATCATGGTAATTACCTTGTTCAACTCCCTCGTCCCAATCAAGATTCTGTTTCTATATCTTCACTGATATATAGTTCTCCTTGTTACCTGAAAACCTATACTGGGAAGAAATATTCTTTCTTAAAAGGAATCCCGTTCCATTTGAAATCATTTACATATTCATAAAGCTATTTTAAGAGTTAACTGAAAAATGTTAATGCCAACCATTGATCTCAACTTAATTTTTACAGAGAAAATACAACCTTGTTCTTTTTTTTCACCTGACAGTTCTTCCCTTCATCTGGTAGAAGCTTCCAAATGCCCCTCTGCTTCATTCTCAGACTATGTTAATTACTAGAAATAAAGGTAGAACAGAATTTAACAATTTTTATAAATTTAACAATAGAGTTGTGGAAAGCATAATACTTGTAACTACCACTGGGTCTGTGCTATATATTAAGTTTCAGTAATAAGCCACAAGAACTATCAAAATCTTTTGTTAGTGGAAATAATTTCAACAACATTATTTTAATTTTTTTTATAAAAATCAACTTATAGGGCCGGGTGAGTAGCTCAGTTGGTTAAGAGCTCGCTCAAGAGTTTGAGCTCTGAGCAACAGCGGTTCGAGTCCAGCCCGAGCTGAGCAGCCGCTGAGCTGCCAACAGGTAGCAGGATGGCTCAGCTAAAAAAAAACAAAAAGAAAGAAAAAAAATCAACTTATAGTACAAAATCAATGCATGAATTAAAATTTGAGCCTGTGAGGCATCATTAGAAATAGGTGACCTCACAATAGCTTGGAAAAAAAGGAAGGACGAAAGGAAGAAGGAAAGAAAAAGAGAGAGGGGGGAGAGAAGGAGGAAGAAAGAACGAGGAAGAATAAAAGGAAGAAAGGGAGGGAGGAAGGAAGGAAGGAAGGGAGAAGAGTGAGAGAAATGGAAGGAAAACAGAAGAAAGAAAATCTAAATGGTATCTTTCAAAGTGAGAAAACTGCAACATATTTTGTAAGGGTAGATACGAGGTATGACAATTAAGTTCACAAACTTGCCACCGTGTGCTTACATTGGTAGCACTGTAAAAACAGCTTAGTAAGGTTTCATAACCTTGTATATCAGTGTCTCACAACTGCGTTCATGCCAACGTGTGGCAGTGTCTTGCTGAGTGGCGTTCATTATTGTTATTGCGTGTTTTTGTGTGCCATTGTGAGAATGTCTGAACTTGAATTAGATCAATGAAAAAACACTAAATTTTTTTTAAAACTTGGCAAGAGTGGAAGTGAAATCAGGGACATGTTAGTCCAAGTTTATAGATATAATGCAATGAAGAAATTGGCAGTGTACAATTGGATTAAATGTTTTCCTGAGGGGAGAGAATGCATCATTGATGAAGAGAGGTCTGGGCACCAGTAATGAGCAGAACTGATGAAAACATTGCAAAAATTTGTTGAATTGTGTGTTAAAATTGTTGGCTGACTGTGAGAAGCATAGCAGACCAAGTAAACATCGATAGAGAAACAGGAAAATCTTAAATGAAAATCTTGGCATGAGAAAGATATGTGCAAATATAGTCCCGAAGAAGCTCTTGCATCATGACAATGCACCAGCTCACACGGCACTGTCTGTTAGGGAGTTTTTAGCCAGTAAACAAATAACTGTATTGGAACACCCTCCCTATTCACCTGATCTGGCCCCAATGACTTCTTCTTTACCCAAAGATAAAAGAAATATTGAAAGGAAGGCATTTTGATGATATTCAGGACATCAAGGGTAATACGACAGCAGCTCTGATGGCCATTCCAGAAAAAGAGTTCCAATATTGCATTGAAGGGTGGACTAGGAACTGGTGTCGGTGCATAGCTTCCCAAGGGGAGTACTTCAAAGGTGATTGTAGTGATATTCAGCAATGAGGTATGTAGCACTTTTTCTAGGATGAGTTCACAAACTTAGTTGTCTGACCTCACAGACATAATACATAAGGAGTTTAATACATAAATACTTCATCCATGCCAATACAAAGAAAAACTATTCAAGGACATGGCTCTCAATAATCCCATATTTTGTTATTCATGCCCTGAATAATTTTCTTCCTTTGAGTATGAACTGTACTTAATGACTCCCTTCCAATGAATAAAACATAGCAAAAGTGATAGTTGTCACTTCCAAAACAGAACAGAAAAAGACAATGGCTTCCATCTTGAATACTTGCTAATTCACCCTTGAGGAAGCTAACTACTATGTGATAAGGCAAATCTGTGCAGACACACATGTGCCAAGGGTGAGCTTGGATGTGGATCACAGTTAAGTCCAGATTAGATTGTAATGAAAATTTGACTCTAATCTTATGAGAGACCTTAAACTAAAGCACCCTTATAACCTGTTCTTAGAATTTTGATCCATAGAAACTCTGAGATAAAGATTTGGGAATTACATTTGGGAGTAATTTGTTACACAACAGTCAACTAATATAGGCTATTATATTATAATAAGTGATTTTCCCCAAAAAAATAACTCACCAATGATTTTTGAAAAATGTTCATGATTAGCAATTTAATAAAAACAAATTAAAACAGCAATGGCCACTTTTACACCTTAAGTTGAAGAATAGGATAATTGAAAATTTATATTTATCAGATTCCTAAAATAAAGTGAGTGTGTTTATGTGTATGTTTCAGCATGTGTATTCTAAAGATACAAAAGTTGAAAATTCCAATTTATTAAATCACCTAAAGGGAAGAAGACTATGTGTGTATGTGCATGTGGGTGTGCATTTGTGTTGGGGATTGAGTGTGTTGTAGCAACAATGCACTCTGTCTCATAAAAGTAACTTAGAAAAATTTCAAGATTTACTCATTACACCATACATCACATCACTTTATAATCTATCTGTTCCATGTGGTAGCCCTGAATAAAAATCTTGGATTCAAGCTTCATATCTAATACTCTTTAGCTTTACAAACTAGTATACATTTTGTTTTTCTGAGTTGTAGTTCCTTTATATGTTGTTAGCATAGTATCCACAGTTTTCTGCACAAGGTCATAAAAATGGTTTAGATAACGTATATGAAAGTACATTGTAAATAGCAAGGTGATATGTATACATAAGATGTTGTTATCTTTTAAGTTCTCATCCTCCAAATTATTGGTGGCCTTAGGACAAGACCATAATCAGTGAAGGTAAGCAACCTGGTTTTACCCTCAATTGAGTCCTGACATTAGTCAATTACTGTTTTTGAGTGATTCTAATTTTGAGTGAGCAGAGAGCCCTACAATTCATTAAAACTTAATGAGTTAAGTTTTATTGATGAGGCTCACACAATAAGCCTCATCTTATATGGATCATCTTAGAGATTTATTCTAGTGACAAATTTATTCTAGACCACAAATTGTCAAAAGCAAGGATCATTGTTTTTATTTGGAAAGCTAAGTAATTATGGAAATTAAGTGTGTTGCCTAATGTCACATTCCCATGAAATAGTTAGAACTCAAAAATTATGAATTCTAGGGCAGTGTTTTTTGCTGTGTTTTTCACAATAGTGCTTATAATTATGAATAATTGGAAGCAACTCTACATCAAGAATAGAGGATTGGGTAAACAAATTATGGTACCGTAATAAAGTAGAATATTATATAGCCATCCAAAAGGATAATAAAGAGTGGCACAATCAACTGCAGCTTAGGTACAATCATAAGTATTTTCTGATAATGGTGATTATTCATTCAGAAAACTAACAGCAGATCAAAAGAAATGTGAGAACTAAAAACGTCAACTATAACGTTTTCATTTTTTTCTTTCTTTTTTCTTATTTCAGTCTTATTACAATAAGTTTAATATTTATACCCATAAATTTCCAAATTAGATGTTTTCCCAAAAAAAATGCCTTTTCTTGGCTGACTTTAAATTTTATGGAAAACATTGATCTATTCTACCTGTGCTTTGGCATTTAGAGAGAAAATATTCTGCAGGAGAATCCTTGGAGAAAATATTTCTCCAAGACAACACAGTTCTTAGCAAAATGATTTGAAGTTAGTCTTCTGAAAAAAAAACATATAGGAGAGGATAATATTGGAGGAGAAATGCTCTTTTTATAGTTAATCAAGTTGTTTCAATAGCTGACTTCAGTGCAAATTTTACTAAAGTGATCTAAAATCATGTTCTTATATATCTATTATTTGATTTCACTACAGATTGTCCTTAATGGGTCTATATTTTCCCTGAAAACGTTTTTTTTTTTTTATTCACAGCTAGATAAATTTCTAAATATGTCTAATTAGGAGATATCTCTTCTTTACACCTTTGTTATTCCTTTCCACATTAAGCGGATGTTTCCCCACCTTAAAATTCACAATTGGGGGCTGGCCGAATGGCTCAGTTGGTTAAGAGCTCACTCAAGAGTGTGAGCTCTGAGCAACAGCGGTTCGATTCCCGGCCCAAGCTGAGCTGCCACTGAGCTGCCAACAGGTGGCAGGATGGCTCAGCTAAAAAAAAAAAATTCACAATTGACAGTATAAATAGCTATTTACCTTAAAATGGGGTTGACTGGAACAATAGATTTTAGACTAAAAAAGTGGGGGTTGTGTGTGGGGGGGTGGGATTCTATCTGTGTTCTATATTTAAGAAGTTTATTTCACTGTACTTTCTTTAATTTTAAAACATCTACTTGGCAGGTGGTACACAAAAGGAAGGAGGAAACAGGCCTGGACAGCTTCACATGTCCCTAAAATACATATTACTCGATTTTGGAACTCATGATAACTGACAGCAGAGAACACTCAAGTTTTCTAATCTAAAATTAAAAAAAAAAAATGAAGCAAGACCTTTTAAAAATTCTGAATATAAACTGTTCACCCAATTAAGAAAGTGAATTCATTTTCCAGTTCACAATGTGGTAAGGGACAGATAATTTTAGCTATCTATGTCAAACTTGTAAAGAGCCTTCTAAAATCATTAAGGATTCAGAAATTTTATTCAGCCTGCAAAATTTTCCTTAACTGCACTCACGCTTATTAAAACCACTCACTCTCTACTTTAACTCACTCTTAGAGCCCTCCATATCATTAAGTTAAAGCCTGGCAACCATTTTCCTGCAACAGATAATGATATTTTTCTCACCAACATAAATTTCCATCAAAATCCAAATGAAGGACATTAGAAAGCTGTCTCAGAGAATGTTAAATTTCCCTCAGGACTGTATCAAGATGGTATTAAAATAGCCATCTTTTCAGTTTTTTGGGTTTTGTTTTTTCATTTTGGACTACATATGCCATGTAACTGATTTTATACAGATTTTCATGGAAATGATAATTTCCTTTGGTGTCATATAATACAGTGCACGTTTATTATAATATTAAATTTCTATTTTATTGCTGTTTTTACCAATACTATGTCTTATCTGTGTGGTCTAAAGTTTATTTTTCATGGTTAAGTCATATAAAGGACATACTAGGAAGAAGTCCTAAATAAATAAGTAAAGAAGCAAACAGCTTCCCATATTGCCTGATGTGCCTTTTCCACTCCATCCTGACATTGCATGCCTGCTAGAGAGTTTCAGCAGTGAGAACCTTTGTCAGTCGGGTCAGAAGCTCTTTATTTTGTACTTGTTTTGCTGGGGGGTTTTCTCGTCATGGGAGTTTCATGTATTTTCTCCCTCTGGCAATACTACTATACTGAAGCTGACAAATATCTATTGTTAAAATCAGAAGTTGCAGGGTTCAATGCAATTCCAGTTATTATTCTGAAAGGCATTTTCCTCCTAATGCTGGTATCCTCATTTGTATTTCCCACATCAATTTGGTAATTAAACTGAGCCAGAAAACACTAGAATTCCTATTTTTGCAAATTATAAGCTTTAAAAAGAACCAGGACACATCCCAGTGGCCTGAAAACTGCCCTGGGTTCAGTGAAGACCGTGTGCAATTTTATTGTCCAACATTCAGTGCCAAGCAGACTCCTACTGGGCCTTGACTGGGTCCCCTGGGTATCCATGAGAGTAGCGACATTTAAAATTCACACTCTGTACTACACAGCACTGGCCATTGCCTGAAACTCTTGTTTTTCGACTAGAGAATGCAGCACACTAGAATAATGAGACATTTTCTCCTACTTCTGAACTGGAAATGAAATCTGAAAGGAACTTTGTTTCTTATTTTCCAATGATATTTTTTTAAACTGGTCATTTCTAAGCATTCTTAGCAATTCATATAATTAGAGGCAAATCCCGCACAATAAAGTCAAACTTCCTGCAGGTGCTACCCAGAAATGAGGTTGAAGAGCCATTCTGGGGCAGAGTCGTGTGTAATTTCTGAAATAATGGTGGTGATAGCTGGAGTGACAGTGATCATGGTGGCTGATTTATTCTTTTTTTTTTTCTTTTGGAAACTATGGTTAAGGAAAAAGAGCAGCTCTGTTTAACATACTTCCCTCTATATACGACTTCTAGAGGACAATGACACATTCCACTGCTTTCTCTTTGTCAGGCCGTCCATTTGGAAATTGAAAGTTTTTATTAGTTACTTTCCATGGTAGCTATGCACCATCTTGCACAATAACTGATAGACCTAACACTATAAAGAAAGCACAGTCTGAGACAGACGAGAATGAAAAATGACTGGTTTGTTTTAAAGATTAAAAACCTAAAAGCTTTTTGATATTCTTTTTGGGAAATACCATTGCCTAAATTGCCTTTGAAAAGCAGCTGAATTTAGCAGATCCACAGAGTTCTACCACAGCGCAGTGATTAAAGACAAAAGATTAAAAAACAAAAATTGTCACCTCCACTCCTCAAAATACAAATAATCATTCTGAAGACTCTATTGCTTGTCTGGAGATCAGGAAAAAAAAAATTGAATTTCTTAGCTTGATTTCATCTTCACTGCAGTCCAGAGCCACTTTTATAGGTGAATTGTGATGCTCATCAGCACTTCCTGGGGGTCAAGAGGAGCTCAGAAATTGTTCTCTGGTGTTCTGACGGCCAATTTCAGTTATTCAGGCTTTGGATCAAGTGCAGTTTTGCAGTGTAACCTAACCCACTCCTGCACAACTAGAAGCTGCCAAAATGATGTCTCCTACCTGCAGGATAGATGTCACATTGCAAGTTCATCAGCAGTCTTGTTTCTTAGAGAGCAGCTGTTGAGTGGGCTATTTCTGGTAGCAGCATAGAACAAGAGGCAGCCAGTGCCAGAGATGATTAAAGAAAGGAAGTGCCAAGAGAAGCAACACACAACAGCTGGAAAATGTGTAAGAGGCCTGTAGACATGGTACGCACATCTTTTGCAAAGTACCTTAATCAAAGGTTCCTAGTCAAGGTTGGAACCCTAAAAAAAGAATGAAGGAATAAAAGGCCATGGCAGCTATTAAACCGCTTTTTCAAGAAGTATGTCGAAGAAGCCCACTAAGAAATAGAAAATATTTGAATAGAAAGAATTTTGCCCCCCACTTTCAAGTCCTCCTGAAACTTGAAACTTAATGTTCTCACACCGTTTTGGGGGAAGCTAAGTGTCTGCCTCCAGCAGGAGAGGAGTCAGTTGCCTTTATCGTGTAAAAGCAGAAGACAGACCGGAACCTCAGAGAAGCTGAAGGGTCACAAAGAACACTCATACACACATGGGAAAGGGAAAATGCACAAGGGAGGAAAAATAGGAAGGAAGGAAGGAAGGAAGGAAGGAAGGAAGGAAGGAAGGAAGGAAGGAAGGAAGGGAGGAAGGAAGGGAGGAAGGAAGAAGGGAGGGAGGGAGGAAGGAAGGAAAGAAGGCCTTAAAACACTTTAATATAGCTCTAGTCCACTTTTACAAATTTATTTATTTATTTTGCTAAAAAAATGATTTCAACATTTTCCAAGTATGAGGTGCTTTTTCAGCTTTTTGCTGCTGTCTGACTGTGCCTTCAATATTCGCTTTAATGGGCTGGCAGAACATACTGATAGTCAACCCAGAACACCAACTGTAGCCAAAGGTAAACACCTCAGGACACCTGGTGTTCACAGTGGGGTTGAATGTAATCTGGTTTTCCAGCCCATGAGGTGCAAACATTAGAAGTCGGTGAAGAAAACCTCCTTCTAGTTGAATGGTTTTAGTATCCTGTCACAGGAATCTCAAGTGCTGTTTCAATGGCTGGATGCTTCTCTCTGCTTTGCTTTCTCCCTCTCCTAGCTAATATCTCTTCAGGAGAAAGTGTGATGTGAAACCTTGCCCAACTTATAATACCTATTTGGCTGACAGTCAATTTGGAGCCTGTAGTAATTGTGAGCTGAGGTATGACTAAGGGCTAACAGTTTTGATTTATAGATAGAGTGACGAGCCCTGTTTGGCAGTTGTTGCAGTTGCCCAAGCCAGGCAGAAGAGGGGGCGTGCAAACCTTCTCAACCAGAAAAGTTTATCTTAATGTGATTAGTCAAGAGATGGAAAAGGAAGAAAGAGGTCTCTGACCCAGGTGGTGTCTTCTGAATTACAGTGTACCATGTTGTGATACAAATGTTAGTAATAACTTTTATTTTTAAAATAAGCCAGATTAGTGTTGATGCAGGTACTTAGGGGATCTTTCAACAGCATGTCGGAATCCCTCCTCGCTAAATTTTGCTCATAGCCAAAGCATTTGGGACACTCAAATGTGGAAAAGCCATCTACCATAGAGTTTGAACTCTAGAAAAGTGTTGCTTCACTCTGTTCCTTTTGTGTGTGTGTCCATTTTTCATTAAAAGGGACAGCAATTACCCTGAGCTAACAAATACAGGCAGATGACATCTGTTTCCTTCATCATTTCTGATAACAAACAATTTTCAATTCCTGGAAACTAAGGGACACTATGAAGCAGCAACAAACAGAAGGACAAACAAAGAGGCATCAGAAAATATTAGGCTCTGTTTCTTTTCCTTTAATAATGGATTTGCAAAAGTGGACATGCAGAGCGTCATCTAACCAGTCTCCAGGAGAAAGAAGATGACCTGTAAGGGTGACCTATGGGAATAGAAAATCTAGTCTTGCATTAATATCGTATGTGTATATGACTAATTATGTACAATACAAGTTGATTTTAGTCGTGACTTCACGTTCAGTATTGCACCTGATATAATTTATGCCTATTCATGGGAGAAAAGATCAGGACTCCAAGACATTTTGTGACATGAATCTAAGCAGAGATATCATTTGCCACCGCACCTCCCTAATATTGAAAGTTCCAAATGTGTCAGTCCATCAACACATGCTCTACATGCCATAGGTCCTCAAATATAATGAAACTGAGAAGCCTGCCATTAAAAAGTTACGTTTTTAAGCTTGGGCATTCAGAGTCCTCTTGTGTTTAAGTTAGCCTTAACCTGAAACAGACGAACTACCTCCAAATTCATGCTGATGAAAAACGAAATGCAATTGAAAAAGGAATTTTGGAAATTCTAATGGTTTCAATCTCTTAATCTAAGAGACGAGGAAAGACGAGCATTTTCCATTTGAAGACATAAAAAACCATAAGGAAAGTTCTAAGATGCCTAGCACAGAAGTGTTGCTTACATATACTGATATATATTGCCCATAAAATTAGTCATGTACTATTATGCAAAGTGCTGTGTTCTTTCTGAAAACACTCCTCAGTAAACTTGATCAAGAGCATTAAATATGAAAGTAAGCAAAAAAGCATTTAACATTGTTGAAAAGTAATTAAAAATATATCTTACCATATAGTCTTCTGTCTTTAGTTCACTTCAGCAAAACACATTTCTAAATCATTTATTATCTCCCATCATTTTTTAAACAGGCCTGATATTCAGATATGGCACTAAAGCCATGCAGATAAAATGAATCGGCTCTGAAGTGAACTGGAGGAAATTCACTTGTCTGAATTCAGTAGATTATAGGTAATGTGTCCATGTACACGCCTGTTCCCCTTTTATAAGGAAACTGCTGGAAAGGACCACCTGCACCCATGCTCCCTCAGACTCTACAGGCTGAAGCTCCTTTTGGAAGTAGCACAATCTGTGTTACACCTTTAATGATGTGCAACATGAAATTATTCTGTTTAATTAGAAATGGAAAATCAAACACATAGGTTTTCTTTAAAATCTTATACAGTACCCCTCAAGAGATATTCATTTTAGGAGTTTATTCAACGTGGTTTTTGAATTCATGGAGAATATTCAAATGAAGCATTTGTCTCTAGATGACAATAAAGCTTCACACTGGCAGAATATAATGTTTGCTAATAAAACAATAAAAGAAAATATGAGATGAGCAACTGTTTCAAAAATATTAACATAATAAAAACTTTCTGAATGGAAATAACATTTTCTGTATCGTAAAGACCAATATATCATAATTAAAGGAGAGAGACTGTGCCCTATACTCTGGGAATGACACTTTGGCTTCCACACTGCTATTGCCGTAATGAGCTCTGGTTCAATGTCACTTCTTTTCTTAAGATTGACTCCTGGGACTTAGGTTCTAAGAAGATAAAGTCTAAATTCTGACCCTGCATATATTCTGGCCACGTGGGCAGGCAGTCAGTTCAATGGACATGACATAGAAGGGGGAAATTTTTTTTGCAAAAGTGTGGGTAGAGTGACCACTTATCTCAAGGAGTACTAACAAATAAACAATTAGAAACATAAAAATGATTAACAAATCGCTAAAACTCTTATGAAGATTAATGCTGTTTTGGACATAAAATTCTAAGGTGCACCATCAGTTTGATACTATCCATTAGAATCTCAATTTTTTTTTCTTGTAAATTAAAAAAGAGATACACCCTTTTATCTCTCTCCCTTTCCCTTTAGGAGTTTTCCTTCTGGAACTCTATTTTCCTAGGCCCTAAGAGGAAATTGTAAACATACAGAACCATTGTGCAAAGAAAAATGAACTTCTTCCGTCTGGTGGGTCTGACATGGTATTTGGTCTGAGTTACAGCATCCTGTACCTCTTCACAAGGGGTGACTTTTGTTTTTGTTTTTTTGTTTTGTTTTGTTTTTGCAATATACAATCCTATGTGACAGTGCTGCATGAATGGATGGATTGACATACAGATGCATGGATAGCTGGATAAATTAGAGCTAGAGAGGAGTACAATTATGTATATTTTAAAGGAGAGAGTTTTTAAGGAATAAATAAATAGGAGAAAAAATTACATGAATTTGTCAATCTTTTTTGCATAAAAAATTAAGAAAATATAATCTCAAATAATGATGTCCGAAATTACTGGTGCACAAATCAGGGAGCATGGGGTAGGAAGGGAGAGGTGCGAGATAAGGATTGTATAAGAGAACTAACGTCCAAAATAGAGCAATTGTTATGAGTGTCTGTTCTTCATTTTATTGCTAATAAAAAAAAGAGTGCCTTTAATTTTAAATTCCTGTTGATAAATTTCTAACAAAATAGCTAAGAAAAGCCAGTCTGGGAAATTTTCTTTTTCTCATTTCCCTGTCATTGACAAAATTATTTTTACCCAAAATTCATATATTGAAGTCCTAACACACACACACACACACAAACACACCTCTCCCTCTCTCTCTCTCTCTCTCTCTCTCTCTCTCTCTCTCTCTTTCTGTCTCTCTTTCTCCTCCACCCCATCTGTGTGCACAGAAAAAAGGCCATGTGAGGACACATGGAAAATTGCCCTCTGCCAGCTGAGGAGCGAGGCCTCACCAGAAATCAACCCCGCTGGCATCCTGACCTTGGACTTGTAGCTTCCAAAGCTGTGAGAAATAAATGTCTGTGTTTAAGTTCCTAGTCTGCGGCATATACAACAGGACAAATATTGTATGATTCCACTTATACAAAATATCTAAAAGAGCCAATTCATAGAGACAGAAAGATGAGGGATTAAC
>NW_017731575.1:566840-582840 GCF_001890085.2 Hipposideros armiger
GGGGGGGGGTGGCAAGTAGTGAGTTAGTACTTACTGGTCAGAAGCGTTTCTGTATGGGGTGATGAGAAGGCTTTAGAAATAGTGGTGATGGTTGCAATCACCACTATTGGGTGAATACAATTAATGCCACTTAATTCTACACTTAAAAATTATTTATATGGTAAATTTTGTAATATATATTTGACTTCAATTTAAACATAAAGAAATAAAAGCCAGTGTAAAAAAGGTCAATGTTTTGTCCTTTCACATGCTTATTCTCTTAAAACATTCTTACGATAGGCTTATCATTAAAAACTATATTTAAACCAATAATGTCACTGAAATGTATAATACTACATAGTTCCAAAGTAATTTATTTTCAACGGCAGATGAACAGTAGTTAATGTGCATTATGACAGCATCCACAACTTATGAAGTAATGGAAATTTGCAATTCATAATAAGGAAAAGCAGTAGTCCTAGAACCACTTATATATTTGGCCGGTGTATTCCCAGCTACTTACCTTTTAGTAAATAGAAATATAGATCAGAGCAAATTTTCTCTAATGATCTAGTACTTTGGAGATAAAATCATACGATATATTTCTGTGATAACATTTACTTTATTGTACACTTTCATACACAAATGATACCTACCTGTATTTTCATTTTAGAAAATAGGAACATTAGATAAAGCAGATACCCTGTCCCCTTTAACCACACACCCCAAGGCCACCTCTCAGAGAAATCACTGTTTTCAGTTTATTTACTCTTCCAGATATCAAAGCATATGTGGGGGTTGTATTTTAATATAATCATGTTTATTTGATTAATTCTGTGGAGAGCTATGAGAAAGTAAAACACAGAGGAGCCTATTATATTTTGAAGGCCTGCTACTAGGTGTTTCATGCACATTATCTTCATTTGATACAGCAAAACTTCAAGGTGTATATTGTTATTCTCAATTTAAATATGTGGAGATTGAGGAGGAGCTCAAGTATATTTCCTAGGGACACACGGCTAGTAACAAAATCAAATGTTTTTTATTCCAAACCATGTTTGTTGAGGTGCCCCATGATAATCTGACAGGCATGCCAGCGTAAGCAGCTCATTAGTAAGAGCCTGTTCCACCATACTAAGACCAAAACAGAGAATGACGGGTGGACAAGACAAAGAATGTTTTATTCCACTCACACAATAGTTCCACATCCAGAAATGCCTGTCAAGGTGTTTGCTGTTTTTTTCTGCACACCGATTTTTGGGGGGCATCGTTTTCTGCAACATTAACAGTGGTGACTATATCGCAGACATTGCATTGTCTGTAAATCCAACTTCCTCATCAATCTACAGTAATAAAATAAGATAGAGAGGATATATGTGGATAGGGGAAATCAGTTCTATTTTATAATCTCCAATAGACTAAAGAAAATGTAGAGTTACTTTCCAACTTGACCAGAGGTGACTAAAGAATTTAATCATGCTCATTTCACTGAGAAGATGGTATCTTATCAAGTCAATGAGAAAATACAAAAGGCTTAAACCAAATTGATTATGCTGTGATTCCCCAGATTTACACCACCCTTCCTGCATGATGGAGGCTTCTGACCTTGTCTTTGAATGCTGGAAACTCAGAACAGCCAGACTTTAGCAAGAAATGGAAGCAGACCTGCCTTTGATTTTTAAAATGAGATCACCAACTGGACTAGCATAGCAGGGTCATTTAGTCTTCAAAAATCGGATCCATCTACAGCAGAGTAATCTTGAATCTCCTGATTAGAGCAACAATTTTAGCAAGATTTGAAACAATGGTGTTCCGTCTATTCAGACAGTGCCCCCAAAAGGGTACAGTTTATCTCTGATCTCCCCTGAGCACTTCGATGTGCCTCACTGTGTAGGAGTGTGTGCCCTTTTCTCATGGAACAAGGAATTCTGATTTTTAGTAGATGGTCTTAGACTTGTTAGTGTATTTTACACGAGCATTATCACTTTCCTGCCTGTGATGGACCGCCCTTCACTTCTCTATGTTTAGTGATTCAAACTAAAATACAAGATAATAGGTGGTGCCAGACCAAACCAAAAATTGGAGAATGTTGGGAAATAATGTATATTAAAAGGAGGAGTTTGTGTTCATGAATGGTGATTATCATAGTAAATGATAATGTTACCAGCCAGGTAAGCAGCCCCTCTCCCGCCTCCCCCTCCTGAAAAACTTAAGTTTTCTTTCCTATAAAAATGTTAAGTCTCCTTCTCCCTAGTTTCTTAGTTCCTTAGCCCCTAGCTTTGAATACTCTTCTAATCAGTTTGTGAATCCTAGACTAAAGATTGCTCCTGGCCTGAATCATGGAATTCTCCTATCCCCCTGCCTCTTGACTGTTTTGTAAATCAGTTTCTTAATCATAAATAATAGATTGTCTTTAATCTGAATCATAGAAACCTCCTACCCCTGCTTCAGATAACTACTTAAAAGCCTGTGACTTGCCAGCATCCCCCAAACCATTCAGGACCTAACTCTTGGATAATTCCATCCCAGAGACTAAATAGCTTTTAACATTTCCCCAGGCCAGTATACTTGTTGATTGTAATCACTGAAGCCTAATGATTCTTTCCAAACCCATTCTGGGCCCAGCTCCTGGACAATTGACACCACCTGAGTGACTGGTTGAATGGCCACAGGCTTCATAACAGCTAATGGATTTATTAATTAAAATCTATTTTTTTCCTCATTCAGGGGCCTTGGGGATACAGATGATACCCCAACAAGGTCACAACCAAAGAATCCAACACAGTCTTCCAGGCAGATCTTGAGACCCCTTCCTCTCATCTGAGATCAGCTAGGGTGAGAGTTCCGTGAATCTCCCAATAGGCAGGGACAGCTCTACGCCCCTGCCCAGCAGGAAGCAGATACAGAAGAAGAGACCTCCTGTCGCTCAACTTCCCATAGAGATTTTATAGGGGTCACATCTCTCAAGGGGGGAAGTTAAGGGCAGGCATTGGGTCTCTGCATTCCTGCACATCTCACAGAAAGCGACCACCCAGGAGATCTCCCCTCTCCACCCAAAACTTCCCCTTTTTCATTGAAATTATCTACCCCTGCAGGGAAACAAATGGGTACAAAATACCCAACTAGATCACACCAGTCACTCACACCTGAGCAGTCTAAAAAGATGAGGTAATAACCTCTTGTGAATCACACGTGTAGAGGGACAGCCCATTCTAGAGAAAAAAGGATAAAAACTCCAAGTTCTGGGCAGTCAGGCCGCCATTTTTTTTAAGCGTTTTGAGGTTCACCTTTGCATGCAGCCTGCTCCAAACTCTTTGGAGTGTACTTTCTCTTCTAATAATGGGCCCTTGAGCCATTCTCTATTTCTCAGGCCCACTTCTACTTCTTTGAAATATGCTATCGCTTATAATAAACTGCTCTTTTACTATTTTACCTTGGTATCTCATTCAATTCTTTGCGTCGAGAGGAGCCCACTCTCCGGTAATGTATCTGGGGCCATCCTTCACTTCTTTATGTTGAATAATTCAAACCAAAATGCAAGATAATAGGTGGTGCCAGACCAAGAAAAAATTCGGAGAATGTTGGGAAATAATGAATATTAAAAGGAGCAGTTTGTGTTCATGAATGGCGATGATCATAAGTAAATAATAACAATAAAGGTATTTGGATCTATTTGAATCTTTAGATGGATAATTTAGTGTGATGACTAATCCAGTACCCCAATCCTTTAGCTGTTATTTGAATTCTTAATAATAATAAAAAACTAACAAAAACTGTATGATAAAAAAGATTAT
Source organism: Hipposideros armiger (assembly GCF_001890085.2). Lineage (NCBI taxonomy): Eukaryota > Metazoa > Chordata > Mammalia > Chiroptera > Hipposideridae > Hipposideros > Hipposideros armiger. The sequence goes on from NW_017731575.1 coordinate 570,614, forward strand.
TCTATAAAAAAATTCATGTTACATCATTCAAATGATTATTCTAGAATAGATGCACAAATATTTTCCCCAATTATTGAAGACTATTTTTTTAATGCAGTTATATATTGTATTTTTCTTCCAAGATCATGGGACCATCTGTCCTTTCTTCAGTCCCCCAATTGCTTGGAGTAAGGGGGCAAGAAAGAAAGGAAAATGCTGACCTCTGATTTCTGGTCTTAGTGCTACATCCACAAGTCCTCTTTTTCACTTTAATGCAAGCTACACACAATGCAAAAGGAAAGCCCCATTCACTTTAGCCCTTATTCATTGTTCCTCCCTCTAGCAGCAGACACTCACTAGCCATTCAGCCTCATTATGTGCAAAGTCCAGACTGCTGCTTCTAGCATAAGGAAGAAGAGCACATTTGAAAAAGCTTTCAAATGAGAAGCTTTTATTTCCTCACACCATCATTTAAAAACCTTTTAAAGAGCAGTCTGAGCCTCTGATGGTAATGCCTTGCCTAGCAATTAGCGGTGGAGGTGCTGGGCTTTAAAAGGCTTTTAAATTATGTTATAAAAGGTCCTCCTACAATGGGCTTTCATTACAAGGGGTAAAGTCCACGTACTCCCCGCATTTCTGGGGCACAACTACTAAGATCTTTTCACAGAGTCATTCACAAAGATTGACAGCTTGAAACATGCTAGACATAAAATTTTCAGTATAACATGGCTGCAAAATGTTACAAAATTATATATGGAAATTGCCTTTTCCCTCTTTGAGTGGACTGACTAACAAGCAAATTTCAGAAGTTCCTTAGATTTGACTCATGCTTATCTGAAGTACATCCAAGGGCATCCATAAGTCTTTGAACAGAAGAAAAGAAAAAAAAAGAGAAAGATCTTTTTCTTCAGTAATAGGCCCAAAGGGCTGGGAATCTCAGAACTTGTCCAAATGTATCCCTGGCAGTGAACCAGCTAGAACAGACTCCTCTGAACTCTGAGCTGCCCCAGCACATAATAGAAAGAGGAGACAGTACCTCAAACACTCCACCGAAGAGCAGGTGCAGCTAAAGATGACTAAGTTGTTCTCAAGCAAAATCAGTTCTTTTTTATGTATTTTTAGATATGCACAGTCACACTGGAAGAGGTACAGACTGGAGGCTTTAGCATCTCCTATTTTCTCCAATGGCAGGCTCATATTGTTGCTTAGAAGTAGCAAATGCTACTTAGAGAAGCAAACAATGTTCTGAGTAATTGGAAATGTTTAAAGTAGATATGGAAACTGACTTTGCAGCCTAAATGGAAGCCCCTTAATTGACCTGCATTTGTTAACGACTGTGAACTTTGTTGTAAGGAGAAATACAGTAGCTGAGCAGCCCTGAGAAGTATTAAAAATCCAACGACTCCAGGCTGTCAGAACCTAAGCTTCTTTTTTTTTTTTTCCTTTTTCCAGGGGAATCAATCACAGAATCCCATGTTCTCATATAACAACAGACTGTTAAAATCAAACCCAAATGGTCATCATTTTCCTTCACTCAGACTTCTCTAGTGCTCCAGGTAATACAATACTATTTCCCCTTCTGTTATCAGCCTCCCAAACTAAGGCACAATTTCCCTTCTGATTGGCTTTTTTTTTTTTTTCAGGAGAACTTTTCTAGGCCAAACTGATTTTCTAAATCTGCCTGCAAATTTCTGAGTTTTATTTGTTTTGTGAGGTTGATATTTAGGACCCACTGAGCATTCTTGCTAATGTTTCAGGAAATGAATTTTGCTTCTGGGTGAGAATGAATGAGACAGAAATCCTGAGGTTTGTTTTTTTTTCCCTCCACCAGATTCATTACTGACTGCATTGGCGAGCTTGGAATTTTCTGGAATTCTGTATGTTTCAGTTTTTATTTATGATTAGGTAAAAATTATTACTATGCTTTTCTTTTCTGCTAATGTAATTTTGATAATGGATTTTTATTGTCCAGCTGAAAAAACACCTTATTGATAGGAAATAGAACATCAATTTTTTTCAAAACAAGGTACAGTAAATGTCAGAATGTGAACTCTATTCATTTTTCCTTCCCTCATATCCTTAAATAATTATATGCACATGCAATACTTACTGTTCTCACTGGCTTTTAACAATTGTATGAGTAAAATAATAACCAAAAAAATCTTTATAATTTGACTAGAAAGATTGGAAAGTCAATCATTTCAGTTATTCCCAGGAGAATTTTGCTTAATTGCTGATCTTCTAGATAGTTTTGATTTCAGAGCATTACACTGACCTCCCTATTATTCTTGAAATGTTACAAATCAAAGACTGGAAGGACTCAGCCAATCCCCCAGGAGACTCAGACACTCAAGATAAAACCTACCAGAGTAAACATATGCCTGCTAAGGAAGGATGACAGACAGCTCAGCAAGAAGAGATACTTGCAAATTTCCTATTTTCTATTTCATCTTTCTGTTGACGGAAATGAAGCATTACTACAAGCTATATATCCATTACTGACAAATTGTTTGGGCAATTCAAATTTCTGTTCCTGACTAAAGGTAGATTATAGACCTCTGCATCAGAAGGCAGTAGCACTGGTTTCTGTTCCTCAGACAGCCACAAATTATACGTGTGGGCTTGTATAAAATGCTTGAATTTTTCTTGTTTTAGTTTTCTCATTTGTAAACTTAGCATAATGCTTCATGCCGTTCTACACTCAAAGCTTTTTAGAAAAAGATTATTTTTAAGTTCTTTTAAAAATACATATATAAACCTTAATTGTATAATTGTGCAAGTGAACACATATGTTGCAGAAAACTAAAAAACATCTGATGTTTACAGAGTGAAAAATCAACAAAGTAGTAAATGTATTCTAGTGACACTCTTATTGTCAAGATTAATCAGTTGTTCATTTAAGCAAGATATTCTTCCTTGATCATATGAACATGAGCATATAATAATATTGACTGAAACTGGGGTCCTGTTTTTCACTTTTAAAAAATTCCTGTGAAAATTTAAGAAAATGTCTTTTGATTACTTAAGTGCACTGTCTCTAATTAAAGAAAAATCACATGCTCCAATTATAGCATTAGAATAGAACCACTAGTACAATAAGCTTCCAGAATATAATCATTATACTTCCTTAGAGCAAATAGCAGCCAATGTTAATCTTGCCTGCTAAGGAAGCCAGTAATCTGGCCGTACTATTGAGAATCGGCCCACCTCAAATTCTTTTTATTTCTTTAAGGAAATTTACATTGACTGAAAAATAACTGGACTTTTTAAGATAACTCCAGCACAGTTTTATTTGTTTGTTTTTGTTTTTTTAAATAAATTATTTACAATGTTGAGGATCTCCTGGGAGTTTTATAGATTTGGGGATTTTAATTTAACATGTATATGTAGAAAAGAGCCCAAAGTATGACAGAATAATAAAAGAAATACAATTTTAAAAATAGAAGAGTACCTAATTCACATACTTTTGCTTACGTCTCTTACAAAATTTTATGGCCTACCTTGAATTTGTCCTACCAGGTAAAATGACAGTCTTTCTTCAGCTCATCTGTTTTCTAGGATGTCACATTGAGATCTCCAAAAACAGTTGCTTCCTAGCAGGTGCTGCTTCCGAAGGTGCTCACTCACCATGGCGAGAGCAGAATCGTGAAGCAAGATGACAGGAAAGGTGAGGCACAAGGAGAGCACTTTTTAAAAATTACTTCCTCCTCAGAGGTAAGAGAGGGCAATGAAAACTAGACAGAAATAATCAGAGCACCGTGGAAATAAGCCCGGAGAAATAAAAGTTTGATCAGCTCTCTGTTGGGTTTTGCTATGACTAATTTATCTCCATACAAATGCATACCAAATGCTACTAAAACTGTTCATGATACACCCTATCCGAGATTGAATTTCATTGTGAGAAGGGTAAACAAATATTATTGCTTCTTCTGCACCTCAAACTTAGTACTTAACACCCTTCTTAACAATATGTCATTTCTTACCAGTTACTAAGTGCAGTCATTGTTATTCTCAAAATAAGTAGTTGTTTGGGTCACTCACTATAGTGGGGAGAACATACTATGAGTGAAGCATCACAAAAAGTCTGTATTTCATGAAAAAAGGACTTTTTAAATGTAATTTGAAGTATGTCATGCCTCTAAAGTACTTACTATATATACATACACGTGTGTGTGTATTAGGAATCATCCCTATATATTCTTCCAGAAATCCTTCAAACGGTTCTCACTGTGAGGTGACTGGAGTAGGGAGAAGAAGAGCACACTGTCAAATATTGGGTCGTCAGGAAAGTCATGATGTATTTTTTCTATGTTTTTCAATGCAAAAATGTGTCAAGACTTTCCCGGAGACCCGATAGCCTGGAACGGAGGAGCACAACTGCTGCTGCGGCCACCTGTGCTGTGCTGGCTGCGGAGATCTACAACAACGAACAACTTCTCCAAGCAAGGATCCCAAAGCACTGTTTGAGAAATCTAGTCTATATTTAGTCCCACGGCCCCTGGGAGGAGCGGTTGCAAGCGTGGCTGCCGAGAGGTAGGGCATCTCTTGCTGGAGACAGTGGGGTAGTTTGGAACTTGCGCCAGAGGTGACAATATGATACAGAGAATTTCAGGCACCATCTCTGATTTGGGACCACCATAAAAACTTTACTTGGGTGATTTAGCATCTGAACCTTAATGAGATTAACCATTGTAAGGCCATCTGATGAGTTCTGTCAGTGAATGTTTGGTAGAAGATCTTGGATTTGACTGTACAAAAAAGCCTGGAATATCACAGCTCAGGACTACTTCACCCCGTGGCAGGTGTATTAAAGCTAAACCCACCATAGTCTGGACCAATAATCCAGCTATATTAACCTAACCCCTCAGTCTAGACCAGGGTTCAATAAACTACAGCCTACAGTCCCAATCTGGCCTACTGCCTGTTTTTGTAAACAGTATCATTAGAACAGAATTACACATTCATTTGCATGTTGTCTGTGATGGTTTCCTAGCCACCACAGCAGAACTGAGTAGTTGTGATAGCCTGGAAAGCCTGAAATACTTACTATTTGGTACTTGACAGAAAAAGTTTGCTAAAACTCAGGGCCAAATCCTCCAGGAAAACTCAGTGTCAGAGCATGAGGAGAAGGAACTGCATATGTTAACAGAATGAGCAAGCGTCTCAACAGAAGAGCTTGCTTACAGAGAATCCTCCCCACTATCGTATTTTTAAGTGTTAGGGAAAAAGGAATTGTACTGCCACATTAGATTACTGAGAAGAATCTTCTTAAACAATTCTGCACTTTACTTAATTTTCATTTATAGTATCTCATCTTCCACCCATTTATTTAGAAAACACTATATTCTGGCTCTGTAACTACCAAAATGACAAGGTATATAGATCTTCAATGACCTTAGGAAATAATGGTGAGACAGGTATGTTTGTAAATAATTACAATGCGATGTCCTAGAGAGTATCATAGATAAAGGGGAAAGTGCTGTGTCGGCGTGGCAGAGAGGGCTAGGAATGAAGGAAAGAACTACACACATGAAATAGATTAAATGGCCTAGGTTTTAAAGAATGAACAGGAATTATTCAGGTAGATGCATTGGCGAGTAACCTTGGCTGAGGAAATAGCATATGGAAAGCACGTACTGTAGTTTGAGAAAACAAAATATCTAGGGAATAATAGGGAGTGAGAGGGAACGGCAAAAGCTGATAGTGGAGAAGTACACCTGGATTGAATCAAAAAAGTCTTATGCAATATGCTGAAAGATTTGAAGTATATTCTACAGCAATATTTCTGAACATGCCACTGCATCATCAAAGTTGTTTCTTTTTCTTTTCTTTTCTTTTTTTTTTAAGAAAGGGGATGTGATAATCCTATCTATATTGTATTAAGAAAATTCTAGGGGTTGTTTGAGTAACAAAAATAGGAGAGGACATTAAAAGAAATGGAAACCAGCTAGCAGGTCCTTGGAGGAGCTAAAACAAACAATAATAAGGCCCTGAAGGCAGTGGAACAGTTCACAGGTTTGAGAGCTATTTCTTAGGCAAAATCAACACAGCAATGAGTCAATGTGGAGGTAGTGAGGTAGAAGATAATTCAATAAAAAGGTGACTTAAAGAGAAGTAATACTTATCAAGGATTTATTTTCCCAAACCTTATTTCCAAACGGAGTATAAAATGCTGAGGGAATAAGACATTGATTAAATAATTTTTCACTAGAGGCAAACAGAATGAAAGCCATTGTAATGGAGAACAAGAAATGTCACAGGACACACAGGAGTGAAATCAGAGAACCCAGCATGGAAGCTCAAAGCATTTCCAGGGGCTTGGAAATGAAGGCGATAGATTTCAAAAGTAGGGCTGAGAATGGCATCAAAGATATCCTTCCCCTAGTTTGCCTAAAGTGGGATTTCAGCAAAGGCCAAAGTAGAATTGAGGAGAAGAAGGATACAGACTCCCTAAACTTGGCCCAATACCATTTAGATTGGGCAAAAACACTTTTTCAAGTGAAAATATGTAGGTGGCAAACACCAACACCTGGTTCTTTGATATATGACTTTTTAATATCAAGCCATCAATAATAGTATCATTTAAAAAATTTTTGCTCAAAAAATTTACCCCGATAATAAAAAGCAAGAATAATTTTATTAAATATGGCAACTATAGAAAAGCATAAAAAATTAAACAAAATGTAGCAGCCAGAAAAACTGCTATTAATATTTTGTTATATTCTCTTTTTATTCATGTATGTAAACTACTTTGACACAGAAAAAGGACATCCTATTTATGCTGTTTTGTTTTCTGCTATATTTTATTTTCCCATATTATTAAATATTGATTCATCTGTTTTCCAGTTTTCCATCCCTTTCCTTATCTTCTAAGCTAAAATTGGCTCAAACATCAAATTACTTACATTAGGAAATACTCTATATATTTCTTGAAATTCTTAGAGTTCACAATTCTCCAGGATAACCAGTTCCTGCTTCCAAGTGAATTCTTGATGTTTTCTCTGTATTTCGCCACCTTTGGGTTATCTGTTTTTCCATACAATATTACTCTGAACAGCCTCTAACAAATTTATTTCACAAAGTTTACCAGCTTGAGACCATGTTAGCAGTATGCTTTACTGAAGATCTAACACACCAGGAGGCAATCATATTATTGGGCGGTACAATAAAAGATGTAAAATTGAATATTAGACATTTCTGTTCTTAAAACCCCCTCAACCGTTAAGGTATTTTATTAATCCAAATCCATTGTCTTCCCCAGAGAAATTCTACTGCCTGTCTCATAATAATATTTTTACTACCTACATAAAGATAAATAAATCATATTTCCCTTGCTGAAGAACACTTACACTGGAGCATCAGATAGACATAAAGAGAAAGTTCAAATATAATCTGCCAAATCCAGTACCTGAGATTTTCATGGGTGTTTTTGGGGTCCCTTCGGACACTTAGCTCAGCATTACTGGGGAGAAGGACCAATAGCTGACGGCCCAGGCCTGAGCTTGGTGGAGTGAATAGGATTGTTTCAGAGAAGCTAAGAGGACCAGGGAGGGCCAGCCAGGCAGAGATAGCAGAGTGACCAAAGACAACTAAGGAGCGAGAGGCAGCCTGGTGTTTCTAGGGAGCTATAACCAGCTACGCCATGTTGTGTGGAGCAGTATGATGCAGAGGAGGAAGAAAATGATGCCTCAGAAGCCTGCCATTTGAGCATACCTGTGCCTTTTGCAGAGAACAGACAATCACGAAAACATTTTTGAGAAGAAAGCAACATGTTTGCATTCTAGCGGCATCCGGGTGACACCATTGTGGAGTGTGTATTTGAGGGAAGCAGGACTGGGGGCAGGTTTTGGAAGCCAAAGCGGGAGCTATTTCAGGCAAGGGATGATACAATCCTGGACCGGAGCAGCAGCGGCAGAAATAGAGGAGACACATCAAATTTGAAAACCTCAACGTTTGTAAAATCCAAGGCTTGGTGAATGTATGGGTATTCAGAAAGAATTCATGTAAGACAACTGATAGATTAAAGGAATAAAGTTGACAAAATAGCGGATAAATATCCCTTCTTGGTCAGTAGACTATAGAACTGGCCAGAAAGATAGTTTCTGTCGCTTTCATCTACGATGCTGAGATAAATTTTAGTTATTTTGAAGCCCTTTTCAACCATTTTAAAAGTCATTTCTCACTTAATGGCAAACTCCAAAAAGAACTTAGAGAAGTTGATATGTGTGGGGTAACTATAGAAAGAGAATATATTTTTCCTTGGACTTTCATATTTAATCCTATTTATACGATAGCACAAGCCATTCATCCTGTTAGGCATCCTAGGGCTGACCCAATATAGTTAAAATACTTTTACTCTCCCCTGGCTTCTTCACCTTTATTGGGATCCTAACTTACATATTCCCTTTCATTCTTCGTTATTTTTTCCAGGAGAAGATATGCCTAAAGCACTTTCTGTGCTCAAACAATCTCTTCTTTCAACTTTATATTCCTCTGAAAAAGAACTTTTACAAACTAGGTTATATAAGAATATCTCAGATGTAAATCTCGATAGAAAAGAGAGATGCTGCAAGTTGAGAAAACAGCTTTTAAAAATGTCCACTACAGCTTCTTTGCAAGCAAGAAGTTGGTATCACATTCTGGTATAATTACTCAGCAAAGGGATATAAACATGCACTTTTTAGAAATGAAACTCCTTAAAACCTACCATTACATAAAAGGAATCAATGATACTCAAGACAATTAAGACAACAACAAGACGTCACTGTAAAAATGTTAGAAAAATGGAAAATGTCAAGTGAGAATAGATATTAGCAGCTACAAAAGGCATCCTGCCCTGGAAATATAGACGAAGGCAGCCACACCAGAGAGCAAGCTAGCATGTGGTCTAAGTAAATACACTTAGGGTGTGTGCATATCCCAAATTTATATCACAGGCCACTCAAAGGTATATGCAGCACTGTTTATGCTGGTAAGGAATCTAGAATAACCTGGATGTCCAGAACTGCAAGTGGATGAGTGAAATGTGGAATGCATTAATGTGGAATGGAAGCACGGTTAGATTTTTATTTATTAAATTTACTTTACAGGTAGGTATATGGTAGATTTTAAAGCATGTATAGATTTATTTGGGGAGTGGGTTGGTTGCGCTTTTTCTGTCCAACACTAATAGGATTTTAGTTTTTTCAAAAAGTAGTTAACTTGAGACCCACTCTCAAAGCATAAACCCATAAACCATACTTGGTTTCATCTCCTTCTGTTTGGTTATTCCCTAAACAAGAACCCATGTGTTGTGTCAGAGATTGCCCAATTATCCCAGAAGTTCTCTCAAAGCCTTTTATTTGCTCTAAACTATAATTATCTGTAAAAGCTTGAATTCAAAGTTAGTGGAAGGATTGTACTTTTGGAGAAAAAGAAATATCATTGCTATATGGCCATGGCTAGACTATTCTGAGTGAGGCATTCAGGGTAGACACAGAGACCTTCTATTCTTAAGTAATTCTTTTGAGATTTCTATGCTCAGAGGGACCTTCTATGAAATTCCTTAAAAGAGTGGAATCAGCTATTAATGCATGATTCTATATGCTGAAGGTACGTTAGCTCAACTAACTGAATTAGTTGTGAGAAATTAACAGGGGAAATAAACAGCATTTAAGGCTCTTTTAACAAATACTGCCATGGTGGAAAAAATATATATATGTAGACCATTTTCTTATAGATTTCATCTATTTCTTTTGTTTTGTTTCAAGTAATAGAGAGTAAGCATAATGCACCTTCTTTATGTTGATTTCCACATTATGAACCATGCTATGATTCAAAGAAAGCTGCTTGTTTGGAAATATAAGTAAAATTAAAAATATTATAGATATCTATACAGTATAGTGCAATTCAGAATTAAAAGAGTATATTTAAGATGACTGCTAGCTTATATATTAGTATTGCTAACAGTTTTTTAAAAGTAAAAAAATAATAATAATTAAAGATTAAATTTACTTCCACATAGGATTTTGACTTAAACATGCATGAGACTTCTATTTTCATCCATGTTCCTACCAACTAAAATGACCAAAAAAATAGGAAACCCTTTATAGATTCAGGGGACTAAAGAGAAACTCTGATCAAGAAGTATAGGACATAATAGTGATAGGAACAAACTGAAGGAAGCCTGAGGTTTATTCAAAATCCCCTGTGAAGAAAAACACATTGGTGATATGCTAAAGAAAGTTATCTCCACACAGCAGTGTTACATCTCCCAACGTGAAAAGTTCCTCATCAACTTTCACCAGTTTTCTTCACTATCAAATGATAGCCACCATTGAATAGGTTCATTATTTCATTAAGATTAGAAAATGGTGATTTTTCTCATCCTATCAGTCCTTCTACTATTATTAGATGGGATTTTTCTGTGTAGGACTTTGCTTTACACACTAAAGCTAATGTCGTCCCTTGAAATATTTTTTATACAGGAAAGGCAGGACAAATGCTTAAGGATTTCCCACTGATGGGGTTCAAGACACACTACCCCAAAATTTGGAAACTTGGCATAGTGAATATTTTCAGCTAAAAGAGTCTGAGGAAACTGCAGAAGCAGATAGGTGACTATGACCTTGCCCCATCACCCCACCCCCATTTTTGACTCTGAAGCAGGACATAAAATCCTCATGTGAGAGGTGACCTCCCTACAGCCAGAGGAAAGGAGTATCCTTATATTTGAAGAGAAAGGGATGCTAAGAAGAATCCTCACAAACAGGCCTTGTTAAATTTCCCCCAGTTTACTACACTTAACTCGTACTCCTTAACCTGTCATTTTTCTATACGTCTGTCCATTATTAATCATACCCAGCATAAAAATATTCAGATGTAACTGTTTCTTCGGGTCTTTGTTTCATGATGAAGATGCCCATGTCATGTAAAACTTATACTAAATAAATTTATATGCTTTTCTCCTGTTAATCTCCTTGGTCAGTTTAATTTTCAGACTCAGCCAGCAACCCCAAGAGGGTTGAATAAAACTTTTCCTTTCCTATGCCTCCTGTCATCAATTTTCTGAGTAATGAGTTGGTACAACCTCCGAAATGTCCAACAAGTATTGTTTTATGAGTCTCTTTCTCCTATTTTCTCATCTTGAGTTTTCATATATGTATACAAAGTGTTTTAATCGGCCAAAGTTATTTTCATACTCAAAGCATCCCACTGCAGGCCAGCAGGAGCTCCTTCGAACAGTCTCCAGTATCTTTTGGGCACAAACCAGGCAAGGTTGAATTGCTTATTTGCCAATAATTATTTTGAGTAAAATGGTATCTTTTATTGCCCCTCAGAACACAACAACATAAGGGACCATTTCTCACTTCCTGGGTCGGGCTAGCCTGACTATGCTGTATGCCAACAGTAAAAACTGATCTTTGTATTTTTTATAGTTACTCTAAAAGACTCATCTTGAGAAGACATCTTTCCTCATGATTGGCTATTATTTTGTGAGTGCATCTAAACAGGAATGACTGCTTCTTTTGCTTTATAAAAATAACTCTTTATATAAAAATTGAATCACACAATGATGTAAGGTCATTTCTTAAGCCTCTCACTTGACATGTCTTAAAGTAAAAATCAGAATAAATAACGAAATTCACGCTAGCTAGCCTTGATTTTCTGTAAAACAAAGAGAAACGTAATCCCCTGATTAAATAGAATTTGGAGGCTTGAAGAGGAGGTAATTTGGATAAACTGTTCAAAAAATTGTGACATGGTAACAGCAATAATGCTTTAATTACAGTGACCAAAAGGGGCTAATGTTCTTGATGTGGGAATGGGAAGTGATGGGAAGGCAAAGAAGTTCTATTATGGGTTTGGGGAACCTGGTAGACAATAGCAATTGCTAACATTTATCAAGCATATATGTGAAGCGCTGCTTAACATACATTAGCTAATGTACTCTGTATAACAAATCAATGTGGTAGGTATTAAGATTATATCTTATTTACAACAGATAATTTAAGTATCTTAGCCAAAGCTACCTAATTTATAAGTGGCATAACTTGGACTCAAACTCAGCTCTATGATCAAAGTTCATCATCATAATGATTACACTCTCCTGTTTTGAACTCTGTTGCACTACTTAGTATATTAGACCCGTGGTTCTCAACCTTCCTAATGCCGCAACCCCTTAATACAGTTCCTCATGTTGTGGTGACCCCCAACCATAAAATTATTTTCGTTGCTACTCTATAACTGTAATTTTGCTACTGTAATGA
>NW_017731575.1:583440-614237 GCF_001890085.2 Hipposideros armiger
TACAAGGGCCGGCTGAGTGGCTCAGTTGGTTAAGAGCTCGCTCAAGAGTTTGAGCTCTGAGCAACAGCGGTTCGAGTCAGCCCGAGCTGAGCAGCAGGGTCGCTGGTTCGATTCCTGGCCCGAGCTGAGCTGCTGCTGAGTTGCCAACAGGTGGCAGGATGGAAAAAAAAAAAAAAAAAAAAAATGTGTACAGGTTATGTCATAAAAAAGTACAAGTGAACAGAGTCACAATCTATATAAACCTAAAAGTAAAGGAACTGGTATATATATTTTTTTTGGTTGAATCTTTTGGACATTTTTTTGTTTTGTCAATCAATACATTTGTATATTTTCTTTTCCACTCTCTTTTTCATGATTTTTATCTATTTTAAATTATGCTGTGCTATTAATTTTGCCCTACTAATTTCTTTTCACTTACTTTATTTTTTTCTCTATTTGAATTTTATGCTTTGCTTTGTTTTATTTTGTTTTCACTCCCTGTAGATGGGTAGATGGGACTGTGAATCAATATAATCATTTAAATTGTATTTGGCAAATTGTATCTGAAGACTTAAGACTATTTAGAAGCAATTAAACTTGCAGGTTTTTTTTTCCTAGAACCATCCTTTCACCTAGAAGTAAGCATAGATGTACACAAAGATTTATCTTCTAGGATATTCATCATGACATTTATAATAGTGAAGTATAGGAAATGTCTAATTGTCCAATAGGACATTGATTATATAAACTACTACTATCCAAGCCTTAACAAACATAGCTATTTCTTTCTAAAATGTCTGCTCTCCTAATGAGACCTCACTTCACTCTCCTATCCTCTTAGAAGTCTTCCCAATTCCTCCAGGTATGCTTGGTTGGCCCATCTTTTATATTTATCTAACTCTGTCCAAATGTTGACTCACCTGTGGTATAATTGTTTTGCTCTTTGAATGCCTTTTTGTAGATTGTGAGGTCATTGATAATAGGAATCATATCTTTTTCATCTTTCACCAGCTTTACCTAGCAGCATGCTTAGCATATAGTTGACATTGAAAGCCTCTTTATTGGATGCCTGAATGAGGGAATGAATGTTGGTTGACCAATATTTTTTATGACATTGAACAATAGAATAGCAATGTTAGAATACAAAATGCTGTTAAAAAATATACTGCTTAGTCTGATAAATATTGATTCTCTTTTCATAATTTGACAACTAAAATTAGCTTATTCTAGAAAAGTTAGAAAATAGATACAATCATAGACAAGAAAATATAAGTTTCCCATGATTCCAGGATCGTTCTTAGTTGTTTTCCTTTTAACAATTTTTTTCTAAGCAAAGATAAGTAATTAGGTAGAGATAGATGATGGATAGATTAGATAGATGATAGATAGATAATAGATAAGATTAAAACAAATTATATATGAGTTTATATATGTACATGTACAAATACACACAAAGAAATCATTTTTTCTGTATTTAAAGAGTTTTCAAAATACTTATGAAACATCCCCTGATTTTTTTGGTCATTATGTTAACATTTGGAAATGCATATTTCATTTGAAAATATTTACAAATAGCTTTCTTTTTCATTTTATATTTCAAATTACTTGCAATGAAAAATATTTTCACAGTCCATAAATTTTATCACTATTTATTTAAGGGAAATGTTTAAAATGTAGTTTGATGACTAAATCACAATCTAGGTAATTTTCCAACTTCATCTACAATCATCTATTTAGTTCTTCCACAGGCCTCTTTGCTGGTAAAATATTAAAGGTTCCTTGATCTCACTAGTAATTTACATAATGATGGAGGATTTAGGGGTGGGAGGCAAGATTGCAGTCATAGTATGCACCTATTCATTGATTACATATTGTCCTAAAATTTAACCAGAAAGTCAATGGAGGCCCTACCAATCTTTTGGTTTATAGAGTAACTGAAGTCAGTGGCCTAGCCAAATCAAAATCCTCGCCAAGATTTCCATGGTTGCCTGGTGATTTAGACCCTCAAGTTTCCTAGTGCTTTTGACTACCCTCAAGGGCTGTTTGCAGTTTAACCTGATCAGGACAAACACAAAATCTTACGTTTTTACTTACTGACAAAAGAAAGTCAAGTATACGAAGCAAATTTGATAGCCACACATCTTATGTAAAGTTGACAAGGGAGGTCGTGGGGAGGGTTATAGTCTCAGATGACAAGTTGCTAAAGGTGGGCTAGAAATTTGGACAGAAGGCAAATCACAGAGGCCAACACCTTGTTGACACACATTACGTTGTTGTACGTTATGAGTACAGAACAAGGTATGATTTGGAGAGAACTACAAAGACAGAAGCCAGGTTCAAGTGCAAGGTGCTGCCTTGTAGGAGAAAGACATCTCAGTAGCGTTGCCAGATTTTGTAAATAAAAATACAGAAACACAAAATTTGAGTATAAGATAAACTTTTTCTTTTCTTTTAGTATAAGTTTGTCCCAAATATTTTATGGGACATGCTTACACTAAAAACAAACAAACAAACAAACAAACAAATAAATAAATAAATAAAGTGTGGTTTATTTGAAATTCAAGTTTAACTGGACATCCTGTATATTACCTGGCAATTCTACTCCTGGGTCATATTCACCTTTAGCTCCCCAGATTTTGGACACATACAAATTGTGGCTTAAATGTGGTCCTGAGATTTCAGTGAAACCAAACTTCCAAATAATATGGCAGAAAGATCATTTGGGAAGTTTATTCTGGGTCTTGGAAAATCTATAACCTTCAAGAAGAATTTTTGGGGCTGGCCGAGTGGCTCAGTTGGTTAAGAGTGCTAGCTCTGAGCAACCGGGTCGCCGGTTCAATTCCCACATGGGCCAGTGAGCTGTGCCCGTGCTGAGCTGCCACTGAGCTGCCAATAGGTGGCAGGATGGCTCAGCTGGTGAGATCATGTGCTCCTAACAACAAATTTTCGGGTTGGATTCTCCCACCCACAACTCAGATTGAATACAGCACCTTGAGTTGAGTGGCCACGAGCTGCTGACAGGCAGCCGGATATTGACTGGACTTGGAGCTGAGCTAGCTGTGCCCTCCACAACTAAGACTGAAGGACAATTTGACTGTTCCCCTCCTCCAATTCCCCAACATTGTTGACCTCTCCCAATTCCCCAATAAAATCAATTAAAAAAAAGAATTTTTTTTACATTCTTACTAGCCAAGATTTGAAAGCAAAAATAAAAAATCACATACTCATATTAATACTATAATTGTAAAGTGAGCTTATATGTAGCACAGTTTAAACTATTTAACAGCAAAATTCCAGAGAAACAGCAAGAAATGTACCTACTCTTTCTGAAAAGATATTGGAAATAATCACCACGAGCTTCTGGGCAGCGAAACAGGCACACTGGGGAAATTCAGCAGAGACTAATCAGACTAGAAGTTATGATATTTTGTCAAAGAACTCTCTCCAACTTGCCATAAAGAAGAAATCCTTAGGCTGGCTGAGGAAGGAGCCAAAAGGAAATTTTCAGAAATGATGAAAATATATCCAGAGCCAGGACGGATCTCTTCCCTTTCACATAGGAACACTTCTGGAGTTTATGATTATGCTTCATGTTGAATCTCTACCTTCAAGTCTAAAAGTCAGGGAACTATAAACAGAAATTGATAGTAGTCTAGAACTAGTACCTAATGCCAATATTAACAACAGTTTATTTAAATCAATGTGTGTGTGATGACCTCTGCACCACCCAGATTCCCCAGCTGCTGGGACTGCTACCAGAAGACACTCCTCAGCTGTCAGCTCTCTTTGGGGACTGCCTCAGCTGAAGAAACATGTGTCGATCAAGGTCTCATCTCTTTCCTGAAGCAGCCAACTCAAGACAACTCTTGGGCCATCTTAGCTCCAAAACTTGCCGTGGGATTAGCTCGGGTTCCACTTCTCCCTCTAACAAATTCTGCACTCTTCTCCCTTTTGTAAATGTTGGTCGCAAGAGTAATCCCTAGTCAATACCCTGCATGTTAATCTCTGCCTCTGTCTGTATCCCAGCAAACTCAACCTGTAGCACTGACCAGGGGAATAAGGTAATCAGTGCATAATTTGAGGGACATGAGGCCTGAACCAAAGCACTACGTATATAACCAGGACTAAGGTAGCTCACTAGTTGCCCAGATGTTTTCAACATCACTCTAGAGGGAACATATTGGTAGCTCATACCAGATCAAACTGCGATGTCACCTTATATTAGAATTTTACAGACATATATGAATATTTTAATTATCTAATCAACTCACTATTTAACTAATCAACTTGATGACTCACTACAAAGCAGACGTAAAGTGAACCTGTTGATTATTTCTCTCATTTCTCACAATTCCTTATAATAACTGTCTAGCCTCGTTGTCTCTAACTTACTTGAATACGCTTTAATGTAGACGGCATGATGTAAATATGTGTTGATTTAATCTACACACTAGGGGCTTTTAGTTAACATTTGAAGTACACTATTCATGGGTTCACACTGCAAGGTCAATGAATACAGATTTGAAAGACCCTCAACATGAGTCCACACTACATAGGCTAGAGGGGAGTTTGAACAAGACTTCACATTTCTCTGGATATGTATATGGGTTTTGTTAACTTTGTTAACACAAGTGATGTACAAATATTTTTCCTTGAGGTGTGTTTTTTAAGATATAGTTTTCTAAAAATATTATACTAGGAACTCTGCCCTTGATATAACGTGGAATAAGAATCTGAGAAACCTAGCAGCCTAATGCCTAAATAACACATTAAAAAAAAAGTCCATTTTCTCTATGTTGCACCAGTTAATGGAGAATTATTTTTCTAGTTCTAGAAAGTTAGCAGGAAGCTTGTGTGAGTACTTAAAAGCATCGTTTCAGTATCTGCTAAGCCAGGTATCGTCACTATTTCTTAAAACAAAACAAAACAAAAACCTTTTTTTGGCTTTCAAATATTTTTTCTTCCATGTGACTTTGCAATCATTTTATCCAGCATGCCCCCTTCCAAAGATTTCATATATTACATTTACATATAAATTTTGAGAATTGATCTGTTCTTATTAAGTCATCCTATTCAAGAGACATTACATTTATATGTGAATTTAAGAATTAATATTATCATACTGTTAAGACTTCCCATTCAAGATAAATGTCCCCTCAGGCCAGGCAGAGGAAGTGTTGCTTAATGGTTAAGGGCATGCTTCTTGGGCCAATGCATTCTGGATTCAATTCCTGGCTCTGACACTTCTCATCTGTGTGACCCTGGGCAAGTCATGCTGCCTCTTTGTATTTTTATTTCTTGTTCTTTAAAATAGAAATAATAATATTATCTGCTTCATAGGAGTCTATGAGTATCAAATAATAAATGCAAAGCCTGGCCCATAAGGAACACAATGTGTTTGCTATTATTGTTTTATTTTGTGTACTTCAATAGAATACAATAGCTTTTCTTCATATTTATATGGCGCCATTCTTTTCAAATCTATTAATAAATATCTTATCGCATTTATTGTTATTGTGAGTGAAATAGTTTCTCTTTCTGTTATTAGTTATTGCTAATATAGAGAAAGCTCTTGATCTTTATGTTTATCACTTTTTCTAAATTCAACCATGTTGAATAATATTAGTGATAGCATCCATATCCTCTTTCAGGCTTTAATGGAATCACCTTACCAGCATTTTAGAACAATGTTTGCTATGAAAATCTTATATATTTCATTTCTCTTCTCATTTTTCTTAGTTTTTGATAAGAATGGTTGCTGATTGCCATTAAATGTTTTTATTACCATTTGTGTAATGATTATATAATTTTCTCTTGCAATATTTTGACTGAAATGAGTTATATTGACATTTTTCTTGATAATTGAATTTCTGAAATAAGTCTAACTTTCATAGTCTTAAAACCTGCTAGATTCTGCTTGAAAATACTTAATTTAGAATTTTTGCATCTACATTTATGAGTAAGACTAAGTTATAGTTTTTCTCTATGTACTACCTTTATCAGATTTCATGGTAAGGTCTTTTTTCAAGATACCATCTGAAGCTCTTCCTAACATGTTTTTGTTCTAAATGAGTCAAATTATCTGGTAATATCTGAAAAACTGTTTGATTTGAAAGAAATGCTTATGATATTTGATTAGGGGAAATGTATAAAGACCACATCTCTAGAATTTTAAGCCTCTCTTCATTATATTCAAATATTTTCATGTTTTATTACTCATTATTCATAACTTGGATGTGCTCTTCAACCAAAACAAAAAAATACCCAACTTAGCACACATAGTATATAGACTCTGACTCCAAGTTTAGATCATTCTTCTTGTAAGAACGATCTTCACATAAGCTTGTCTGAAAGTCTTTACAGACACTGAAATAGAGAATCAAGGACCTCGCCGTGATGCCAGTGAACATCAGTTTGAAAAAGTATTGACTGACCAGCTGTCAAGCTCTTCACAAGACTGAAAGATATTAGGGAGATTTAATAGTCAACTCCTTAATACAGTTGATATTTTTACCCTTTCATGAATTCATCTTTTAAACATTCTAATTTTTTATAAGTGGTAAGAGCTTCCTTGGCTACATCATAGAGGATAGATTTTACTTCCAATGAAACAATTTAACTATGGGGTAAAATTCTCTTAATTGACTACTAAAGGATTTTCAGAAACTAGGAAGTGACCATTCACCATATTCCTGAAAGGAACTCACATACTGGCATTAAATACATAAAAATCCATGCCATGTACATCTTCCATACTTTCAGTGGTTGTATAGAAGATTTAGTTCTGAACACTAGGGGATGCCTGAGCACAAACTGGTAAATTTTTGGTCTATGAAGGTAAAATATCCTGACGCATAACAAAATTATCCAAGGAATCATGGACTTGCTACACTACTTATACTTTTTGACAAAAAATACACATTTGTTAAATTGAAACTTTATACATCTAACTGATTGGTGATGTGATTAACATAGCAACTTCAATTATTTTGTGATGGGTAAATAGGCAGTTTTGAAAATCATCTATGTGATAAAAGTTCTGATCCATATGTTTCTTCTGAACAATAGTCTCATATATCTGACTACTTGTTATTTATGTGCATGACTCTTAGGGAGCATAAAGCTTAATATACCCAAAACCATACTCTGGTGCTCCTGCGCATTTTCTCTACCTCTATTCTTCTGCATCTTTCTATTCCAGTCAGGAACCTCAGAATCATTCTTATTTCCTTCTTCTCCTTCATCTTTCACAATCAATTCTTACATCCTCTATATCTTGCTTCCTAGATATTTATTTTATCTTTCCACTTTTCTCCATATCCAGTTTTACTTCCTCAATTCAAATTTCCATAATCTTTTGTATGGACAAAAAACTAATTGTCCTCACCCATCTAATCCTGCTTGAATCACAATTCATCCTATTTGTGTGAATCATATTTGTAAATAACTGTTTCTTCCTTCTGAGTGAATTCCATCAATTTTAGGACAAAGATCAAAGACCTTAATGATGTCTAAAAGATGTGTATTATGTGGTCCTTGAAATATCTCCAGAATCATCTTCTAAACTCTCACTTTTGGCTGCTGGGCTCCAGGCACTGTGACTCATTTTTTTTTAGTTCCTTGGCTATTCCAATATCCATCCTTATTTTTGGACTTTTGTACATGTTACTCCCTTTCTAGGAATGCTTGATGCTCCAATATGCCTTTAACTACCTAATTCTTATCACCATAATTTGTAATTATATATTTTATTTTGATAGTTTTATAGTTCTTTATCAAGTATCTTGCCCACCAACTGCAATCTGACGATAGACATTTGCATGATGATAGTATATGTTGGGTTCATCACTATATACCCATGCCTAGGGTTTCCAGAATTAGCAAATCACTATATGACATACATTTTTCTTTTACTTATCCAAAGACTATACAAGTTCCTTATAGTCTACATTGGAAAAATGGCTAATTACTGCCTTCAGTATTACCCAGTGAAAATGGTTCTGATGGACTCTATCTCATCCTGCATGGGACACACTTATGGTAAAAAATTATTCACTGTTCGCTTGAAATTCAGATTTAACTGAATACCCTGTATTTTATCTGGCAACATACCCATGTTCAAGTCAGTGCCTACAACATCACAGATGTTCCATAAACATATCCTGAATAAACAAATTTAGTAATATGTTCCATATTTTGAGATTCATTATTCTTAAGTGCTTTTTAAAAATTATCTTTATGATGCATCAAATTGAAAAACCTTGGCAGGGGTGATTTTTAAAATGCTATGAAATGGACAGAATTTTCTAGTAATTGTTGTCAAGATGTTCAGGCTAGCAAATAAGTAATAATATACCTTCATAATTATACTTGTATGAATCCTAATCATATCAGCATTGACTGCACATTACATAATTATAAACTAATTTAATGACTAAGAAAATCTAAATTTTCTTTTTTGTTTTTAACATAAACAAGGTAACAATATCCAATACAGGTTACTACATTTGAGGCAAATCAGTTGGTGAACTTGAGCACAGACTCATCAGTGAGAGACAGTAAGTCAAGCTCAAGTGTTATTCAAATGTAGAAATGTCTATTCAGAAATCATTCAATGCTACTAAAATTTCTGAAAAATTTATCTTGACTTTGTACTCCCTTATGAACTGACAGATTTATATGTACTCTACCTACATCCAAAAATGAAAATGGGGCAGCATGCAATAAAAGCTTGAGCATGATAACAAAGTCCTAAATATAAGATTAAAAGAAAGTCACTATAGCTTTCTGTTCCCAGGTCCATAGTTGCCCTTCAATGCCTGCTTTCTGCCCTGGGGTGGGGGTAACTGTTAACATCTAGAACTCCATCATTCAGCCCATTGTCCTTTAGCTTTTGCCTAGTTTAGACTGGAAGCACCATTACGAAATAGAAGAAGAGGAGAGAGAGAAGGAGGATTTATTCCTTCCTCTTCCTTCCCACCACATTGATTTAGACAGAACTGCATTCTTCTCTAGCAAAACTCTGTGGAGTGGCCCTTTTTCCCCTGCAGCAGCTTTTGCAAGCAGGCTCCAGTCTCCTCACCCTGCCCCTTCAGGCCTGTCCCTAATGGCTGACTGTCCTTCATCATCCCTGGGTGTTTTAACATTCCTTGTTCATTCCCTCACCACTGTCCACTGTCAAATAAAAACCAATCTGAACTTTGTTAAGGAGAGACTTTATTAGAAAAAGCTATTGCAATAGGGGAAATAAGGAGAATGCTCTGACTGTAAGATCAGCAAGCGTCTCAGTGGTCAGGTGGAAGGAAGTTTCTTTTATAGGGACCAGTAAACAAGGCTTTAAAGAACCTGCTATGGGGGAGTGGGGTGAGCCTGTGACATAATCAGGTAGTTGAGCAGAAAATACCTTTCCTTGCAACAACGTAAAAGGCTGTGAAGGAAGAGTCGTTCCACATTCTAGTGCTGGCTCAGGCTGAGTGTGGGTCAAAGTTAAGGGACTTGGGGGAAGGTGAGAAGCTTAACTAGAGTTTGGTCAAGTCAAATTAGCAGGTATTTTGTCCAGGTTGGTCAATTAATACCAACAGCTAATGTTCTAATTATAGGGAAAATGTTCTTCCATGATGGGGGAAATGACTTTTGGTTCAAAGTTTTGAGTAAAATTAATCTAGTTTATGAGGAGCCATGCTATGCTTCTTTCAATAGACTCCATTTCATTTTAAAATTAGGTTCATTATTTTCCCTCAAAACATTATTTGCTGTCAAAAAATGAGTATTAAATGAGATTTCATCCTGGCTCTTTTGGTTCTGTTTTTTTTTTTAATAAAAATTATGGGTTGTTTTGAATGTCCTTGGTTATGAAGAAATGACTCAACATAGCTCAAGAACTAAGATTGAAGAAAATGTATAAGTAGTTAGAGGAGTCCTTATCGTGCTTAGAGAAATTGGAAAAGTACTATATTAAAAGTGGCCATTTCAGAAAAGAGCCGATTCACACTTGTTGTAGTCTGAAAAGTTACTATTATACATCAGAAGGAAATAAGAAAAGACAATTAATATTTTGACACAGCATCAGGCATAAGGAACTCTTTCAAAGAAAAAATTCCATTTCCTGTCCAGATACTTGTTAACCATGGTTATGTGGATAAGTTTATTTAAACACCCTGACTTCCCATTTTATTTCTTGGGGAAAAACTGAGGGTAGTAATATATGCCCTACCAACTACTTGCAAGTCTTGTGAAGATATAAAGAGATCATTGAATTGAGAGACTCTTACAACCTATAAAATTGGAATATCAAGGCAATGTGTTATTATAGATACTTAAAAGTGTTCCATCAAAATGTAAAAAGAGTTAGCTGATGACACATGACCTTACATAATTCTGGTTTGACTGAAACATATCTGCTTCAATTTGTGTTTGAAATCTTAAATAGTAAAGATTGTGTGATTGTACTCATTATAATTTGAATAGACTTGAATCTTGAATTCTTAGGCTTTTCAAAAATGATAACTTCCCCCTTCCTAGAACTCATTGTTCTACAAAACTTGTAGTAATCAAGAAATACATACGTTAATAAACTAAGATATAATGCAAATCATATTACTAACAAGTATATAGATGTACAAACACATACCGAGGCTGCCAAAGAAAATGTTCACAAGTGGACACTTTGGTCAACGCTGCTCAAGCAGTAGTTTACCATCATCAGAAGTGTCTGGATGCTGACGGTAGCCAATTTGAGCACCTCTTGTGATTGCAGAAGTCAAATGTGACTTGTATTTATCTTTTGTTATCAGTATATATTATTACAATTTTAATAGTTTCTTCCTTTCTTAAAATGTGTATACATGTTTTTGGCACCCTCTGTATAAGCCACTTTAAAAAAATCATTTTTTATTAATTGTTTATTTGAGATAATGGTAGATTCATATGCGGGGGATAATAAGAAATGTATATTGATCTCTGCCCCCCGTTCCTGCACAGAACTCCTGAAGCCCTTGTAATGTCCTACGTCATAAGAGCATTATGAACATTTTTTGTTCTAATATTTGGTCATTGACCCCAGTTCCTGACACAAAGGCTCCTGAAACTTCTGTACTTTCCTGGGTGATAGAAGTGTCTTTTGTTCTAATGAGGTGACTCTGAGTGGGCTCCTGGATGGCTGCTGCATGAGGGCTGGTTACAAAAAACAAACAAACCATGATTAGAAGCTTGGAATTATTAGTCTCCCCTCCTTCATTCTCTTGAGAAGGGAGAAGGGTTGAAAATAGAGTTAATGATCTATCATGCCTATGTGATGAAGCCTCCATAAAATCCTAGAAGTACTGGATTTGGAGAGTTTCCTGGCTGGTGCACATGTGGAGTGCTGGGAGAGTGGCGAATGCTGAGAATGCACGAAAGCTCCACCCTCTTCCCACATACCTTGCCCTAAGCATGTCTTCCATCTGGATGTTCATCTGTACGCTTTATCATGTCCTTTTATAATAAACTGGTGAACATAGGTAAACTGCTTTCCTGAATTCTGTGAGCTGCACTGCCAATTAACTGCACCCAAGGAGGAAGTCATTGGAGCCTCTGATATTGATCAGAAGCACAGTTGACAACCTGGACTTGCCATGGGCATGTGACGCTAGAGGTTGGGGCAGCTTGGAGGACTGAGCCCTTAACCTGTGGGATTTGATGCAATCTCCAGCAGACAGTATTAGAATTGAGTTGAATTTGGGGACATTCCACTGGTATCACAGAGAATTGTCTGGTGGGAGAATAATACCCCCACACATTTGGTGACCAAAAGTGTCAGAAGAGAAGTGTTTTGTGTGAGAGTAAAGAAAGACTCACGGGTAGAAAGACTATGAGTTTTTCCACTTTCAATATACAATTGTAAGAATTGAGAAATCCTGCACAAACTCCACCAAATTTTCCTCAACAATTAAATCTTGCAAAACTATAGTACAATATCACAACCAGAATATTGGCATTGACACAATCATGGTACAGAACATTTGCATCATCACCAGGATCCCTCACATTGCCCTTTTATAGCCACTATACCTTTAAAATAAGCCTTAACCATTCTCAAGAGAGCATATAATCTTGTTAACTATCCTGTAATCCAATCCCTGCCTTGCTTTCTCCCTTCTCCATGTAATATTCCTTACTTTCCTGTCTTAATTTCAAATGCATAAAAGAAGCTGCAAACTGTAATTTTCCTGGAGCATTTTAGATCTTGCTCCCCAGCATATGTTGTCAGTTTGGTTCAAATAAACTCTTATAAAAATTAAAAAAAAATGAGTGTGGAGACTAGACTTTCATCTCCACCAAGAGGTAATGACCCTCCAGCCTCTAGCAATGTCTCTGGAGACTACATGGGCAGTCTGGACTTCCACTCCCATCCAGCAATACAGAGGGGGTGACTACTTGGGGGTCAACAAAGGCAAAATTAGGGACCTGGCAGCTACGTACACCTGGCAGTAACAAGACAGTGCCCCATACCCTGCCTTGCCTTTTCTCATCAGAGTGGTCAGAAGAATCCAGCTAAAAGTAAAGGTTTAGACAAGATCCAGAATATCATGTAATAATACTTAAAATGCCCAAGTTTTAACTGAAAATCACTCATCTTACCAAGATCCAGGAAGATGAAAAATTGAACAAAAAACAATAATAAATAGATGCCAACACTGAGATGGCAGACATGTTAAATTATCTAAGATTTTAAAATAGTTATTATAAAAATGCTTCAATGAGCAATTATGAACATGCTTAAAACAAACAAACAAAAAAACAGAAAACCTCAGAAAATTAAGAGAAGATGTAAAGAAGAACCAAATAAAAATTTTAGAACTGAAAATATAATAATCAAAATAGAAACTCACTAAGTGGGCGCAAAGCATAATAGAGAGAACAGAGGGATAAAATGAGTTAACTTAAAGGTAGAACAACAGAAATTACCCAATAAACAACGCAGAAATAAAATAGACCAAAAAAAATAGAAGAGAAAGAAAGAAAAATGAACAGAGCTAGCTTCCAGGGACCTATAAAAGACTTAATAGTCAATTCATAACATTCTAAAAAGGAATGATAAAAGAGATGGAGCTGAAAAGTATGTAAAGAAATACTGGCTAAACTTCCTAAATTTACAAAAGTATATCAACATATAGTATAACAACATAGTATAAGTATATAACAAAAGTATAACAACATAGCCTATAAGGAACTTACATAAGCTTTGAAACAGGAAAAGAAATATGTGTCCTATAATTAAATTTCTCAAATTTGAAATATGAAGCTATGACACCTCTCCCTTTGTTTGTTTTGCCACCCATATGTAACTTAACTCTTTTTTATATTTTATATTATAAGATGCATTGCAAAGACAGTATCCCCATTTGCCATGATGATGAACAATGACACATGTAGCCAAAGGACACAGGCAGCAGTCTTTCTCAGAGTAATTTTTCCTTTTGTCTCCTCTGCAGCAAGGTTACCTGTTTCTGGCTTGAATATGTGAACTAATCTAACACACACACACACACACACACACACACACACACACACACACAACACTACACTTTATAAAAGCACCTGAAGTAATTTATACTTTTTAATTATTCCTAAAGTTTAACAAGGACTTAAAGACTATTTTGAGAGACAAATTACTAGGAGAAAAAGAGAGGTAAAATAAATAATCAGAAGAATGTAAGATTATAAATCCTAGAATTAAACTGTTTCAATTAGACTGGTTAGTCAACTGAAAGGAAAATCAATTGTTCTGGTAAGGAAAGAAAGAAAAGGAAGGATCGTGTGCTGCGTGCCTCTGAGCTCAGAGTGAGAAACACTCCTTCACATTCACTCTCACATTTCATTTTCACAAGACCATGAGGTAAACATCATTATCCCCACTGTCTAGATGAAGAACACGAAGGGTTAAATTCACATAAGTCATCATTGGCTGAAACGGGATTCAAACTCTGCTTTATCTGGTAGCATTGCTTATGTTGTTTCTGCTCTATCTCCAGAAAACATTATTGCAAACTTAAATTTGAATAATGTAGGGGATATTGTTTGTTCTTTTCTACTGCTCTCCCTTGGTATTACAAATATCTTTTACCATTTAGCCCAGTCTAGAGATGCAATCCCATACCTAAGGTTTGGGGAAAGAAAAATACCCAGGAACTAAAAATTATCTCCCACCTCAATGAACGTTTTAACCACAAAAGGTTAAAGGAGTGTGGCATTAGTGCGAACAAAAATGTATTAGAAATCATGAAGAGGCATTTGATTAGCTTCTCTAGCCAGTCATTCCATAAAATTCTTTTATCCATTTTCTATAACTCTAAGAGGTGCATTTCACAAAATGAACAGATTGATTCTGAAGAAAATTTATCAAAACAGGAGGGGAAAAAAAAAAAAAGCCCCAAACCCCAGCTCTTTTCTCCTGGGGAAGAAACAACAACAACAACATTAAGAAGGCAACCTCCCCTTACAGGGTTCAAATTTTGTACTGATAGGCAATCATTATTCTCCATGTTGTAATGCAGGAAGTAAGCCACAGAGAATGAGGCACTTTCCCAGAGTTGTACAATGTCATCGATGGGTAAAATAATCTCTGTATCTGGATTTCAGCGTCTTTTCCATTTGGAAACTCTCTTTAATCTGGAACACATTAGGTTGACAAATACTGTCTAGATCTGGTCTGACGTATCACAATGGCTTTTCAGTATGGTTCTCAAATATTCAGCATGGGAAAGCATTACTAAAGTTAAAAATGTAGAGCCATCACTCCACTTTATTCAAGTGAACCAATGTAAGGCTCTATAGGTCTCTGTACCATCTATTTATACACACATTGGATATTTAGTGACTGTGATTTGGCAACATTGAGAACAATAAATTAACAAGTCCATTTTATTTGATAGCAGAATCCCTAGCTGTAGATTGAGTTATAAACACAGATTGCCCTAGGATTCATCAAACTGAAATAGTTCTGATGTAGGGCAGCTCCGTGATGCAATAGAGAATAAGAACAGTATCGCAGGGAGGCAGCAAAGGCAGCAACGAGCGGCACTGACAGCTAGCTTACCCGGCCAAGTGAGAAGCATTCAACTAGTCTCCCCTTTATTCACAGCCATAATACTTATCTTTTCTCCACACACACAGGTCTGTAAGACATAATGGCTTAAGGACCTAGTAAGGAAGGTACACAAAATCAGAATCTCAATCCAATCGGAGCCACATATTCCATATATTGAACAAGCAGATATCCTGGATGAAATCATAAAGTACCTGTTCCTACGGGTTTTTTGTTTTGTTTTGATTTTGTCTCTCAATGTCCCTGTTGAAGTGGTTCTTCTGTCTCTGGATAGGATGTGAGCCTGGGATGATCAGGAAGTCTGCACCTGGAGAAGAGGTCACCGTCACGGGCGCCTTGTCTTTTCCCGACTTGTGTGTGACTTGTCCTTCCCTAAGAATTGAAGGGTGGGTTCTTCTCTTGCAGGCAGACCATAGAGGTGGGGGAAGTGACGAGAGTGATGGTGAGAGGTCGATGGGGCTGGACTAGAGCGGATGGGAAGGCTAAGTCACACTTAAAGTATACTTTCATGGTGATCTACTATCACTGTTCTCAGAAATTGGTAAAATGTTTGCAGTATTTGCACTCATGCTTTTTTTTGTGAGTGGTTAGTGGTTTCTCTGGGTTTAACCCCATTTCTGCCTATCTCTTACATGCACTTTCTGAGAGCTGAAATAAACTTCCAGTCTCTATGTGAAAAATAGTGAGACAAAGCAAAAATTATTTAGCTGTTTGTTTCATACAGTACTTGTTCCCAGGAAGACAAACCAACTGAAAGACATTACTTATCAAGGTAACAGCTTGCACTTCAAGACTATTCTAATACACAGTTTTCACGTCGCGATTTACTTTATGAACCTCTGCTTGCTCTGGTCTCCAATCCACAGCTTTTATATCTGCCCAATCCCAGGTAGCTGCTGCCTTAAAATCATCTAACCCAGCTCTAAACCCCATCTATACCTTTCCCTTTTTGAGACAATATTAAGACTTTGTCAAGGGGATGTCCTTCCTTGCTGCAATAAATTTGATAAACTCAGCTTTGTTTTATGAACAGGGATTTCTGGGGATGGTTGGGTAGAAACACAGAATTTGACATCCTTGTTGGTTCCATATTCCTTCCGCAGCCACTCTTAAACTGGTATACATTCAGTATCTCTCAGCTGAAGGCTTTTAGTCATTTAGACAACCCTATTGCCCAGAACCTAGGACAATCACACCTGGGCTTTTCTCAGGTGTGGATCACCTTTAGTATATAAGAAACCTTTTTTCTTAACTGGACAAACTCACAGTGCGCAAAGCAATCTTTCATATTTGGATGCTTCAGTTTTTTTTTCCCCACTATATTTTCCAAAACAATATAGGAGAAGTGTAAAGCTCTCTAATCTCCTTAAAGTCCATTTCACAAGGCTTGGGGTCAGTAGCTAGCCCAGAAATGTCTATCTTCCCTCTTAGAATTTCAAAACTCAGATGCCTTACAATAAATAGTCCTCAAAATGTTCAGGAGGCCTCTAAAGAGCTTTGGCTCTTATATTTTACAGGTCAGCCTGATTCACAATTCATGGATCATAGATAAGAAAGTTATCGATAATCTTAGGGTCTTAGCCAAAGTACTCACTTTATTATAAATGTTATGAAAAAGCTCATTTCCCCTGATGGCGTGCCTCTTCTTCTTCCATGGTAACACAGTTTATTCATGCATCCAGTAGACACAGCTAGAGACTGAATTTCCTATCCTGCTTTGTAGCTGATTGTGACCACATATCTAGGTTCTAACCAGTGAAATTTGAGCAGAAATAATGTGTACCACTTCCTTATTTCCTGTAGAGAAGGCATTGCTTACCCACTACTACTTCTCTTCCTTTTTTACCAGAACTAGAACATGGACATGGCACAACCCAGTTTAACCAGCACCCTAGCAAATGGAAGAACGATAAGATGAAAGGAAATTTGGTCTCCAAAGAATCAGATCTAGCAGAACTTCTCAACTCTATATCAGTAGCCTGTGTGAGGAAAATAAAATCTATATTTGTTTGTCTATGTGTTACAACAGCCCAACCTGCACACTAACCTCATTATGTATAACATAATGTAATATACCTCATTACAATATACAATATATAACATATGTAAAAAAACTCATTACATATAACAACAGAGTTAATATCTAAGTACGGGGCTAAAAAAGGAGGATAATTAATGTAAGGAGAGCACTTAAAAATGTTCAACGTGAACACTTAATAAATATTTTTAAAATAAAATTGTCTGTTACACAGCTTGTGGAATAGAGAAAACTTGATTCTGACTTAGGGGATAGAACAACTTTCTGACCCTTATTTTCATAATCTATGAAAGAGAGGATTTCATTAATTGATAAAGTGTTTCTAATCCAAAAATTTAGAACTTAATTCCCAATATTATATATGTGTTGGGAATGGCAGCCTGTCAACATCGTTCTTATGCAGCCTTCAACATACACCTACCAACTAGGCCACAGGTTGCCTGCAATTTTATGGGTTGCTTTCCCTCTTTTATTTTATTCAGTATTATGTATTTAACAATATCAAGGACAGAGGATCCACGGTGTGATTTGTCCTGTTTCTAGCTCACCTCTATGGCATTGTCAAATAAAAATTGTGGAAATAATTTCCAATTGATCACATGCTAGCAAAGAAAGATAAGAAAAGAAACCCCTCTGACATTGATGTTGCTTTTCAATTCTATGAAACATAAGTTCTCAATTTGAACATAAACTCAGACTCAGACATACCTCACAATATCTGATGAAACAGAGGATAGAGGTGTCCAAAGCATCAATTTGCTTGGGAACTTTTTACTGAAAAAAAAAAAAAAAGAGGAAATGGGGTTGATTGGGATTCTCTGGTAAGAAGTAGAAGAGACGGGTACAAAAGAGTGGAGGTGGGTGTTCTGATATCTCTTCAAGACACTCATTGACCTGGCTCAAGTCGAGATCTGAAGTATGACCTTGAACCTCTCTAGTGAAAGTGTGCAGAAGGAGCAGCTCCCTACAGGATGCAAAACCAGGAGGAGCTGCTTTCACAGAGAAGTCATAAAACTTTGTAGCACAGGCAATGCTGCTTGAGTGACCAGATGGCAATACACAGAGGAGGAAAACAAAACCATATAGAATCAAGGACACTCAGGAATGCAATGCAGTTTTGTCATTTCAAGGACTTCTAAAGATTTGGAATTGCTGAAAACCTAAATTTATCAAGCATTTTTTAAGAATCCCATATGGAAAGTGTATCTAATTTAGCATATGGAAGCAGGAATGTTGGTTTAGACTGTATGCTAAATGTCCACAAAGTGGTTGGCATGCTAATTATGATCATGGAATTCAAATATTACTATAAATAGTTACACTATCAGAAGTACACGGTGAGGACACTGGAAATGGTGGTTAATGCCACTGCAGCAGATTGAAGTTGGATTATAAGCACTATCAATTTCTGAACTTGAACGCTGAGCTGCCTAAAGCTACAATCATTATTTGTGTAATTTTCAAATGTGTACTTACATGCCAAAATGTCTTGTTGTTTAGCTGTTGTTTTTCCCCTTTCGTTTTGACATAGGAAAGGTATTGATGAATGCTACCGAGCATACCTTAGCCAACAAGTGTGAAATTAAACAATGAATTTGAATGGAGCTGGGGACAAAGTAGAAAATGTATTTCAGAGGCAATGAATGTCAGTTTGCTCCTGAAAAGTTAACAGACAAACAGTCCTTAGTTAATTAGAAGGTCCCAAGTCCTCCTTTACATCAGTCACACAGCATCAACACAAAAAGTTCAGGTAGCTTTCTGCTTCCTTTTATAATCTCTGGTGTAAACATTAAAATGTGTCTTCTTACTTTTAGTTTCTAAGGCTATATAGCTACAATCACATATCTTTAAAGTTACATTTTCTGTAAGTTCATTTCAGTGATGCGTCTTCTCACTTTTATTTTCTAAGGCTATATAGCTACAATCACATATCGTTAAAGTTACATTTTCTGTAAGTTCATTTCAGGGAATTCACAGCTTTGTTATTAATAAACTCAAACTTTGAAATCCTGCCTCTTGAACCTATACCTCCAAATTATATTTTTCAAGTAGCTAGATAACAGTATAAATAACATTAAAATGTCATAATTTGAAGAACTATTATACTTGTTTTTTAACATTTATTTTCTCATAACTATTCAATTTCAATACAGGTTTCACTCATTATCCAAAAATAAAGAGTTTCTGTGAAAACTTTCCTACGCCTAAATGGTGTAAAGCTGAGTATCCCCGATTTCCAAAAGTTTGCCCTACTCCACTTAGCTTTTACGAAAGATCTGCATTAGTACTGTAAAAGCTTTATTTCTAATACTGAAATCTTTGGATTTCTCTCAGTTAGCGAAAACAAGTACTAATGTGTTCGCTTTTAAAAAAGAGAAATGGCCTAACGCGAACTTTTGGAAAGTGGTACATGTCTGTATGCGTTCTAGTAAATGATCTTTAGTTGGCTTTGTTGAATTGTCTTTCCTTTCCCCCAGAGACTCTCTTGTTTACAAACAAAGAAATCTTATTTCTGAATGATTTAAATGGTACTTAATGTTCATCTATGTACTGCTCTGTAACACTGAGGCACCATGCTTCTAAATGACAAAAGAAAATACCTTTCTCATTATCTATGCAGAAAAAAAATCTAAATTGAGTACACACAATGGCTATGCTAAAGCATTTGATTTATTCAATTATGAAGCATTTACAGTGAGTCATAAAATGGCTAGTTGTTTGTGTGCTGCCTTTCTGTTATATGGATACATTAGAATTTGTTTCCCTGTAATTCCAGAATGAATAAATCTGGAATGAATAATAATAAAGGAGCAAACACATTTATTGCCTCAGGTGGTCAGTGATAAGAGAAGTCGTCATGGTGGGCATCCCAGGGCCAGCTCAAACAAATTGTATCTAATTCCCCTTTTGTTTTAGAAGAGCTCTATTTGCCACATATATGGCAACTCATTTCAGGTGCATCTGAAAAGCAGCACAACTTAAATAACAGAAAAATCATGAGTTATTTTTTAGCTATATTTTGGGTCAAATTGCCCTAAACCTTAAGTGGCTTAAAACAACAATAATCTTTTTTCTTTTCTTTTTTCTCTCTTCTTCTTTTTTCTTTTTTAATTTTGCTTTTTGTTTGTTTGTTTGTTTTGTTTATTTGTTTGTTTGTTTTAATCTCTCATTGGCTCTGTGAGCCAGGAATTCAGCTGGGAGGCTCTGGCCAATGTCTCTCATGAGATTCAAACCAGATTGGTTCTAGCTACAGTAATCTGAAGTAGTCATCTGAGGTAGTGAAACGACAGAATTTGCTTCCTAGGTGGCTCGCTCAACACAGGCAGCAAGTTGATGCTGACTGTTGGCCTGGGACCTCAGTTTCTATGCTCGGGCTTTCACATGGCTGCTTGTCAGTCTTTACAGTACGTGATGAGGCACAAAAGGGTTAATAAAAGTGTGCCCCCGAAGGGAGACTGCCCAGGCCTGCATCCTCTCCCCAGGATCTGCCCAGGCTCATCCCCTAGAATTAAATCAAGATGTCCAAACTCTCTTAGAAAGGGGAGCTAAGACCCTAACCGGAGTAACCTGGTTTTGACACCTGCGCAAACTGCTGGAACCTGTCTGTTATTTGAATTCTGGCCTCATTATAATACAATTAAAATGAACACTAAAGCTTGCCCCTCCCCCATGGGGTTTTCTGTATGCGTTATAGGTAAGAGCATGTGCAGAAAGAAACCAGTTATATAACCAACATACATCAATCAAATTACCTCAGTATATACATCACATCTCCTGCTGTAAGGAAATTTACCTACCCGTTCCTATATAAGAAAAACCAAACCTAAAGTTAGGTGAAGTTCTATATTCTAAGACCCGCCCCACTCCCCCACCCTACCTCCACAGTGTTGTTCTTACGATCTGGGGCAGCTATTTCCCTGAAACACTGCCATTAGCTTCCTGCCTCCTGACTTTAATAAAAACTCCTTGTTTTCCTATTTCAGGCTGAGTCTGTGAATTCCTTCACTTTTTGCAAGCGGCCTGGGGTAATGCCAATGACACAACAGTATGGGTAACTGGCTTTTCTCAGAACAATGAACAAGAGACCAAGACAGAAGCTATAATGCCTTTTGTGATCTTGCCTCAGAAGATACACAGTGTAACATTCACTGCGTTCTACTGGTCACACCAGCCACTTCTGGCTCATCGTGGGAGAGGACTACACAAGGATGTACATATCAGCAAGAGAGATCTTTATGGGCCATAATGGAGGCTGGCTAAGACAGAGTCAAGTTTATTGTACTTTATATTTTTTAACTTTTAACCACAAAAATGTAGAACTGTCTATAAAGCTAAAAATTTCTATCACATGAATTCTCCATAATTAGAAGGAATATTTCTTCTAATGTATAGCCTTCCCTTCCTTTGACTGACTAGAGAGGAAGAGAGAGAGATTAGAGAGACAGAGAGAGAAAGAGTCAGAGACTGATTTATTTCCCCAAGAAACGATTATACAATACAGTGTTCTGCAACAAACACTTAAATTTTATTTAGAAAGATAATATAATAGTATTATAGAAAGTTTACTAAATCTAAAGAAAGTCATTAATCATAATGCTATGAAATGCAATTCGTCATTTTATGTAGTCTCAGTATTTGTTTATATATGTAAATATATATTTTTACACAGTCACAGTAATAATGTGAATATAATTTATACCTGCCCTTATTTACTTAACATGTACTTAATATGTTCATGTTCTACAATTTTTATTATATTAGTTATATGAATTTTAGATAGTACTGGAAATGTCTGGTATAGCCATATACAGTAAAGAGACGCCTGTATTGATTTCAATTAATGAATTATGTGACCACCAAACAATCTCACTAGCTTCTCCTCTAATAGAATTCCTAATGCACTATTATACAGAAATATTTTTACTGCATTTAAATATGTAATCTAATAGATAATAATACCCTGACCATGTTGTAATATAATTTTCTAAAATTGCTGTCCTTTAATAAGCTTCCTATTTCCGATTGTTGAAATATTCATTAGATAAGGCAGTGTTTGCTTAATGGTATTCATACATACTTTTATGCAAATTAGCATTTTAAATCCCAGATATTTTTTTTTAATTTGCTGAATGATAAACAGAAGGGATTTTCAATTTAATTGGGAAGACAAACAGCACATGCTATAGACAAGTGACAGAGACAAGAGACAATGCCAGCAGGGAAGAAGTAGTGTAATGAAGAAGAAACTCCCAACTTGATCTAATTTAGAGCCCAGAAGAGCTTTAGGAATGTCTGAGAATTAATTTTTCTGTTTATCCAGAGTGAAAGGAGACATAGTTAAGAAAATGTAAATGAGCAGACATTTATTTTTTCCTAAGCAATTTTCTACCCAGTTTCTTAATAACTGAAGCTTTATAAAGCCAAATTTAGCACTAGAACATTTTATACTCCTTTCTTATGGAAAGAAGAAAAAGTGATTTGGGGCTGCTTTTTAAACTTTATATTATAAAATGATGCTTAAATTAAAACAAAACTAGATAATCATAAAAAAAGTTAGGTATTGAAATTAGCAAGATGCATTGTAATCATTGGTTTATGTGCCCTTTTTTCCCTATTAACCTTGAAATTTCATCATTGGAAGATTTAGCTTGCATTCTTGTCACCAAAAACGCTCCCTAACATGCAGACACTCAAGAAACACTTGCTAAATTAATATTTTTAATTGTCTCCTATCTAATTTGAATGGAAGTAGGGAACCTCAGCTAGCTGAATATAAAACTTGCTTCTTTTATAAACTACTATTTTATTTTGTTAATTTCAACATCTTGAATGTTCTGACTTTGGCAATTGACAAGTTTAGTTGTCTCTTGTAATTGAATGAAGATGTTATTTCTAGTATTATTTACTATAATTACTTGCAAAGTATATCACGTCTAACATTCAAGAAAACACACACACACACACACATACACATAGCCATGGGCATGTTAAGAGCTTAAATACTACCCTCTCTCTGACATCTTCAATTTCACTCTGAAATCAATCTTGTTAAACATTTATATTTTTAGTTCTTGTAGATGGCCACCTCCTCTTCTCTAAATAATAAATTTTTATTACATTTTCTAGGTTTGTTAACTTTAGACCATATTTATTAATTTTCAGTTATGAAAGACTGGGATTTATTACATTTGGTTTCCTTCTCCCACTGTTTGAGAGTTACCGGTACATTATCATTTTTTAGTGATTCTATTGATCACATTTGGGATTTTAACTGATCGGCTTATACTTCTATTTTCTGTTGTTGTTGTTGTTTTTTAATTTCAATTAGTACCTTGACTCCCTGTTGTGAGAGAGAGTCTTTCACTGGTTTTTCATGCTACATTTCTGTTTGTTCTGCCAAGAAGGCAAGGCCCTGACTCTCTTTACCAGGTTTGCACTTGCAGTGAGCAACCTTGAGGGATGAGGGAATGTCTTCCTTTGGGGCAAAGAGCAGCTTTGATTCATGCCTCCTATAACAGGTGTGGATTCACCAAGCTCAGTGTCCCTCACCTGTGACGCAGACCCATTGTGTGCAGAGCATCCTACTAGATCCATCTACATGGCACTAGGGAGGAAAGGAAAAACTGACCCAAACATCACGCTAACGCTGCTTGCTGCACTGTGAGAAATAAGTTCTTTGTCTCTGATCCAGAGTCTCGGGTTTTCTGCCAGCATCTGTGAAACAGTAACAGGCTAACTTATTTTATAAGTACAGTAAAAATGAGCTGCAAACCTGACACTCTCATCCGTATAAGATAATGTAAAATGTGATTATCCTCCCTGTCCTTTCTTTAGCCTCCTTCAGCTCATATCCAACACCAGACATGCATCCCACCAGTCAGCTATGCTTTAATTTTCACATTATTGAGGTTTTTAACATTTCCATCCTATTCTGTAACTTTAATCAAAACTTCTGTGCTTAGTTTTAAATTGGCTGTGTAATCTAAAATCAGACAGTTTACATTACTAATAACTATTAAACATTTAGTGTACTAGGATTTTATGCCTCTCTGAGTCCAGTATCTCACTCCCTGAAACACCCTAAAGAGAATTTTTAGAGGATAAAGAGCCCCTTCAAAGTGAAGAGCATGCCCTTCCTGTGAAAAAAATCTATTGTTTTTCTGATTTTCTTTCATTTTATCTGATCTTTTTCTCCACTCCTTTTAGTTACTGTTACAGTGACCATTCACCTATTCACCTGTTTTTGGCCTCTTGTTTGTTTCTCTACATCCTTAAACATTTGCTTATTTTATGTTTCATAACTTTCAATTGGATTTTTATATACATTTTCACATTACTTTTTTAATCTATAACAACTGTTTCTTGTTTTGATCTAGTTTTTACAACTATCCAATACTAGCTTTCTTGATATAATAGTCTTTTGCATCTCTTAGACAATGTTAGAGTTTGGTTTTTTACTCCTTCTATTTCACAAATCGCTTCTTCTTTTTCTTCTTCTTTTTTTTTTTATCCCAGGTTAGTAGTTTTCATTTTATTTAATTTTTTTCTCTGTCACACTGACCTTTTCCTCTCACATCTGTGATTTGGAGTATGCTATGGTGTGCCATTCAGATTTCCCTGTCAGGACTGAAGGATTTATTCCTCCAGCTGCTGGAACGGTTGATTGCTGACCTCTCTCAGCTGTCAGTCACTGCTTGAACTGCCTTTGCTTGGTGTTCCTCTTAGCCAAAGGTCATGTGCTTTGTTTGGGACAGCTCACATGCAACGTCTGATCAACGGTGGAACATAGAGACACAGGGCCCTTGCTCCAAAACCTTTGAAGGGCTATCCCAGCTTCAAAATTCCCTGCAGGGTCAGCTGTGTCCTCGTTGTAACTGTATCACAGCCCCATTTCTCCCTTTATCCAATCCTGCTACCTTTTCCTGCCCTACAGATGTTCATCCCAAGAGCACTCCTCAGAAACTTCTTTTATGATGCTCTATCTCAGGGTCGGCTTCATGGGAAACCCAAATTATAATATGTGATTGTTAGTTCCCCAAAATTTAAGAATTAAAACTGCAAGTGTGAGCATCCTCTGATACTAGGTGGCAGGTGTCCTTCGAATCCTTTACTCTGCATGATAAACATTTCTGGAAGGGTTGTCTGTCATCTCACCAGTAGGCTTCCATTTATCAGATGTGCTGACCCTCAGATGCTAGCTTTACTCTGAGCACAATAACCATTCTGCAAGTTTAAGTATCCCCCAAATTATATTTAAATAAAGTGCCATTGTTTGTTGGTGGGATATCTCATAAATCCCTGGAATATAGAGGAACCAATATTTCTGTATAAAGAACTTCAATTAATTCTTTTATTTTCAACTCATTTTTAAAAATCTCTTTCTCTACTACAATCATTTCCTAAAATGTATCCATGCTTCTTCTAACAGCAGATCAGTTCTCATTGTTACTATAGTCTCCTCTAGAATATTTTGGGCTCTGATATCTTCTGCTGTGTTTTCTCCATTAATACACTCTCAAGAACTTTCTAACTTCTAAAAATGTGTTGAAATATCCCATTCTGTAATAGCACCTTCTCACTATTCTCTTCGTTGTATGGGGTTGTCGGAAAAGTCATGACATATTTTTTTCTAAGTTTTTTGTTGCAAAAATGCGTCATGACATTTCCGACAGCCCAATATTTAATATATGAGTATACTGGGGGTGCCAAAAAAATGTATACAAGTATACTTTGGTCAACATTGCTTAAGCAGTAGTTCGCCATAATCAGAAGTGTCTGGACACTGATGGTAACCACTTTGAGCACTTTTTTTTGTTTTGTTTTGTTTTTTAAGATTTTATTGGGGAATTGGGGGAGGGGAACAGCATTGGGGAATTGGGGAAGGGGAACAGACAAGTTGTTGTCCTTTTGTTCTTTAGTCTCATTGTGGAGGACGTTGCTTCACTGGCCCATGTTGGCATTGTGATCATTGCGCTCTTCCCAGGTGAGGCAGATCAGTCACCGGCCATTGGATGGCCACTAACACTGGCTGTTGGCCACTCATGGTAGCTTTACGGCAGCCCACTGCAGCCCCTCTGCAACCCCTCTGCAGCCTATGCCATAGCCGGCGACTCACGGCAGCCGAGCTCCAGGTGGAGCTCTTGTTCACCATCTTAGCTGCAGAGGGCACAGCATCACTGGCCCTAATGTGGGATCTCAACTGGGGTCTTGCAGCTCAGAGCTGGTGTCCCAAGCCAACTCTTGACCAGTGTCCCACTTGGCCGGCCCTGAGCACTTCTTGTAAAAGTCAAACATAACTTGTCTTCATCTTTTGTTATCAGTATATATAGAGCATTATAATTTTAATACAGTTTTTTTCTTTCTTAAAATGTGTACACATTTTTTGGCACCCTGTGTGTGTGTGTGTGTGTGTGTGTGTGTGTGTGTATGTGTACATACATTTTATTTTAGTGGGCTCTAAAATGGATCAAAAGTGAAAAAGTACTAAATCTGTTATCCTAAAAATGCTCAATTTAAACATTACGCTACTTAAATGAGATATCTTTTGTCTATAAATTAGATGGCATACACAGAATGTGGTAGCAGTAACCCCATGCAGAATATCCGGAGGCTTGAGTTCTATTCATATGTCAAATAACTAACCACAGGGCATTGAGGAAGTAACTACATTAGGTCTCATTTTTCCTGCCCCAAATGTTCATTTAAAAATAGCTATTTAAAATTTGGGGAATATTCTTAAATATTTGTGATTATTCTAAATTTAGATACAAAGCTACAGTGAAAAGAATCAATAACAAAGCCAACCCTTATAGTTTCATAACAAGTGAAGGCTAATATTTTACTTTAATGCTTATTGAGGACACTAGATTTGAATATCATTTAGACTACGACTAGAACTAGTATTTTACTCTAACAGCTACACTATGTAAATTGGAATTGGCCTAACTTCTAGAGAAATCACTTATATTTATTGGTTCTTTAAATTATCCATTAGTCATCTGTTCTTCATGTGTCTGTGAGCCAGTTATTGATATGTCCCTGGAAACTCAAATTTCTCTAATTATATTTCTGTTTCTCAGTCTTTAGTGAATGTATGCATTCATGTGTGATTTGGTACAGAAGAGGAACATTCCACAAGCTTCATTTGCTCTTGATTTGGGCATTTCAAAAATGTTCTGGCCGGAGTCCCTATTACATGCCAATTAAGCTTATTTTGATGAATATGACTCATCTGCAACTTATTGAACATAACATGGAAACAAATTATTTTTTAAAATGAGCAAAATTGGGTCATGGGTCAATCATGAAAGAAGCCTTTATCATCTTTCTTGGAACATTTTTGTCATTTAATA
This sequence comes from Hipposideros armiger, assembly GCF_001890085.2. Lineage (NCBI taxonomy): Eukaryota > Metazoa > Chordata > Mammalia > Chiroptera > Hipposideridae > Hipposideros > Hipposideros armiger. The sequence continues at coordinate 610,895 of NW_017731575.1, forward strand.
ACTGAAGTGTCTAATACAACTCCAGCCTTCTTAAATGTTAGTTATCTGTGTTTGATCTGGAGGGAAACAAACCATAATTTTTGAGTCCAGTATATTTGTTGCAAATTATTATAATAAAGCTTTAGATTATTATTGTGAATAGATAGGATTGCCACATAACTAGATATAGTGTTATAAAATTCCATCAAAGGGAACTCGTTTATGAGCTGATAGGGACTAATCATGACCTCTAACTGTGTGACAGCATTAAGCATTTTGGGCTTTCAAATTCACTTCACAGGAAATTCTTTGCATATTCATTTTAACTGAATGCTATAATTATCTTTCTTAAATAGTCAACTAGGAAATATGTAGAAATATTAAATGCCTTAATTTTAAGGAAACTATAAAACACAGATAATCTTAAAAATGTAGTTGTGGGTGGGGTCAGCCGAGTGATGCGTTGGTTAAGAGTTGGCTTGGGAATGTGAGCTCTGAGCAGCAGGGCCCCGGTTTGGATCCCACATGAGGGCCAGTAATGTTGCGCCCTCTACAGCTAAGATGGTGAACAATAGCTTGACCTGGAGCTGGGCTGCCGTGAGTTGCTGGCAATGGCATAGGCTGCAGTGGGGCTGGCTGGCAGCTGGCATGCGCTTTCGTGAGCTGCCGTGAGTGGCCATCCAATGGCTGGTGAGCGACTGCCTCGCCCAGGAAGAGCGCAATTATAATACCAACATGGGCCAGTGAAGCGACGTCCTCCACAACTAGACTGAAGAACAAAATGACAGCAACTGTCTGTTCCCCTTCTCGATTCCCCAACACTGTTCCCCTCCCCCAATTCACCAAAAAAAAACTTTTTTAAAAAAATGTAGTTGTGAATAAGAATTTTCCTGCTCATCTACTTCCAGATACCTTAACAAAGGCCATAATGTGCCCTAAAAATCATTTCTAGAACCTGACATGTTTGACATTTGAAAGTAAATTAAATCTAAATAGAATTTGTATTTTTACAATTTATTTAATTATGTCATTGACTGTGGAGCAAAAATTAGGTCTGGAAACTCACTCCACTACTTAGTAGTAACTATGTAACTATGGTTGAGGTACATAACTTCACTGTGCCTCAGTTTTCTCACCTGCAAAATGGAAATAATAATTATACCTATCTCAGTGGGGCTAATGGAAATTAAACAAGTTTTTACAACTTGAGTACTCATAAAATGTCTGACATATAGTCAACATATAATCTATTTGCTATAACAAAAATAGTTATTACAATTACTTCAAATAAAGAGCAAATTTTTCAATGTTTATTAAATCACCTAGACCTTTTTAATTTCAAAATTAATACTCTCATATCTGCAAATTTTCTCAAAATCCTGGTAATTTTTAAACATCGAATGGTCTGAATTTTATGCAAAATAATGTTTATTTAGTGAGTTATATGTGCCAAAATTACATAAAACAATATGGGGAAGATAATGATTAATATTGAGCTTATCACCCTCAAGGAGTTTACAAGTTAGCAGACTGCTACCCACATAAATAGAGCTTAATGGAATAAATGGACAAAGCTTTACTTTTACTATAGATATGTGATAAGAGCACAAAGAAGGAAGAGTTAAAGTTCTACTAAACTAATGAGAAAAAATAGGTGATATTTGAGTTGGTCCTTGAAGGATGTGTAGGATTTCAAGAGCTAGACATGAAAAGAATGACTACAAATGTAAAATTTAAAAAAAAACCACAAAACAAAACAAAAACACTGGAAAACACATAAAATAGGAAGCAGCACAGGTGTATTGAGGTGACAACAAGTTACCTACTGTTCTAATCAAACGAGTTCAGAAATATTTAAAAGGAAAAAATTCTCATAGACACAAGGTTAATTGATTATTTTTAGTTAAACTAGTTTGAGTACCTCCTGTTATAGTTCTTATCCAAATATAAAATTAAAACATTTACAAATTAAATAAAAACTACCAACCAGTAAAACTGATGTCAAGAACATAAGGACAATGTAGTGAATGATGCATGTGCCAGTAAATTACTGTTTAAAATGTAAAAAATACGTTAAAGCCTGGGTCTTTTTGAATTTGTTATGTCTATGTATCACTATCTGCCTTCTGAAGATGGTGCCCCCACCATTCTTCTACGTCCAAACAACCAGAATACCCTTGTTTGCAAAGCTCACAAAGATATAATTTAGCAATCATTGATGCTATTAAGTTATTTACGTATTAAACCAATTTCTCTTTTCTAATTTTCTCTCAACATTTAAAGGAGCCCTACTTGATGCCAATATCATGATAAATACCAGTAGAAATAAAGCAAGACAATAATGCGATAGATAATCCTAGATATGGCTACAAATACATGTACATACATTTAGAGAGAGAAAATATTTAGAAAAAGAAGCCCTGACAGCTGTCAGCTGGGAGCTGGCTTGGTACTCACAGCTAGGCCATGGCATCTCCTAATGAATGTAATCCATTTCACAGAACACCAACATCAGAAAAGACTTCTCTGTGACTATGATGGAGCAAGACAAAGACAGGACCACTACACAACAATGTCTGAGCACAGACAAAACAGACAAACACTGACAAAACAAACCACAAAAATGACTAAACATGGTATTCTCCCAGCTAACATCAGTAACTGCTGTTTCCTTACCAAATAGTTTTAGGCTCACTCTGTCTCTCAAGCATTCCAGATTAAGTTTATTAAGATAACAAATTAAGAATTTCCCGCTTCTGAAAATACCAATACAAAGCTTCACTAGATGCTCAAAATCCTAACACAAAGTTTAGTCCCATAACAAGCCCTTCCTAACACCCCTTCACTGGTTCCCATGTTAGATGGTCTCTCTTATTGTAAGAAGCACCAATAAATACAACTTTAACTACAGATGTGTTCCTGCGGTCTTTTTCCAGGGTGCAATAGATAATAGACAGATGATAGATAATAGATAGATAGATAGATAGATAGATAGATAGATAGATAGATAGATAGATAGATACATGCATACATACATAGTTAGATACATGGATATATATGCAAGCTTATATATGTATACACACACACACACACACACACGAGGTATGACAATTAAGTTTGTGAACTCATCCTAGAAAAAGTGCTACATATCTCATTGCTGAATATCACTACAGTCACCTTTGAAATACTCCCCTTGGGAAGCTATGCACCAATGCCAGCACCTAGTCCACCCTTCAAAGCAATTTTGGAACTCTTTTTCTGGAATGGCCATCAGGCCATCAGAGCTGTCATCATATTACACTTCCCGAATGTCATCAAAATGTCTTCCTTTCAATATTTCCTTTATTTTTTGGTAAAGAAAGAA
>NW_017731575.1:614282-626199 GCF_001890085.2 Hipposideros armiger
TTGTTTACTGGCTAAAAACTCCCTCACAGACAGTGCCATGTGAGCTGGTGCATTGTCGTGATGCAAGAGCCATGAATTGTTGGTTCAGTTCATCTAACTTTTTCATGCAGCCTTTTCAGTACTTCCAAATGGTAAACTTGGTTAACTGTACAGTTGGTACAAATTCATAATGAATAATCTCTCTAACATAAAAAAAAGGGTAGCAACAGATCCATGAACTTAATTGTCATGTATTATGATAAAAATCTTTAAAAAACTGTAAAAAAAGACAAAAGCTCATAAAATGAAAATAAAACTTTCCAATTATAAAAAAATAAAATAAAAAATAAGCACAGAACTTTGAAAGATGTTTTATCCATGCAAATTATATTAGACATTTTACCTCTCTTTCCAACAGCCTACTAGTCATGGGCGGGCAGTAAATGATTACAGTTCCATACTTGATGATTTAGCAATAGCAATCTTTTAAAAACTCACATTATACTTTAGAACATAATGACCCTGAGCTCTTTATTTAAATCATTTTGTTCTTTACCAATCATTCATATTATTATAAATTGAGTTAGCCATTCTATGTATATTAATATTATTTTAAATAAAAAATTGGGGATTTAAAATCTGCTACTTATATATAATATATAAGTAAAATTCTGGGCCAGGAGAGAGAGTGACGTTTAAAGTCTTAAGTCACATTAGTATAATGAATGTTAACAATTGAAAAAGTATATAGTACTTGTAAAAACTGAGGAGTTCAAAAAGATCTCCTAAGATGGTCAAAGTCTGAGTGTAAGAAAATGTTATCTAGGACATGGATAGACACTTAGAAACAGGAGTGTGAAAATATATCATCAAACTCAAAATATTCATTTATTAGAAAACAGAAAGACAAGTAAAACAACAAAGAAATCTGTTTACCAAAAGTCAGTGCTAAGACAAGACTCAATATTCTTACTCCAAATAGGGAATGGGCTGATTGTTACAAAGATTCAAGTGTCAGTCAGTCACAGCAAATCCAAGTAATCTCTGGGCATCTGGAAGGTCTGGTATTAGGCAATGGAGACAGAGTTAAGAGTTCAAAGAAAGGAGGCATGTTATGTACCAAGATTAGCATTACAGTAACAACGCTAAACCAGCAGTCTACTGGCTAGGTCTTTCTTTGTCGCCTACGTCTTTGAGTCAGAATTGGTTCCAAAATCCAAGTTAGAGTTACATCTTTAAGTGCAGATGAAAGTGATCTAAACCATAAGAAACAGGAAATATAGGAGCAGAGCCACACACCACAGTAAAATATAATTAGGATTTTTTAAAATTAAAATAATGATTACAATTGTAAATAAATTAATTCTTTGCTATAAAAGCATTCCAGTTCAAGTGAAAACAATAGTGATTAATATGTATAATTCAGAATTATAAGGTTTTACTCATACATCTCCCAATTAAGTTTACCAGTTGATCTACCTGGCTTCATTTCAAAGAAAGTTGGTATATTATTAACTAAATACCGTAGATTTTTCTCCATATCATGTCTTTTAAGAACAGTGACATAAATTTGGAAAAGACTAATTAGCTGAGGCATCAACATGTATCTCAGAAGAATAAATTTACCACTTCATTTTCTCAGCCATATGGCTGGGAGATCACACTAGGCATGACCTTTCCAGCAGTGAGGTCAGAATCTCATATATAAATAGATAATTGGAAATTTATCCATCTAAGATTCAATGGTGCTGAAGGACTGTTTCTCATAGAGAGCTATTTGAAGACCAAAGGGATAAAAACTATTTTCTTTCAACATCATACAAGCAAGTTTAGGGAGATCCTGAAATACTTAAGCCAAAATCATATAAAGTTATATGATCAGTTGTGTATATGTTGTATGTGTTTCTATTTATGTCTGTGAATATGAAAACTATTCAATAGTTATAGAAAAACTAATGAAAATATGTGTTTATAGATACCTTATTACAAATGAATTTCTCAACAATCCAAGTGTCATTTAAAGATAGTTTTTTACCTCTTATTTTGGAAGTTCCAAAAAATTACCTACTTCCTTAGGTTTGCTCTCTATTAATGATTCTCAATCTTGGTTACACGTTAGAATTATCCTGGAGATTCTATTAAAATGGTGATGTTACACCGTAACTTAGGGATTTAGATTTAGTTAGAGTGGGGTAGGACACTAGCACTGGTATTTTTCAAAAGTTCCCCAGATGATCCTAATATATGGTCAAGGTTGTAAACTGATCTAAATGGCAGGTATGGTAGACAAAGAGATGTGCCCCACTCCAGATCTTCCTCCAAGAAAGGATCTCGGTCCAGGTGTAAGAATTGAGGTCAGCAGACATCCTTTGGCTTAGCTCCTTGAGTGTCAGCCTCATCTGCTAAGAGCCATGTTGCCTGAGGTCATACCCTTCTCAGAATAGCCCACATTAGTGACTGAATGAGGTGAGGGTATTAAGGTCCAGCTATTTCAGGACAATGCAGGACCATCTGATTGGCAGAGTTTGCTCCAGATCCTTACTGAGTTCACCAACACTTTTTAAAATCTTTATCAGAATTTGACTTCTCCTTCTGCCCGATTCTGCTCCCTTCCCCCTACTTTCACAGATGTTGATCCCTAATAAACATCTTATTTCCCAAATTCCATCTCAGCATCTGCTTCAGGCGAACTCAGCCTGTGACAATAGAATGATAGTAGGCTCGTGGATGGTGGTGGAGATCTTTCAGTTTTGCCTGTCCTTCATTTTTTTTCCCCCAGCATCACTTCATGGTTAAACATGCAAGTTTTGGAATAAAAATGCCTGGATTCATATCCCAGTTCTTTGTATCTTTGTTACCAGTTATTTACCTCTATATTCCTCAGTTTTCTCATCTATAAAATGCAGATAATTATTGTTCCTTACTTGTAAGATAATAGTGAGTAATAAATGACATAATACAAGCAAAGTCTTAGGGGTAATAGGCACATATTAAATGCTTTATAAATTTTAGCCATTTCCCAAGAAGGTTAATTCTACAAGTATGTGAATTGGATGGGACCATCTTCAATCTACCCCTAGATTCAGAGATAGATTTGTGACTCAAGCCATTCAAAGTTCGTTTTGGAGTTGGGCTTTTTTATTTGTTTTGTTTTTTATTTTGTTTTGTTTTTCCCTTGGAGTAGAATCTGTTTCTGTGGCAAGCTGAATATTGGCCCCCAAAATACTTAGGTTCTAGTCCTTGGAACCTATGAGTGTTACTTTAGATGAAAGGAACTTTGCAAATATGATTAAATTAAGAATATTGAGATGGGATATTATCCTGGATTACCCAGTTGGGTCCTAAATGCAATCATCAGTGTCTTTCTGAGAGGGGGCATAAAGAGAGTCACATGACAATGGAAACAGAGTTCCAAGTGCTGTGCTATAAAGACGGAGAAAGGGGCCACAAGCCAAGGTATACCAGCAGTCATTAGAAACTGTAAAAGGAAAATAAATGAATTCTCCTCTCAAAACCTCCAGAAAAAACCTAGCACTGCCAATATCTTGACTTTAGCCCAGTGGAATTGATTTTGGACTGCTGGCCTTCAGAACTGTAAAAGAATAAACTTGAGTTGTTTTAAGGCATCAGATTTGTGGTTATTTGTCATAGCAGCCATAGGAAACACTTATAGTTTCCAACCACCTGAACACCCTCCCTGTTTCAGAACAATCCCTCACTGTGTGGAAATTGTTGGAAAGCAAGCCCCTGTCTCCCTTCGTTGATAGCAAGAGAGGTATTCTCTTACTGCATTCTGGGAACCAAATGACCAAGACACTCAGGATTCTTGATAGTAAACCACAGAGACTTACAGCAGCTAGCTTAAGCAGATATAAATTAATTGAAAGACTGCCAAGAAGCTCATAGAAATATGTTGCCAGGAGTTGGCTCAAGAACATGTAAATCCTGTCACATAAGCCGATCTGTCTACCACCCCAGTGAGAACCTAATACACAGCAGCAGTGACCACACTTGAACCCCCTGTCTAAGAACAACCAGTACCTGGGGACAAGCTCATTGCCTTTAATGCCTTCCACCTTAGGGGGAAGCAATTTGCCATTACTAGAAGAGAAATTGATTCTGATTTGGATGTTATCATTCTGCAAGCCATATCAGCGGAAGTCTTACAGTTTGTTTTCTATGCCATCATTTTATGCTAACAGCATTATTTATGACTAGAAAGTCATTGCATAGCAAAGTAAGTAAATAACCAGGCTGGTGGTCCAAAGATTCATTGGTTTTACATGAAACTCATACATGATTAGCTGGTCTTCCAGAATAATGAAATGACACATAGAAAACTTACAAAAGCTCTAGATTGAGGAGAACACTGCTCAAATGGTTGCATTGAATTGAAAGCTGAGACTAGACCTGTTATTTCATAAAAAACAACAACAAGGAAATTATATTGTTGCTAGGGTTATGTTTATTGACAATCAGATGGAAAAAAACATATATGGCAACTTTACAATGGAAGAGGAGAGATGCACAGATAAAATCAAGAGATTCCTTGGGATAGCTCCTTATATTACCATGTTTAGGAATAACAGTGAATGGAAAGCTACGGCAAGCCCATACAAGTCAGTTCTCAAGGACGGCCATACACCTGAAACTATGGTCTGTGCAACCCCACTGGATAAAGAGCTTAACTCCGAAAACCATTAGTTGATGTAAAAGGAGACATGAAGTACGTTATAGAAGGGAACTTATAAATAGCAGTTTCTGGCTTCAAAAATAGTTCAGCAACAAGGCCTGTAACTCCTACACATATTTCCTTTCTTCTTTGATCTGTCATGTATGTATTTAAACACTCAAATCTATTTTCTCTTCTTCTTCACTAAAAGGGTATGCTTTACTAGATATTTGTCAGCTTTTGCCACACAGCATTTGAAAATATTTTCTATTTGGATGGACTCCTCATTGAATGGACTTTGTTTAAAATCAGGATCCACTTATGAAAATTAGAAGGGAAATAACACCTCTTAGCTACTCTCTGGAAGTTAAGACACAGGCATAGGACCTAGACTACTCCAATCTGATGCCACTGTCCAGGAATACTCAGAGACTTCTGTGGGTTTAGTTTGGAGAACAGGAGTTACTTTGAGCCAATTCTCTATTGTCCAGTGCTAGTAGTTATCAGCGGTAGTAGGGAGTGACTAGTGGTGGCTTCATCATATCTCAGTGAGACCTCCTGTGCTGTGATCTGGGATTCTCAGCCTCTGTAACTTATGCCGTTTATCCAGGCCAGTTTCCTACACTGCCCAATCATTTGGCAGACTGCTGCATCTTCTTTCAATACATTTATTTTTTTTTCTTTACATAAGTTAGGCATTTACCTTCCATTTTATAATCAAGAATCCTTTTTGGTGCATAAAATTTAGTAAGCTAGTAAGATTTAAATCCTGGCTTGATAATGGCTATTTCTTGCCATATAAAAAGATTATGTCTAAGAAACGGAAAGAAAAAAAGAGAGAGCAGGTCTTGAAAATATTATAAATCTCTGTATCTACTAGTGCCTGAAGCCATCTACCAATGGATTTTTAATTCAGTTACATGAGCCCTCCTGTATCTTTTTTTTGTTTTTAGTTATTTGTTTATTCCAATTAGACTAGTTTCAGTTCCAGTTCTGTCACTTAAAACCAAAAGAATCTTGAATAGTACATGAGAGTTTATGGGAAACATAGCATTAATTTTAAAGTTTTAAGGACTTCGTATGTTTTCTGCAGCTTGTAGACGAGATTCTGAACAACTATATCTAAAATATTTCTTTCTCCCTGAAGAAAAATTAGATAAAGTTTGTTCTTAATAACCTCAGTTTCCTGAAGAGGGGTATTACTTTCTTCAGAATTATCAGAATTCCTCATGTCTGAGGTAAAGGACTGAAGAAACATGTTCAGTTAACTGTTTCATCAGATCTGAGAGTCCCAGGTAATTATCAAAGCCACAATGTGTCAGATATGCAGGAAAAGGAAAAGTAAGAAGCTATGGGCTCAGATGAAAGAAAGGGAGGTTTAAGGACCAGTTCCGGAGCCAAGTTTTCCGCTTGCTCCCATAATTTTTTGGCAAGGATGTTGAGGGTTGCTATGAAGGGGCTGAAATAACTGAACTAGTAGGTGAACCTACCGTACCAATGGTGATTGTCAGTGACTTCTTACTAATTGTTTCCTGTCTGATTGTTAAATACTTGACATTATTAATAATTGTGTTGAAGTTTCCTCTTAAGTCAGACTGATTTCTTAAAAATTCAAAATTTCACAATTTTCAGCAGCAACCCCTCCCTCTGAATACCTCCAAGCCTTTGCCTCACACCGCCTGGCTCTTTGCGTCTCATCAATCCTCTTCCATGCAGTTCTTCACTATAAATGCTCTCCTATGTAACACTGTATCCCCTCTCTCATTATCATTTATATTCCCATCCTGCTCGGCATGAACAAAACAATTTCCCTCACAATTCACCCTAAGAGAGAAGAGTTAATAATTTTGTTCTGTTTACTTTTATTTTGGAGGAAATGTTTATGTTGTCATGTAAATATATACCAACCACACACATATCATACAGATGTAGATACACACATACATATACATATATATATATATATATATATATATATATATATATATATATACACACACACACACATACACACACACACACACATATATACATCTTTTCGTAGGTTGGGATATAAATATCTAAAAGGAACAGGCAATGTGTTGCCCTTTAGCTTTGGTAAGGTCATGCCTGTAGAGTAGACTGAGATACAGGCTCCAGGATAAAGGGCTTGGTCTGAGTCTGGGGCTGGAGGGGCCATGGCTGTGGATATCTACCAGGATAGGTGATGTGTTCATTCTTGTGCCTCTCCTCACACCTGTCATAGCACATTGCAGCTATAATAAATAATAGTTTTAATGACTGAAATATCATAGGCTTAATACCTATCAATTGGCAACTATTTAAAAATTCAGATGTAAGTTGTTAGTAAATAGCACATCTATGTATTAAAACTAAAGTTCTATTTGTACTTGATGCGTATCCACTACAAGCCCTTTTAACTGGCTGTCTTTGAGTGTATAGCATTTATTAGGTGCTAACACGTAAACAAGGTGCCTTCCAATCTACGTGACAGCAGACTGAGATTCCTTCAAGCCTCTTACCAGTTGCCAAGTACAGTCCTGTGTAACATTCTGCGGCCTTTTACTATCTGTAACAGTCAACTTTAACTGACTTTTGAATACATATGTACATCAGTGCTTTATTTTTCCTGGCTGCTATAGCTAAATTAAGGTTTTAGAGTTGTTACAGCAGTGTTTCTCAACTTGAAGCAATTTTAGCTGCCAGGCAACATTAGGCAACGTCAGAAGACAGTTTTGATAACCATGACTGGGTATGGGGTGCTACTGGTATCGGAGGCGGGGAGATTGCTACACATTCCACAACACACGGACAGCTGCCACAAGCAGGAATTTTTTGGTGCAAAGCATCAAAGATGCTGAGTTCAAAAATCCTGAGTTAGAGTAAGGAAGGATATACAACAAATGTGCTATTACAATGAGAAATATTTCTCTTTGTGTAGTGATAAAAGTAATTCAGTCATTCAACCTTTTTCTATATGTGTTCTTTTGACATGCTATACTGATTTCTATTTAGTTCTAACATGGATTTTGCATACTAATTCAGATTAACCAGTTCTGACTGCACGTAATTAAAAATTAGGAAGACAAAGGCAGCCCCTAGATAAATATAAGGAAAACCTTCCTTTGAATACAAAAGATTAGATTTAATGCTTCTACTGTTACAGAGGAGAGAGGTGGAGAGAGGACACACAGGAGGAACAGATGTTAGGGAAGAGTGCGCTCTCTTTTTGTCATTAGGAAATAAAACACCTCTGCCTAACAAAATTAAATGATCCAAAGAATAAAACAAATTACAAAGATCAAGAATTGTGACACCATGGTACAACTCAATCCATCACCGAAACCAGTTAGATACATTAAGCATTTATATTAAGTCGTATTATCACACCAAGAACAGCAAACCATGTGACATTTCCACAATGTGTCCCTGTACGCAAACACATATGTGCAGCATAAAAAGAAGTCTGCTACGTTATGATGAAAATGGATGGGAATTGAAACCAGATTCTTACACTCTAGTTTTCCAAGAGCTAGGCCAGGCTGAATAACAGCAAAACACAGAAATAAGCATTGTGTTAAAATGTTATCAGCAAACTCACAAACCTGTCACATGAATATGTTGTGCCATATTAGAAATTAAAATGTCCAAATTCATCAAAGAGCCAAACTAGTTGTAGTAGTCATTACTTATTTCTATGCCTACAAATGTCTGAAGAATTTAAGGGATATTATACATGTTAAAGTTATATGGAAGAGTGTGCCCGCTCATTAAAGATAAGTACAAAAGTTCTTTGGATACAGATATTATGAATGTAAAGCTCCAGTTACACATCAACAGTTTTTTTTAAAAATAGATTCTGTTAATTCAACACACTTTACATAATAAAGTCAAGCACTTCATTTAGAGATCTTTTTAGAATTCTATTTTTTTTAGTTGTCAAATATCTGTTAAACAAACCATGTGAAACTGCCATTTGTACAGGTCAAAAACTATCCAATATCAGCAAATTCAATTGGTTCCATCTACATTTCCATATTGCTGGCAATCCTGTTCTACTTCTCCTTTTATCTTTATACAATTGATGCTAACAAATAAATTATTGATTAAAAATATGAGTATTGTATACTCTCACATTTTAGCCAGATATTTTATTTTGCTATTATTTGGGGAAGGAGGTAAGTGGTGTTGAAGATTGTGCGTGAGAAAGAGTCAGCAAGAGCCCTGTTATCTGTCTTGACACCTGCATAAGTAACTGCCTCTCTGAGCTAGAACAATCTACTTTTTGAGATGATTTTATGATATGGTATCGAAATTCTGTATCTTTTATTAGAGACTGGCAATATCTTTAATTTTTCCTACAATGGACTATTTTATTCATTTGTTATTATAGTTTTGAACATATATTTATTTGGTTCTTTCTCTGGAGGCCTTATAACACTTTTTTCCTTCTTTTTCTGTGGTAAAATATACATAACATAAAGTTCAACTAGCTTAGCCATTTTTAACTGTAAAGCTTAGTGGTGTTAAATACATTTATAGTGTGTAGTCATCACTACCAACCTATCCAGAACTCTTTTCATCTTGTAAAACTGAAACTCTATTCCTACTCACCAATAATTCCCCCATTTCTCTCTTCCCACTGCCCCTGGCAACTACCATTCTACTTTATGATTTTGACTAAGTAACTCATATAAGTACAATCATACACTATTCATCTTTTTGTGACTAGCTTATTTCACTTAGCCATGTCCTCAAGCTTCATCCATGTTGTAGCATGTGTCAGAATTTCCTTTCATTTTTAAGGCTGAATGATATTCTATTGTATGTATATGACATATTTTGTTTATACACTTATCCATTGATGAAACTTGTTTGCTTCCACATTTTAGCTATTGTGAATAATGCTGTTATGAACATGGGTGTACAGGTATTTTTCTGACACCCTGCTTTCAATTCTCCTAGGTATATACCCAGATATGAAGTTGCTGGATCATATGGTAATTATACTTTTAATTTTTGAGGAACTGTCATACTGTTTTTCACAGTGGCTGATCCAGTTTTACATTCCCACCAGTAGTTCACAGGGTTTCAATTTCTTTACACCCTCTCCAACACTTACTTTTCATTTTTTTGATAGTAGCCATCTTAATGTGTATGAGGTAGAATCTCATTGTAGTTTTGATTTATATTTCCCTAATGATTGGTGATGCTAAGCACCTTTTCATTTGCTTAATAGACATATGTGTATCTTTTTTTAAGAAATGTCTATTCAAATCCATTGCCCTTTTTTAATTGGGCTGATGTTGTTGAATCTTAGGAGTTCTTTAAATATTATGGATATTAATCCATTATCAGATATATAATAAGCAAATATTTTCTCTCATTCTGTGGGTTGTCTTTTTAACTCTGTTGATACCTTCTTTTGATGCATATACAGAGGGTGCCAAAAATGTATACACATTTTAAGAAAGGAAATACTGTATTAAAAGTGTAATACACAATATATACTAATAACAAAAGATGAATACAAGTCATGTGTATACATTTTTTTGGCACCTCCATTATTTTTTTCCAGTGGTCAGTAGCTTGCTTTAATTCTCTCACTGTATGAAGCTCAATCTTTACGTTTTTAGGTGGAATAAACTGTAGACAGCAATACAAAAAAGTAGACTAGTTTTGTCACATAGACTAGTTTTCATTTAGTCAGTTAACTGTCTCAATCAGCATAGATGCATTTACGAACTAGCTGTTCTTGAGCCTTCTTTGCAAGCAGCTTTATATCTGCAATGCACTTGGCAGTTGTCTCATTTTCCTGCTCTGTACCATGTGCTTTTCCACCCAGTTTATCATGTGCTTTTGTTCCTTTCAATGCATCATATCCTGCACAGAGATATGAATGTCCAGGCAATTCTTTACCTCCTTGCATACTTTGTGCAGCCATTTCTGGTAAGTAACCTCCAACTCCATATCAATGTTATTCCTCCAGACATCAAAAAGGTAATGGTGTTTTTGAAACAGTGCCTGCTGTGACTTCTTCAAATCAATCCTGGATGTATTTGATGGGAGCCTGTTCCACCTCTTCTAGTTGGGCAATTTTTTGCTCATTGAGTTTATCAGCAAATTCCCCCAAGAAAGGCACCATATTTTTCAATTACATAGACAATCAGCCTTATTGTTGATATGGCAGAGATGGTCTCTGAAGTAATCACATTTACTTCTTTGGATGGAAAATATAAGATAAGCCCAGTTCCGAGCACATAGGATCCCAATACATCATTTTTAGGATACAGAAACTGGAAGAATTCCTCAGGGATCAGCCCATGACAAACTTTTCCTTCATATTCAGCGAGAGGTGGTATAAGGGCAAGACATGGCTGCCCAGTGTGAAAGATCCTTGTTGCCGGCAATACCCCTGGACAAAGGAGGACTGAAATCTTTGGAAAGGGGCCATTGTGGTGGCAGCAAAAAGTGCCACCCAGGACAGCATGGTAAGCGATGGTCCACTCAGGGTTTTTGGCAAACTAGTAAATTGAATGGGAGAGTCTGTCAGGGGCAGGAGCAAGATGGACTCTCAACTGGTACATAATTTTTATTTATTTTTTTTTAGCTGAGCCCTTACATCTTTTTTTTAATGTTCACAAAATCAAATCTATTTTTTTCTTTTGTTGCCTGTGCCTTTGGTGTGCTATACAAGAAATCATTACTAAATCTAATGTCATGAAGTCTTGCCCTATATTTTCTTCTAGGAGTTTTATAGTTTTAAGTCTTAATTAGGTCTTTGATCCATTTTGAGTTAACTTTTATATATGGTGTAAGGAGCCTTATTACATTTTATTATTCCTCTTCTACTATATATGTCATCATTTAATTGTATTCTGGATACTTATTCATATACAGGGTCTGACAAGTTCACAAACTTGTTGCAACAATCTTGCTAATCTTTTTTGATATCCGAGGGATTATTCATTATGAATTTGTATCAACTGGACAAACAGTTAACCAAGTTTACTATTTGGAATTGCTGAAAAGGCTACGTGAAAAAGTTAAACGACCTGAACTTTTCACCAACAATTCATGGTTCTTGCATCACGACCATGCACCAGCTCACACAGCACTGTCTGTGAGGGAGTTTTTAGCCAATAAACAAATAACTGTATTGGAACACTCTCCCTACTCACCTGATCTGGCCCCCAATGACTTCTTTCTTTGCCCAAAAATAAAGGAAATATTGAAAGGAAGACATTTTGATGACATTCAGGACAT
>NW_017731575.1:626246-711135 GCF_001890085.2 Hipposideros armiger
CTCCCTACTCACCTGATCTGGCCCCCAACGACTTCTTTCTTTACCTGAAGATAAAGGAAATATTGAAAGGAAGACATTTTGATGACATTCAGGACATCAAGGGTAATACGATGACAGCTCTGATGGCCATTCCAGAAAAAGAGTTCCCAAATTGCTTTGAAGGGTGGATCAGGTGCTGGCATCAGTGCATAGCTTCCCACGGGGAGTACTTCAAAGATGACTGCAGTGATATTCAACAATGAGGTATGTAGCACTTTGTCTAGGATGAGTTCGTGAACTTAATTGTCTTACCTCGCATCTTTCTCTAGTTCTAGAGTATATGTCATATTATGATAAGGGCACATATTTGTTTCATCATTATTTTATATTATGCTCCACCATCATATAAAGAAATTCATAGCTAAAAAACATAGTCTAATGACTGAATAAATGAATGAATGAATGAATGAATGAATGAATGAATCCTTTCTAAAAACTGCAGGCCTAAGGTTTTTAAATCCTATCCTTTGAAACGTATTTAGGTTTTAACTCCTATTCTATGGACCTATTCATGGATTTATCTGGGGGGAAAGTAATGAGAAAGAGTGTGAAGCAACACTTTAGTATGTGTGATTCTTAAGAGTGAATCTCTTATGGGTGATATTGGGATATTTTTAAAACTTGATCGAGAGAAAGTTATACCAAGGGGAAGCTTTTCGCACTCCCCTCCCTTTGACCTTAAAACTGGAGAGATGAGAGATGTTGAATTAAGAGAAAAATTCTAAGGTAACAGAGTACAAAGTCAAGAACTTGTTCTTTGTGAATAAAAATGATTGTAAATATATAGAGACATATAAATAGACTGGAGATTTATTAATGGCTAACAAGCTACATTTTGGCATATGTGTAGATTCTCTTTTTAAGTCATGATTCTCTTTAATTTAATATTATTGTCCTTATGTCTGTTCATCACATGAAATTAAGAAAACAAAAATTCTAGGAAAGAAAAATCATGTTTAACTCCAACCACAAACACTGCTAACACATGGCTGCAATTCTTGTCTTTTTTCTATGTCGATAGATGCATAGGTACTTATGAAAAATATGTAGAGAAATAGATATAAAGAGGGAGTTTGAAAGTAAGCTCACAATAGAACAAAACAAAAGTTAGAGCAAAAGCACCAAAAAAATGTTTGAACAAATCACAATATTTTCCTACCAGAGGTCTATGTCTGTGTTTTTTCATTTAACATCATACTTTAGGCATTCCCTTTGTTACTGTATTTTTTGCATGGTTTCAAGATATTCCTTCACATGCATATTATCATATTTCATTTACTAAATTGTCTATTGCTGAATATTTAGATTTCTAATTTTTAATATTGAAAATCATATTACAGTGACTTCTTTATATTATACATAAAGCCTTTTGCATGGTGATTATTTCTACATGAGAGTTTCCTAAAAGCAGAATAAATGAATTCAAGCATATAAACTCCTTCAAAATTTTGATACATATTACCAAGTTGTTTTTTTGAATGATGCCAGTTTAGACTTTAAATGTAATGTGACAATCTTACTGTCTCCTTACCAATGTCGACTATTTTTAGACGCTCAAAAATATGTGTGCTATCTTGATCAATGTAAAGCACTACTAGCTCAAGGGTTTGGTAAAGTTATGTTAATGCCTCTGATTAGAGCTAAATACATTTAGACACAACCTATCTTCAAAATAGAAAAAGCAAACAGTAAGCCTTCCTCCACAAACCTGCAACATCACTTCACTTGCTGTCCCATTGCTTTCTGGGAGCTGTAAATTTTCATTGGATGTAGAAGTTTTGTGTCTGTGTGATTCTGGATGGGAGACAGCAGAGACAAAGAGAGCTCTGGCCATCACAAGAATATCCACACTATAAAAGTATAGTCTCCTAGTTTTATAAATTACTTAGATAACTTGGTAAGGGAATGATGGACAGACAAGGGTAAAATATCTTTATTATTCCAGTGAAAAGTTGGGGCTATTTTTTATTTTTAAGTGGAAAATGCCTGAGTGGGCCATTATTTGTTTAATGCAACTCTTTGGAAAGCTTGCTTTTAATTTTCTGTGCTGAGAATTTCAACATCCTTTTTTTATCTTCACAAGAACTCTAATGGGAAATTTAAATATACTTCATATAGGCTTTGGATCAGTAATATGTGCTGCTACAAACAAGAAACCTCAACTACAGTGGCTTAAGTAAATCCACCTTACTTTTCTCCCCATAACAAGGAGTCTAGGCTTATACTGCTGCTGACATTGGTTCACTGCTGAATGACAGAAATGATAGGGCAAACTGCATCCACTGGTCAAATTTGGCTCATCATCTATTTTAGCAAGTAAAGTTTTACTGGAACAGCCACACTAATTCATTCAACTGTTCTATGTGGATGCTTTCATAATAGTACAGCAGAACTGAGCACTTGTGACAGACATGGCATAGCCTGCAAAACCTAAAATATTAATTATCTGGGACTTTACAGAAAAAAATCAAAACTTGCCAATTGCTGAGATAAGGTGTGGAATCTCTGTAATCTATTGACCTTCTCCTGAGGTTTCAAGATGGCAACTTCAGCCATCCCATCCTTATCAGAGAGAAAAAGAAAAGCGAAAACAAGTAGACTGGCTGTATCTGGCCTCTATTATCAAGAAAAACTAAAGGCTTTCCAGAAAACCTCATCGATACTTTTGTCTCATTAGCCAGAACTTAGCTATAAAAGTATCTACATTTCTAATCAGTAAGAAGGGGTTGGGAATTCCTATTGGTTGAAGTCCTTAAAAAATGCCTATTATCGGCTGTTAATAATTTTAAACAAAAATGTTGTTGAATATTTCAGTTTGGCTTCTGCTCACTTATGTTTCCTTCTCTTTGTAATGATATAGACAACACTGTTAGCAAACAAAGAGAAGTAACATGTTAATTTTAAGGACAGAGATTATTGTTATTGTCTTCCTGTTCCATTTTGGATTGTTAATAATTCAAATAAATCTTGTAATTGCAACTTCTGCCTACTTCTAAATACAGTTAAAAACCCTGGATATTATATATAAAAATCCCTGGACATTATATATAAAACAGACATAAGAAGACTGAAAATTGAAGGAAAAAAGGCAAACCAGCTAAAAACCGGGGACTCAAAGAACAATATAGCAGTGATTGCTCTCAGTTCTTTTTGCCATGTGTGTCCAACCTAGGTGCGGGAGAAATGGGCAACTGGAAACAAATGCTAATAGGCAAAGACAAAAAGCCCAAGGAAAGCTCACTCTTTCTATTTGAAGGACCAGTAAAGAGGCAGCTTAGTATGACAGCAAACTATTAGATAATAACTGCTCTATTCCAGTCAAGTACCATAGAAAAAACTTTGCCTCCATCCCACCCGCCACTAGACTAGACTTCTACTTCACTAGGTTATAACTAAGCACCATATCTGCCCTGCTAGGGTGGTGTCAGCAAAGGCCAGGTACGGAGCTGGGACCTCCATTACCCCTGGGCAGTAGTGAAGCACCAACCCCAGGTGTTGGGGGGACCACATGGATAGCCCAGACTTCTATCTTCATCAGTTGATAATGAGGTGCCCTTCCCCCTGCATGCTGGGGTGGAGTCAGAAAACTAATGGAGAGTTTGGACTCTTATTACCACCCAGCCTAGAGGTCACCCCCCATACCCCCCCCCACACACACACAACCCCACCAGTGTCATGGAGGGCCACATGAAAAGCAAAAACAAGGCATCCATAAACCTGTCAACCAGTGTGATATCAGCAGAGACCTAGTGAAGACACTGGAAAACCACATGCACTCAGCAATAATGAGCAGACCCCCTTCCCAGGTTATAACTGGAGGCTAAGTGAGGAACCTGGACCTCCACTCCCACATGGTAGTAAGGACATGATGTCACTCTTCCCCTCCCCACCGCCCAGCAATGCCAGCAAAAGTCTGCTATCATGGACTCAGTTGCATAAGATACAATAATTCTGCAAATGTCCAGGTTTCAGTCCCAAATAGCTCCTCATACTAAGAACCATGAAAATCACAATCTGGATGAGAAAAACCAGTCAACGTATAGCATATGCCGATTATGAATTACCTAATAAGAATTTTAAAACTGCCATCATAAAATGCTTCAACCATCAATTACAAATATGTTTGAAACACATGGTAAACAGGAATTCTCAGCAAAGAAAATAAAAGACATAAAGAAGAATCAAGAGGAAATTTTATATTTTTCATTTTCAAAAATGTTTCTAAAGATTAATTGCATATAATTGACAAATAAAATTGTATATATTTAAAGTGTATGACATGGTGATTTGTTAAGCGTGTCCATTGTGAAATGATTACCACAATCAAGTATTAGCACATGCATCACCTGACATAGTTACTATATTTTGGGTGTAGTGAGAACACTTCAACTACCACAGCAAATTTCAAGTATACAATACACTATTGTTAATTATAGTCACCATGCTGTACATTAGATCTCCAGAACTTATTTATCTCATAAGTGAGCATCTGCTCTGATATTTGTGCATTTCTTTCTGTTAATTTTGGGCTTACTTTGTTTTTCTTTTTATAGT
This sequence comes from Hipposideros armiger, assembly GCF_001890085.2. Classification (NCBI taxonomy): domain Eukaryota; kingdom Metazoa; phylum Chordata; class Mammalia; order Chiroptera; family Hipposideridae; genus Hipposideros; species Hipposideros armiger. The sequence goes on from NW_017731575.1 coordinate 630,840, forward strand.
TTCCTGAGGTGTAAAGCTAGGTTGTTTATGGGAGGATTTTCTTTTTTCTTAATGTTGGTGTTTATTCTATAAACTTTCCCTTAGACCTCCTTTTGATGCATCATATGGGTTTTCTTTTTAAGGTTTTTATTAAAATATAGCTAACATACAATATTAATTAGTGTCAGGTGTGCGCCATCATTATTCCTCATTTATATACCTAAAGAAATGATCACCACAAGCCCAGCAACCATTTGACATTGTAGCACATTATCACGATATTATTGACTATGTTTCCTATGCTGTACATTACATTCCCTTTGCTTCATACCTGGAAATTTGAACCTGTTATTTCCCTTTAAATTTTCCACCCCATTTTTAAATTTTTTAATTACAGTTGATGTTCAATATTATTTTCTATTAATTTCAGGTGTCTAGGATAGTGATTAAGCATTTATATAATTTAAGAAATGATCCCCTGACTAGTCTAGTACACACCTGACAATATACAAAGTTATTACCGTATTATTGACTATATTCCCTATACTTGATTTTACATCCCCCTGACTATTTTATAACTATCAAATTTGTACTGCTTAATCTCTTCACATTTTTCACCCTGCCCTACAAAACCCCTCCCATCTGTAAACCCTCAAAATGTCTTTTGTATCTATAAGTCCTTTTCTGTTTTGTTCTTTAGATTACACATATAAGTGAATACACATCGCATCTGTCTTTCTCTGTCTCACATACTCCACTCAGCACAATACCCTCTAGGTCTATTCATGCCACTGTAGATGGCAAGAACCCATTCCCTTCCACTGTATATTCATACCTCCAAGCAATATCCCATCATGTATATGTACCTCCTACTCTATCCATTCTCTCATTGATGGACACCCAGGCTGCTTCCACATTTTGGCCATTGTAAACAATGCTGCAATGAACATACAAGATCTGACAATTAAGTTCGCGAACTCATCCTAGAAAAAAATGCTTCAGACCTCATTGCTGAATATCACAATATGGTCACCTTCAAAGTACTCCCCTTGGGAAGCTATGCACCAACACCAGTGCCTAGTCCACCCTTCAAAGCAATTTGGGAACTCTTTTTCTGGAATGGCCATCAGAGCTGTCATTGTACTACCCTTGATGTCCTAAATGTCATCAAAATGTCTTCCTTTCAATAGTCCCTTTATCTTCGGGTAAAGAAAGAAGTCATTGGGGGACAGATCAGGTGAGTAGAGAGGGTGTTCCAATCCAGTTATTTGTTTACCGGCTAAAAGCTCCCTCACAGACAGTGCCATGTGAGCTGGTGCATTGTCCTGATACAAGAGCCATGAATTGTTGGTGAAAAGTTCAGGTCGTTTAACTTTTTCATGTAGCATTTTCAGTACTTCCAAATAGTAAACTTGGTTAACTGTTTGTCCAGTTGGTACAAATTCATAATGAGTAAAACCTTTGATATCAAAAAAGGTTAGCAACATCATTGTAACAAGTTCGCAAACTTAATTGTCTGGCTTTCATAGAAGCCAAAGAAATAAATCAGCATTGTACAGATTATGCTGAAAAAGGAAATAAAGAATCTATTGGTTTCTAAACAACACCTATTAGAACAGCTAAAATAAAAAATAGTGCAATACCAAATGCTGGCAAGGATTGTGGGAAACCGCATTTCTCTTACATTGCTTGTAGGAATATAAAATGGAAAATTGGAAATTCCTTTTTTAAAAACTAAACATACACTTACCATATAACACAGCAATCTCACTTCTGGGCATTTATCCCAGACAAATGAAAACTTATATTCACATAAAATGTGCCCATGACAGCTCATAGTAGCTTTATTTGGAATACCCAAAAAATGGAAAACCAAAACGTCCTTCAATGGGTGAATGGGCAAGCAAATGGTGATACATCCATACCATGAGATAAAAATAGGAATTATACCAAGCAATAAAAAATAAATAAAAACAACTATTGATATATGCAACAACTTGGATGGCTCTCAAATGCATTATGCTGCACTTAAAAGCCAGTATCAAAAGGTCACATCTTGTATGATTCCATTTAAATAACATTTTTAAAATGATAAAATAAGGGCTATGGATAACAGAGAAGTGGATGCTGGGATTAGAGATGCTTAGGGGAAGCTGGTGGGGTGAGGAAAATGTTGAGAGTAAAGGAGTAACAAAGGGAGATCTTTGTGGTGAGGAAATAGTTCTCTACCTTGATTGCAGTGGTTATTACACAGATGGGCACAGCTGATAAAATGACATAGAACCATGAATACACAATGTATTAATGTCAGTTTTCTGGTCTTGATATCTTACTATAATTATGTAGGAAGTACCTATTGGAGGAAACTGGATAAAGTGTACAGAGGACCCCTTCGTACCATCCTTGCATCTTCTTTTGCATCTGTAGTTATTTCAAAATTAATTTTTAAAAAATCATGGAGCCTAAATTGTTCTATGCCCTTTCCTATTTAGTTAAATATCACTCACTTGACACTAAAAATCATCTATTTATGGATAAATAAAGCAAAGGAGTAACATTTTCTGATTGATTTTTCTGAATTAGAAACTGAGGATTTAGAATTGAGCTACAAGTGAAATCTTGAGAAAATCTCTTGCTCTCAAGACCACAATGTTGACATATTTTAAATGAGGGTTTGGGGTATTAGAAGCATAATATGTTTAATGGTGAGCCATTTTGAACAAGTATCTATGTAAAGGTAGTTCATATTAACGTATATAATCACAAGCCTACAGTAGATGTCCTTAGACTAGGCATGATACATGCAATTAAAAAACCAGCCAAATGCATACGGAGGTTTTTGCACGCCTACTTATTTTTTCAAAAATTCTCTATAAATTCCATTAAATTAAATTCAACCACATAATATTTATTACTTACTATTTAATTCATTTCCCAATAGGCAATTTTAAATGCTCAAAATAGGTAAATGGTTAGGAACTGCTTGCCTGCTAGCACATGAATACTAATTCACATAATTTTTAAAAATGGAAAGACTCAGGGAAGTCACAGTAAGGACAGCATAGGCTAATTGGTCAGTGAGCCATGCATTGGATGTCCAGGGACTCAAAGTGCTTGTAGGACCTTCCAGCTCTAAAACGGTGTGATAAAGACAGTGCAACATCAGGTGACATTTTTGTCTCAACTGGACAATTGAGAATAGCTTAATTAATGAATAAAAATCATCATACTTTGATACAATTCTACTTGTCAGACACTCTCAAACTAGACTTTTTAGTAGAGCTTGATGGTGTTAACAAGATATAACTAATGCAAAATTGAAAATATTGTGGGTCCAGATGGCAGACTAAATGCATGCATTTATTTCCACTGTCCACCTAAAATCCATTCACAATACAAAATGCATAGAAGATAATAAACCTGTAAAAAAACACTGAAAATAATAAGGGATCTTTAGCACACATGTGGTTTTTTTTAAAGATTTTATTGGGGAATTGGGGAAGAAGAACAGTGTTGGGGAATCAGGGAAGGGGAACAGACAAGTTGCTGTCCTTTTGTTCTTCAGTCCAGTTGTGGAGGACAACACTTCACGGGCCCATGTTGGCATTATCATTGTGCTCTTCCCGGGTGAGGCAGATCGGTCACCACCCACTGGACGGCCACTCACGGCCACTCTTGGCAGCTCATGTCAGCTGCCAATCGCTCATACCAGCTCCCAGCCACTCATGGTAGCCCACAGCAGCCCACTGCAGCTCCACTGCAGCCTACACTGTTGTCGGCAACTCATGGAAGCCCAGCTCCAGGTCGAGCTGTTGTTCACCATCTTAGCTGTAGAGGGCACAGCGTCACTGGCCCTAATGTGGGATCTGAACAGGGGGCCCCGCTGCTCAGAGCTGGTGACCCAAGCCAACTCTTAACCAACGCGCCACTAGGCCAGCTCCAGACATGGTATTTTGGCAAATATTTGGATGATAGAACAAACAAAATCGCATTGACAAAGAGAGGCTAAAAGATACACAGGAGAAAGTGAAAGGAAGAGAGGACCTCCACTTTGGTAGTGTTTTCAACTCCTTTTTTGTTGGCCGGCAGGTGGTAGGTGGGTGGGTATTGTTACAGCTAACTTTATAACTTTTATGGAATTTGTTTACATGTAGAGAGGTGTCTTTATTCCTTTTCCCATTGCAGTTTCTCAACACCATTTATTACATAGTCCATCTGAGTTAGTATGGGTTTCTCCCAAAAGCAGAGCCTGGGACAGAGTTATCTATTTTTTGAGAGTGTGTTCTGAAGGAGCTGAAGTGAGGCATGGTGGTCAACAGGAAAGGACTGAAAGCCAATTCAAGTATTATCTAGTATGTCAGCTTCAGGCGACTAGGTACTCCGTGAAGGACATTCGGAGGTGCCTTGCAACATGTGACTCCGAACCATTCATTCCAGTTTTGAAAGAGAGCAGCATTTATTCATTAGCTCTCATCCTCCTTTGTGTGGTTTGGATCAGAGTCAAGTGCACTCACGTGGGATTATCAGATTACCAGAGAAGCCCCAGGACAGGAAGCAAGAGATACTCAGCACAAAATTGCAATAAAGAGTTGATAGCAAGGAGGTCAGAGCCTGTGCAGAACAGCACACCAGGGCTGGGCTGGAATGGGAGGTCAGGCCAGAAGGATGTAAGGCAGTGCTCCAGCAGGGTCAGCTATGCCTTCCTTTCAGCACTGATTTGAAGTACTCACTTAATCATCCATTAAATTTTCGTAGGTACACTCATTAAGTATCTTCCCAGAACCTTCATTATTTTCCACTGGTCAATTTTATTATTCCTATGCCAATAAACCCCATTTGTTATTATAGTGGCTTTATAATATAAGTTGATATCTTGTAGTGGCATGTCCCTCATGATTGTACTGTTTCAAATATGTGATGGCTTTTTTCCATACTTTATATTGCAGATGTATTTCAAAATCACTTCATTAGAAAAAAAAACAACAGTCCTGTTAGGAGTTGGAGTTGGATTGCTTTGAACTCGTAGATTAATTTGAGGAGACTTGAGAACTTTATGACGTTATGCCTTCCCATCCAAGAGCATGATATTTTGTCCCATTTGTTCTAATCTTCTTTTATGTTCCTTGGTTAAGTTTTACATATCTCTTTATACATGTATTGTGTATATCTTGCTAGGTTTATACATATGTATTACATAGTTGTTAATAGCTCTTTTAAATTATATTTTGTAATTAGCATTGTTGCATGACACAGCTGTGGAATTTTGTATGTTGGTTTTCTATGTGACCATCTTATGAAACAAATAAGAATTATCTGTTTTCAACATTTTCCAATTTGTTAATTAATGCATTGACATTCTAGGTAACCAGCCATAGTCTACAATTTGTTTACACTTAAAACCATTTTAACTTCCAATATTCTAATGAAACTTCTCTTCCTAAAGTTACCAACTGCCTCTGTGTTGGCAAATTCATGGTTACTTTTTCAACAGTTCTCCTGTTTGATGTTTCAGCATCTCACAGGATGATCACTTCTACCTTCTTGAAATACAGTATGTTCTTGGTTTCAGATATCTCTTTCTTTGATACTTCTTTTATTTCTCCAGTCATTCTTTTATGGTCTCCTTCTCCATCTTGCTACTAAACTAGGAGAGCCTCATGATTTTCTTCTCACTAAAAACTTCTTTTATTCTTACTAAAAACTTTGCCTTGAAAAATCTCTATCATGCCCATGAGTTTAAATCAACTCCTAAATTTAACACAATGACACACCAAAAGTGGGACAGCAGAGAAGCTGACCCAACATAGGCAATAAAAAGATGCATTGCCTGCTGATAATATAAAATACTAACATAACAGACTAAAAGTCAGTCTGGTTTTTATTATCCCTATTTGCTGAAAATTTTAAATAATATCATAAGATAATATGTGGTAAAATATTCCTCCCTCAAAAAAAACCTTGTTGAATTAAGTTCTAAACAATTGCTGTATTTATCATTAAATTCAATAATATATATGTATGCTTCAAACTAGTACATTTTTATTTCACACATTTTAATAAATAATGAAAAGTAACAGGGGTAACTCTTAGTTATATAGTCAATCCCTGATTTACCTGGACTCACCTACACATATTGGTTTTAAGAATAATTTTATAAATGTTAAAAATAACTTGACCTGGCTTTGTACACCCACTTCCAATCCAATGGTACTACGTTACTGCTTTTAAATAGTAGATTGCAACTAACCAGGGATAGCACAGTAATTATAAAGATAAAGAAACATGATTTGAGTTATTTCAGTTCTATCATTCTATTTGACTACCTGACATTTTTATTTGTGCTTAAAGTTTTTCAACTGCAGAAATAATTCAAAAGCACCAGAATCAAACTGAAGAAAGACATGAACATTATTATAATTTCTGAAATTCACTGTGAAATGGGATTTTATGATCTACCCTAAACTTATTATTATACTTAAGGTTTTCTTTGTATATCTTTTTCTTCAAGTGAAAGAAACTTTGTGAAATAAAAATAAATAAAAAAGTAATCTATTATCTAGGAAGGAAGGGAGAGCAGCAAATTTTCTATTTATAGAACAGAAAATACATGACAAAATACATGTTTTCACAAAATCATTGACAAATTTACAGAAACAGAAAGTGTAATGTCATTATAACAAAACAATAGGTAGGTATAATGCATTCCCCTTTTTCAAAAGATACATTAATGTAATTAAAAAGGATTATTCCATTACTTTTCCTGTGTGTGTGCTGGAATATTTAACTATTATTGAATACACAGACATAGTCAATAAAAAATGAGTTCCTCTGTATTTTTTCTGTATTTTTATTATCTGTTTTATATCAGAATTATTACCAAAAATAATTTGGTCATATAAAAATGAGGGATTTTAAAAAAATGATCCCTTCAGTTATATTTGCCACTGTAGTGGTAAGAACTCATGTCTGGACTCCAGGCCTTAGTATCCAATCTCCCTTTTGCACATTTCCGTTTGAATGATTGTAAATTATTTTGAAGTCTAACATATCTTAATCTGAACATTTGATATTCTCTCCAAAACCCACCCCTCTTGTGTTTGTTCTAATCTCAGTTAATGATATTTCCATCCCTCCATTTGTCCATTTGAGAAAGTGAGGCGGCATCACCAACCCCAGTGGCTTCTTTCTACAAACTAGACCTAGGCTCCTGACTCCTGTGTCCTCGGCTCTATCTCCTCTAGTTCTAGTCTAAAGAAGTGGTGGTGGTAAGCTAAAATATAAGTAAAAGAGAAAAGCACGTGGTAAAAATGGTAACCAGTCATTTTCAAAAATAGTGTTTGAGATTCGTAGTAATGAGAGGTCTGTAAGGGCACACATGACAAATAATGAATGCGAGTAAGTAGTGGGGAAGGTGAATTTTCCTTCCCAAGATGCCTTGCTGTTCCCTTGCCCTGGTCTTCCTCCACTCACCCACATTTATCTGAAGTTTAAAACCTCTTTTTAGATATTGACATAATGCTCCTTGGAAAAATATCATGCAAGTGACATGGAGAACTATAGAGGAAAGAAGAAATTTGTAGAAACAAGGACACAAAGAAAGGATGTGACAAGTAGGAATGTAATAAAAGTTTTTAGAGCTAATGATTTGTGCAAGTGACTTGCACAGCAGACCCTGTACTTTTGCATAATTTCAGAGCACTTCACCTTTATGTGCTGGATTTACTGATACATGCCTGTGCATTACTGAAAAAGACTGAGTGGTTTTGAATGCCTTTGTGTTTTTTTTAAATCAAAGAAATAAAACAATGTTAAATGCTCTTACAAATACCTTATTTATAACCGGTTGCAAGCATCAATTCTCCAGTCTGAGCTCTAAATTCTCATGCATTTTGATTCTACTTAGAATTTAGCCTCATAAAACTCCACTGGACTGAAACCAGGTTGTGAGTGTTGATAATGAGTCTCTCTGAAAACTCATGAACAATTACCAAGACTAACTTGGTTATACTTTTGACCCAGACATTAAGCTGAGGGCTGATTCTGAGGGATGTTGGATGGCTTTCAGAAGCTTTATGTGTTTATCTGTCTTTCCCCATGGACCGTCACTCAAAGAGAACAGCTGCATCAACTTCAAGAAAACAAACTTCTAAACCATAAAATCACTAGACACTGGGTGAGCTGGGCCAACACTGTATTTAAAAGAGAATTACAAATTTAGGCAGCATTGCTTTGGCGCTATTCAAAGTTGATGTGCATTTTATGGTTCATAATTAAGAGCATGGATATATTTTTGTCACCAAAGATCACATGTTCAATTTTTAGTAAATGTTGGCTCCTAGAGATTGGATGCACTGGGCAATATGTTATATTACAGCTGTACCAACATAGCAAATAAAGTGTTACATTTTTTTAGAGAATAAATTGCTTGAGGAGTGAGCCTTAGAATACTGGGTTCCTTTTCTATATCTACTTAAAATTTGCTAGACCTTTGTGGTAATTTGCCCCTGTAGGGCACTCCTACTCTATGAGTTCAGCCATGTAACTTGGTTTGCTGGATTTTAGCAAATGTAACACAAGCAGAGGGTCGGTAAGTGTTTGAATGAGTGGGCTTTTCTGCTCCTCTAAGATTTCCATTAGGACATTTCCAGTCTAGTCTGCTGAATAATGAGAGTCTCTGCAAGTCATTCCAGATGAGACAATCTAGGTCTGCCAGCAGCCAGTCCATCGCCAGACACATAAGCTAGTCCAGCCAGGATGAGCAGAGCTGCTGGATGACCCACAGCTGACTGCAGATAATGAGCCGACACAGCCAGGTCAGCTACATCCCTGACTCATGAGCCAAATAAACATTTATTGTGTATGTCACTGAAGATTTGTGGGTGGGTGTTACATACCATTTTTGTAGCAACAGATAACTCATGCAATCTTCTCATAGTTTAAACAAATTTCAAAGTGTCTTAGTACTTTCTACAAGGTTAGTATGATGTAATAAAGACAGAGGTATCATAGAAGAATCCAAAGATATTAGGTCAGAAGGTTGAGTTTGAGTGTCAAATCTGCTACTTGCTGGTTTTGTGACACATGGAAAATTATTTAAATTCACTCACCAGCCAACTGGGTAATTGTGAGGATTAAAGAGTATGTTATGTCAAACTTGCTGTGTGACCTTGTGCAAGATACTTAATCGCCTTAATCTCAGTTTTCATTAGTAAAATGAGGTTTAGAATGGTTGTTATCTCTCTGGAGTAATTGTGAAGCTTTTTTTGTGTTTTTTTTAAGGATGTAAAGCATTTAATATAGAGCTTGGTAGTTAGAACGTATTCAGTATGTATTAAAATTATTATTTTTATTATTAGTTACACTTTTAATTTTGACAACAATAGTGAGGTATTACTGCGGCTAAAAAATGTCTGGTAAAGGGCCGGCCAAGTGGCACGTTGGTTAAGAGCTGGCTTGGGACGCCGGCTCTGAGAAGCAGAGTCCCGGGTCGGATCCCACATGAGGGCCAGTGATGCTGCGCCCTCTACAGCTAAAATGGTGAACAACAGCTCGACCTGGAACTGGGCTGCCGTGAGTCACCAGCGATGGCATAGGCTGCAGTGAGGCTGCAGTGGGCTGCCATGAAGCTACCATGAATGGCTGGCAGCCAGCATGAGTGGCCGGCTGCTGGTGTGAGCTGCCAAGAGCTGCCATGAGTGGCCATCCAGTGGCCAGTAACTGATCTGCCTCAGCTGGGAAGAGTGCAATGATCATAATACCAACTTGGGCCAGTGAAGCAACATCCTCCACAACTAGACTGAAGAACAAAAGGACAGCAACTTGTCTGTTCCCCTCTGATTCCCCAATGCTGTTCCTCTCCCCCAATTCCCCAATAAAATCTTTAAAACAAACAAAAAAATTTCTGGTGAAATGTTACTCATATGTTACTCAAGGAGGTCTTCAGGGCCCTGGATGCAAGAATCTATCTCCCAGTGGCTTCCTTTTATTAGCATAAATCAGCTAATTGTCATCTTAGAAGGTGAAAAAGTCTTCATTGTGGAATGAATTTAAAAATGTGATATTTTAAATGGAAAAAAAAATGAAAGAAGCAGAGAGGTAAAGTATATCTATTAGCCAGAGATGCCATATGCAATACCCAGCAGGAAGCCCCTGGGGGTGGTGGGAACTCCATGGCTCAGATTCAGGGTGGAAAAGGCCGTCCTGAGTATCAGGATGCTGAAGGGAGGTGTGGGGTGGAATTAAATAATCCTGCTGAATTACTTTAATGAAAGATTTAAAATTTGGTATTTCTGAAATTATGTGACTTTATTTTATCCTGCATAAAATAAATCAAGTTGTACAATGTGGAGGGCTCCCATGAGACAAGTAACAGGATTTGGGCCTCCAGTAAGTCCACACTGGTAGCAATTTAGATGGCAAAGACCAGTGTCCGAAATCAAATGTAACAGAGAAGGATCTATGAGAAAGCATATAGAGCTCAGTAGAAGCAGAGATAGGACAGGAATGCTTTTTAGCATAAAAGCAGAAAAGTATTATAGTATTCAATAACTCTAAGAGCTGCGGGTAGACAGAATAAAAACAGGTGCCAATCAAATGACAGCAGCTAACTGAGCACTGCAAGACCTTTAGAAAGGGTTTCTCCATTTTTCTAGTCTGGAGATAATGAATCAAAATATTTCAGGGTTTCCTTTTATTCAATGTGTGGCAATATGAGGAATAAAGCTATTTGGAAGACATAGATACCCAAGAGAACATCTTTTATACCTCTGAAAGTGAGCTCAAGATGCGCTAAGCCCTCCAGCAAATGGTGCCTGAGGCACCAAGACCTTCCAAGATGAAAAATAGAAAAGATGACAGCTTTAGAGTGAGAGGCTGATTCTGAGTTAATGTGCACAAACAGGAACAGTCCAGAAGTGAGGATGAGGATAACAGCAGGGACAATGAAAAAAATTCTGTGATCAATAGAAGAGCAAATTGTAAGGAAAGTGTCACAGCGAGCCAGGTGATGTAAGAAAATGTGGTCACTCTTTTCATAGGTTCTGCTTAGTTTGTGTAATAAAAAGTCTTAGTCTGTTACTGCTGATCATGACTTGATGTCTCAGAATGTTATCCCCACCCTACATCCAGATAGGGACGTGACGTGATCATCCAATCACTTCCCAAAAAATAGATACCTGTATCTGCCTTCAGTTTCCTGCTGAATGGGTCTAGCTTTTCCTTAAAATTAATAGAGAAAACATTATAAACAGAGAAGCTAAAAATAAACAGGACGAGGTCCTGAATCTTAGTCCCAGAGCTGCCACCAGCTTGAACTTGGGCATTTAATTCCTCCTTGGTGAAGGGAAGGAGGTCCAATTAAAAAGATTGGTTAGTAGGTTTTTGACAAGAAACATTGCTCTATAAAAATGTTGCAGAACAAGAACAAAAGCAGCACAGAAATTAAATGAAGAGAGTACAGGTGTTTCTTTTTCCAAAGACATGGACACCACAGCAGTTATTCTTTGCCACCAACAAAAGTGGCCCTAAAATTTTAACATGGATCTCCACATTTGGATGACATAGACCTAGAATGATACAGTCAAACTCACTTTATTCCAAAACAGCTATAATATATACAGTATCATTTTTTCTAAGATTATATGCAAACTAATGTTAGCATTAAACTAACTGAATAATAAATTCAATAAATATATATTTTTGAACACCTATTTTATAGCAGGTATTGTTCTAGGTGCTAGGGATAGAGCAGAAGAAACAAATACACACAAAAATAAAATTCCCAGTCCTCATGGAACTTGCATTCCAAGGGGGAAACTAAAAAAATATAAATAAGTAAAGAAACAAATATATAAATAAAATGTATGTGTCTGTGTTTGTGTGTGTATATGCACGTATATTAGAAAGTGTAGGTGTTTTGGAGAAAAATAGAGAAACAAAAAGTCAGGAAGTATATTGAAGGCTCCAAAATTGCTTAGGGTGAGCTTCATTGACCTTTGAGGAAAGATATACAAGAGGTGAGGGAAAGAACTTTCTAGGCAGAAGGAATCACAAGGGGCTGTGTTGACCCTGAGGCAGGCCCAGGCCTGTGTAGCACAGGGACAGTAATGAGGCGGGTATGACTGGAGTGGAATGGATGAGGAGGAGAGTGGCAGGAGATGAGGGCAGGGAGAAATGGGAGGTACATTAGATTGAGGTTATTGGCCATCATAACATATCTGGCTTTTAGTTTGAGTGAGTTAGGAAGGCACTCCAGGGTTTTAAGAAGTTTTTTGTGTTTTTTTTTAAATGATATATTTTATACATAGTCTCTGGTTGCTATGGTGAGTATAGACTGAAAGTGGGGGAAGCGGTGGCAAAGGCAAAAGCAGAAGGCTATTGCAATAATATAGGCAACATGAGAGCAGAGTGGGGTGGAAGCAATGATCCTAGGAATAAGTGATTACTGTTTGGATATATTTTGAAGGTAGAACTGGCAATCTTTTTGCTGACAGATTGGATCTGGGATGTGTCAGCAAAAGAAGACTCAAAGGTGACTACAAAGATTTTGACATAAAATATTGAATGGATAGGGTTGCCATTACTAAAATGGGGAGCATGGTGGGCAAGAGCATGCTTGTTTGGTGGAGAGGGGAGCTGAGGTCAAATGTTTAGTTTCAAACATGGCATACCTATCTATATTCAAAGGAAAACTCAATGGAAGCAAGCAGATACAAATCCTGGAGTTCTGGAAATGTCCAGGTTACAACAGTAAACATAGGAGTCTATAGCATAAGTTGGTGTTTATAGCCATGAGACTGGATGACATTAACAAAGGAATAAATGAAAGGAAAAAAAAAAAGAGGTTCATGGCATGAGCCCTAAATATTCCAACGTTAAGAGACTGGGAGGTCAGCAAAACCCACAGAAAACCAGAGGAGTATACTGTCTTAGAAATCAAGTGAAGAAAGTGTTTCAATGAGAACAAAGTTATCAGGTAGTCCAACTAAGAAGTGACGATCAAATGTGAAGAAGATAAAGTGTGGATGGAGCACTATTCTCTCAGTGAAGTAGGAAAGGTGATCAGTTGTAAAGGAGAAAAGGGAAAAGGTGTTTGGTGTTTGAAGAGGTGAGAATTATGCAGCAGTTGCCTTGGAAAGAGGAAGAAGGAATGGACAAGGGATGGACAGTATTTCCTGATTCCATAATTCCACTTGTGCCAGAGATCAAGAATTTTAAATGGGATTAGTCAGCCAAGGCGTCTTTTCCTTCAGGCACATTGAGACATGGGAGAAACTGCCCTGAAATAAGCACAGAGTGGGATTTAACCAGGATTGAGGTGAGTATGAGGAAATGAGAAAAGGCCGAGGGAGTCGAACATATGCACGAGGTAGTGATTATGACTGACCACCATATTTAATCTGGGAAGACAGGAATGAAGACATGAAGAGAGTGAAGACAAATGAAAAGAAATCAATGTATTTTAAGTCCCAATGAGGAAAAAAAGAAAGTATTGAAGTAAAGGCATGAGAAGAAGTAAGCTAGAAAAAATAGGATGTGATAGTTTGAATGTGGGTCATTTAAACTTGTTGGGCTGTTGAGAAAGTCATGACATATTTTTTCTATGTTTTTCCTTGCAAAAATCCATCATGACTTTTACAACAACCCAATAGAATTATGGAGTCACATTTACTGGGAATGCTAAAACCTAGGGTATGATGATGAATGTGAGAGGTTGAAGGAAGTTGTTGAACAAGATTATAAGAGGAGAAGAGGTGAAAGGATTGAGCGTTCAGGGTACTGGAGGGATAATCTATATGAATATTGAAACCATGAAAAATTATGTCAAAAGCAGTGTTGGAGAGTTCCAGCTATGTTTTTGGGAAGAAAAACACATCAAGTTCTTGAAATTTATGTTTTCTGTGTGTCTAAGAATTTGTAAAATGGCTTAAGGGAATAGATCGACAAGGCATACACACTATACTTTATTTGAATTGATTTATGGGAGGGGCTTTAAATTGTGCTCAGATTACTCAGCATTTGAATCTCTCTTGTGCTTCCCTTTGTGTGCTCTGGGCAGCATGTTTTATTTTATTGATCAAAATCTCATTTACAGTTCAGTAAATGCAGTGGAGAAAACATGGTACATGCCAAGCCCTTCTATTCTTTATGGTGTGCACTGTGATTCTGGCAAGCCAAAACCGATTAATTCAAAAGAGGGAAGAGATTTAGTTCATTCTTCTTAAAAGCCAGTGATTCCTCTGCTCATACAAAATCTGGGGAAATGTTGATACTAAAGTAACCGTACCTTATAGTTCAGGACCCTTTGGAAATGTTATATTTTAAGTTACTTTGAGGTTTATTTAAAATGCCAGTAACAACATTTAAACTCACATACATGAATGCAAACACATATAGAAAGCACAGTCTTACTGAGGATGTGTAATATTTTGTTTTCATAACTGAATAAAAATTTTCATCCATATTCTTTCCACTTGCTAGTATTTGCTTTCAGAATCAGTTGGGCAATTTTCTGTCCCACCTAGTTGCTAACAGGTACCTGTACCTAAATCAATCATATTTCTAAAGTAGAGTGCTGAAAATGTGGATGAAGAATAGGGCACTTGATATCATCTGCAATGTAGCATCCTTTGAATATTATTTGATTTTATTCATACTTCCATCACTGGAGATTATAATCTACTATATACAATGTGCTATCAATTTTTTGGTGCAAAGTTTCTTGTCAAGAGACTTCTTACAAACTGATACTGTAATATGATTGATCTGTTTTCCCTCTGCTAACAACTATATAAAGTAATAGATTGCTTTGCCTCTCTTCTTTATAAAGGAAAAAGATACGATTTGGCATAGAAAATAGACATCTTTTATTAATGCATATCCACTTACTATAAAACCAACATAAATTGTGAATAAATAACTATGCTAAAGCTATATGTCCTTGAACTTTAAAATCTGGTCTGACAGCCTATAATAAAGCCTTATTTTCAAATGTTTCTTTGTGATATAGATAGTGTCACATAAATTTTTTTAAGTGACTTAAAAATAAATGGTAGTGTATCAGGTCCAGGGTCAAGTTGTTGTAATATCTTTTCTTAATTTATTTTTGTTTGTCAGAAAGAAGGGCTATTAACATCCAGATGCAGTTGTTGATATGAAAAAGCTGTGAAATTATTTTTTTTTAAATTGAGTTGGCCAGGAATACAAAAAAATAATCAGTATTGAATTTTACCATATAATCCTTAATAATAAAAACTTGAACAAACTTTAGAGAGAAAAAAATTTTCTTTAGTATACAAAAATAATTTATAACATTATAGCAGATTTAAAAATGATATCAAGGAGTGAACTGAAATATTAATTTCAAAGTAAGGACAGCGTTCATTTTTGTTTATTTCCCCTATACTTAGATGATTTATATACATCTTTTATTCTTATGATTTCAATCAGACTATGATCCAATTCTTAATTAAATATAAAATCTTCAGCTTTAGATGTTCCTTTCTGTTTTGACATAATTATTCTATCTTAAAGTACAAAACAACAATAGAAAGGGCACACTAAATTCTCAGGAATATTAGTCAACACAGGTTACTAACCACCCTGTTACATCCCTTGACTGAGAGTTCCATCAAGCCCTGGGCTACTAGAGGTTTAATTCATGCATCTTTGGCAAGGATTATCTCACCTGCAACTTGACTAATATATTCTCCAACAATTTAAATTTGTGTTACTACTATAAACACAATAATAATGTAAATTCAATATCTGGTGTGTGAAGTGGAAAGGATCTAACAAAGGATAAATGAAAACCAAAGTGCTATAAAGTAAGATCTCTGCTGTTCCCTGAAACCTGTGCTAGGTCCAATGCTGGGTCAAGTGCAGAGACCAACCTCTCCTGCTTTTGAAGTTCCACAGCATTTAATCTCTTCTTTTTTTTTTTTTGGCAATAAATTCTTTTCCATCTTACAGCTCCTGTAATGTGAGTTAAAGCAAAAAAGAAGAATCTCTACCACTCTGAGAAACTCACTCTCTTTGAAGTTGTATAACAGGAACTCCACATGGAGACCAGTTCTGTACAGGGAACTGTTAAACTCATAGCCAACTGAAAATAGTGATCAAAACTTTCCACACCTGCTATCACATCTCACCATGAGCTGTGAATTAGGCGAGATAGTAGTCATCATAAAACGCACCAAAACCAATACTTCTGCTCATGTTTTCTCAAAGTGCTACTCCACTCTGAATACAAGGCTAGAGGAGGCATTCTAGCTCCAAAATGCATGTACTGTGAGTGACTCATTACATTCCTGATGTGGAGCATGGAGTCCCTAATTCCTGTCCATGCTAAGAATTGCTAAAAATAAAAGAAAATGCCAAATCAAAAAGGAGGACCCTCCAAACAGGCATGGTGAAATATGTAAAATACATAGTCAAATGATACCAGTTCTCCTCTTCTTTCTCAGATATGGAACCCTCAAATGTTAATTAAGCACAAAGGCACCCAAGGTTAAAGACCACATAGACCAGACTTCCTTGTGGGTATCTGAATTCTGGACCAGGCAACATACCCAGAAGCAGTGGTAAAACGTCTAGGAGTGCCCTGCTTCTGGTATACTGATAAAATGACCTCAGCTGGAACAGGCACACTGAACCACAAAATAAAAGTCAAACATTGAAGGTGATGAGGAAAATTAGGGAGGAAAAACCTGGTCCTCAATGATCATAGAAGGCCTGGACCTCTTAGTCAAACTTTTACATAAGATCAAAATAATTATACCTTATTTCAAGCCATTGTCATATTATTCTTTTTCCTGTCACGTGCGATGAAACTAATCATAACTGGTACATTAGAGAAGGCTAATTGTCTCATTTTATTAGAAGTATTCAGAAACAATTATGAAGAAGTCCCTTTCACAGGTGTTCCTATGAGATGACTTCAAAATTATATACATTTCAAGAAGCCTAATAGCATTGAATAATGTAATTAATTCAACCCATTTTGCACCTTCATCCATTTCCTTTGAATCCTACAGTTCCCTTTTAAGCCATTAATGTAATACTGTAATCATTACAAACGTTCACAAAATTTCTGGTTCCACTTCCAGACACCTGGTAGGGTTACCCTTCCCTGACCACTTGAAGTCA
The DNA here is from genome assembly GCF_001890085.2 of Hipposideros armiger. NCBI lineage: Eukaryota > Metazoa > Chordata > Mammalia > Chiroptera > Hipposideridae > Hipposideros > Hipposideros armiger. The sequence continues at coordinate 647,964 of NW_017731575.1, forward strand.
GGTGGCTATGTGACTAGCTTGTCTAATGAAATATGAGCAGGAGCAACGTGTATCACTTCTGTGAGAAAGTTGCAAGAGCCCATGTGTGATATACGATGCCCCCTTTCTCCCACAGGGGTGATTATGAGTATTTGCAAAGATAGGGAATTTGTCACTCTGGGTCCATGAATAAATGCTATGAATGCCCCTGTCAACCCACAAAAAATATGAAGGAGAACAAGAAATAAGCTTTATTTTATTAAAACAATGATTTCTGAGGAGGGAGTATGTTTCTGCAGCAATAATTAACCTATCTCTACTGATACAGGTAGTACTCTGAGCAGTTATTATACCCAAATCATCCTGTGCATGACTATATGGAGAAAGAGAGAGAGAGGGAACAATTTCTTAAAGATTGAACCAACTGAAATATCAAAGTTCTCTTTTGCCTAAGCGCTTTCTGTCTCCACTGGACTCCCAAATATGCTACTCTCAGGTTCCTCTTTCTTCCCAATAGGATCATTCTCTCAATCTGCGCCTTTTCCATTTTTTTCTCTTTGCCATTTACATATGTTTATTTCTTTTTTTTATTAAGGTATAATTGACATACAACATTATATTCGTTTCAGTTAAAAAAATGATTTGAAGGCCGTCCGAGTGGCGCGATGGTTAAGAACTGGCTTGGGATACCAGAGGGCACCGGTTCGGATCCCACATATGAGGGCCAGTGACACTGCTCTCCACAGCTAAGATGCTGAACAACAGCTCTACCTGGAGCTCGGCTGCCATGAGTCGCCAGCAACGGCGTAGGCTGCAGCCCCTGTGGCAGTGGGTTTCCATGGGCTACCATGTGTAGCCAGCAGCCAGCGTGAGCGGCCAGTGAAGCAACGTCCTCCACAACTAGACTGAAGAACAAAACGACAGCAACTTGTCTGTTCCCCTTCCCCCAATTCCCCAGCGCTATTTCCAATTCCCCAATAAAAATCTTTTAAAAAAACATGATTTGATATTTGTATAGATTGCAAAATGATCACCACACTAAGTCTAATTAACATCCATTACCATAGAGAATTTTTTCTTGTGATGAGAACTTTCAAGATTTGTTCTCTCAATAACTTTCATATATGTAATATACTCTATATTACATATATTTCATACATGTAATATAGACTATTAACAATAGTCACCGTGCTGTACATTATATCCCATGACTTATTTGTTTTATAAACGGGAGTTTGTACCTTTTGACTCCCTTCACCCATCACACCGAACACCCCCTCCCAAGCTTCTGGCAACCACCAATCTGTTCTCTTTGTATCTGAGCTTTCAACCTGGGCCTTTTCAAGATACTGCTTCATGCATCTCCTTGGTTCTGTTTATAAACATCTATGGAGGTAACTTTATACTACCTCCTTATATCTCTCATCCTTTATATCCATGATCACTCCTAAATCCCCTGCAGGTCTTGCCCCCACTACTCTATTGAAAATGCTCTCTGTAAGGCCACCGACGACTTCATAGTTACCAAAGCGAATGGCTTCATCCTCCTCAACCACTTTACCCTTTGGGCATCTGATGACATTTCTCCATAGTTTTTTTCTTATCTCTCTATCCACTTTTCTCCAGATCCTTTCCTAACTGCTTTTCTAACTTCAGCCACCACCATGATTCTCCAATCTCCCTTTCACTTACTCTCTTTTTTATTTCTGCAGATGAGCTCATCAACCCCCTAATTTATGAGCAGATGACTCAAAATCTCTACATACAGCCCCAAAACTCACTCAACAATTACAAACTTCAGAGAGCTCTAGCTTCTCATAACCAAAAGAGACTCAATTTCCAGCTGCCTCTTCTGTTTTCTACCATATCTCAACCCAGTAGGCTAAAAAACCTACATCATTACTGACCCCTCTTTCTCCCTAACACATACCCAGTCAGTTCCTTCAATCTATTTCTTTCTCTGCATTATCACTGGCAATTCCTTTGTTCACATCTGTGTCCTCTCTCCGTGTTCTGGGAAATAGCCTCCCTACTGACCTGCCTGCCTTCTTTGTCTCCTCATAGCAAGCCTTCATGAGATGTCCTAAATTACCTCTCTCAATTCTTGATTTGATCATATCAGATCTACAAAATGAAGAGCAAATTATTGCTTTACAAAGCCCTCTAAATCTGACTTCATAGCATTTTAGCTTTATGTCCTATACTGCCCAACTAGCTCTGTAATTCAAATGCTCAGATGACTCTGTGTGCAAGTCTTTTTCTTTCCTAGGTTTCTTTTTCCCTGTTACATTTCTCTATTTTATTTATGTTTCTATGTCCCCAGTCAGACTATTAACTACTCTCTGTCTTATTAATCTTTGTATTTCCAGCACCTAATATATATAGAGACATAGATGATAGAAACTATATAAACATATTCTGAATACTACACACACACACACACACACACACACACACATATATATATATATATATATATATATATATATATATATATATTCTAAGCAATAACAAATTCTAAGCTTGTATCATTTTTTGGTACAAAAAACAATAGACCTTCTATAGCTTCTTTTAACTTTACTACTATTTTCTTTTCAGTCAAGCTCAGTGTAAAAACTAGTTTTCACTCTTTGTAAAAGTTCATGTTATCAAAAAGCAAATCTTTCATTTAGGCAGAAAGTATTTTACAATCTTTTATAAAAGAGGAAAGTCAGTGTTAAATTACTTAGAAACAGTTTCAGAATGCTATATAGTAAAAGCTGTAATGAATAACTTGTCCATACTTTGTATGCTGACACATTTTTGAGCAAATCTTAAAAGCAATGCATAGGGATTTAGTCATGAGACTTCTAGCAAGATTAATGGAAGTAATGTTCCTTAAATCCCCTGGCATACATATCTTTGAAAATTTCCCACATGTTATCAGTAATGTCTTTGTGACTTAAAATTCTGGCTTTGGTTTCTGACTGCAGATTTAAGGAAGCAATGAATGTGTTTGATATTGACAACCTTGTGGCCTCAACCATACAATAACAGGATATCAGGTTTTGATGATAACCTAGAGACTATCTATTCTATCTGATACTTGAATTCTTTCTACAGCGCTGGTCAAGTAATCATGCTGCTTCCATTTGAGCAGAAAAATCATTGCCTGCCAAATGTCGATTTCATTTAAACCAACCAGAGATGTAGATTGAAGTGACTTAATTTATGATGGTGAAAGTTATGAATTTTAAAACTTCAGAGAAAGAAAATTTAATCATTGTATATTTCCCAAATACTCCAGTAAAGCTTGAAGCTTCTAATGATAAGTGAAGATTATTCATGGAAAAGAGGCTTCATATGTATTTACTGTGGGCTCATTAATGTTAGAACAGTCTTGCAAATGATATTTCTACAGTTAGGTAGTCATGAAATAGCTCTTGTTCATGGATATACTTAGATGGACATTTGTGGAAATCTCTCCCCACAGGGGAAATTTCCATCCATTTAGGGTAGAGAGAGGAATATTCAGGAGGTCTAAGAATAAACTTAATAAAATAATCTTTATTTTGAAGAGTAAAATGCTCTGGGAGTTTCTACTACTATTGTTTTCCATTCAACGATCTTCCACATCATCAAAACAATCTTCCGATTTGATAGGACATTCTGCAAACTCTGTGCTAGTCCCATCCTGATTGAAAGCTGCAGAGTGGTCCAGCCATTGTTAAAGGAATAACAACTATCATCTAAAACCCCAAATTTCTTCTATCTCTCCAATCAATAGCTAAAATACATTCATATTTAAAATTTTTTCTTTGTTATAATATTTATAGCACCAGTTTTCTCTTGTCAAACTTATTTTAAGCAACTTCTGTAACACTAAACTTCCACTAAATGTGGCACCACTTTAAGCCAAAAGAATGTCAACAGCAAACATATTTTAAAATGAACTGTAATCTATATCTCCATAGAGAGCACTGTTTCTAACACAGGATTCTGCCAGAATGCCAACATAAGAAAAAGGAAACCAAATCTGTTTTAAATGAAAGAGCCTAGAGTTCAAAGTATAAAGTATAGTAAGGTACAAACTAGGCATTTTGCACTTTGATCCATAAAGTAACTACAGAGTATGTTTTTACAGTATGCTAGTTACCCCTGGCACTAGGTACAATCTTCATATCTTTAAGGCAATCATACTCTCTGATCTAAATTACTTTAACCTGAAGTAACCCTTCACGCAATCATTTAAATAACCTAAAATGTTTAATACAGTATTTTGGAGAATGATACAGGAAACTCTCAGATTGAAAATCTGTATGCTCTTGTGGGTAAAAGTCAACATAACAATGTAGACTGAGAATGTGTATTAAAAATATATGTTCTTTTGTCTTCAAAGGACAGTAAAATACATCCAAGAATAACAACCTCTGAGTACTGTTGACCTGATAGGTCATACAGAATCACAAATAATACCACTGGAAAGACAGAGATGAAAAGGTTTGATAAAGGATGCTTTCTGGAATTTCTGGAGTGTTTAGAGCATGAACTGGAATTTCTGGAGTGTTTAGGCAAAGAAGAGAAATGAAGCACAGGACACAATAACCTGTCCAAGACATTCCTCCTAAAGAGGGGATGAAGAAAGGGAAAGTATGTGACTATAAGATGTCAAAATACTCCTATGATTGGACTTCAGTTGCCTGTGAGGAAAAGTTTGCATCTAACTTTGAGACAGTAGGCAATTTGAGATACAAAGAATGCCACATCTTTAGGAACCAAAGTAATTTTTTAACCACATTTTCTTTTAAAGTTGATTTGACCCCAGAGCCATAGGAACCAAATATATCACAAAAGCTTTAACCAAAATACCCTTTGCTCTGATAATAAAAGCATACACAGGCATTGTTACAGAAATTGACACAAAGGTTGGAGGAAGATGAAATGGAAGTAAATTTAAAACTATATGTGATTAATTTTGTTAATCTATGCTTCCCTTGAGAGAGAGAGAAAGAGAGAGAGAGAGAGAGAGAGAGAGAGAGAGAGAGAGAGAGAGAGAGAAAGAGAGAGAGAGAGATGACAGAGACAGAGAGACAGAGAGAGACACAGAGAGAGAAACAAAACTTCGAATTTGTTTGTTTCCCTTTGACATGTATGTGGCTATTGTTGGTTTATAAGTGTTCTCACATGTCTTAGTGTTCAGTGGAATGATAAATTGGTTTCTCTTAGTGAAGAGCTAAGTGGGCATGGAGAAAGTATTTTAGGCAGACCCTCTAAAGAGATCAGGTGGGTCATTATTTCAGTTTTGGTGATTTGAATGGAAGCTGGACATTTGTCTCTTAGATTTATGTGGGAAACAACTGGCTTCCTTTCAGAAATAATTTTATCGTCTATTCTATACAAATGATTAAACTTCCAAGTTGGAATATTGTGCTTATGTTATTATGTGCTCTTAGACTAGTATGTCTGTTTTGCCAAGTGACCACACTCCAGAGAAAAATGTAGATTAAAGCAAAGGCAAGTTATTATTTGTCCATAACCTCAGTACACTCAAGTGGCCTTTACATGTTACCCAGTTTTAGCAAAACCAAATTACAGAAGTTCAAAGAAAACTTGTAACACATATAATTATCTTTGTCCAAGATTATACTCGTAATTATATAATTGAGGTCACAATGCTCTACATGGCTATGGTGGAGAGGCATTCCATCTAAACTCACCTAAGAGAGATCCAAGATGGAGGAGAAGATAAACACTGTGCCTGCGTACTTTGTGAACACATTAAAATTACAACTAAATTATAGAACAACCAACCTGGAAAACAATCTGAAATCCTGCCAAAAGAAGTCCCATGACTAAAAATAGAATGAAGGAGCCACGTGGAGACTAGTAGTAGGGGCAGTGATGCAAAACGGGCTCCAAACCTCCCCATAGCAGTTGAGAATCAGGAGGGATATCACAGCCACAGAGGTTTCCCCCAAAGGAGCAAGGGACCCAAGCTGCCCACATGAGGCTTCCCAGCCCGGAGTACTGGTGCCAGGAAAAGGCACTCCCACAACATCTGGCTGTGAAAAACAGTGAAGATTCTGACCATCTGTGTAGGACAGAAGGCTGGGAAACTCAGACATTCTGTCAAATGGGCTGCACACAGATTTACTCACTCCCAGACACTCAACTTGGGCTCCAGAGGAGGAACGGTGACTCGGGAGGTGTTGAAATATGGGACTGAGCTGTGTGGCTGTGGAGGGAGGACTGGAGGACAGCCGGCATTTTCCTTGTATGAGGTCCTCCTCTCATGCAGCTGGCAGGCGGGTGCCATCTTTTCTGTGTTGAGCCTGCTTTCCCTCCAACACACAGGCCAAATCTGAATCTGATTGGCCTGGTGAGCTCTGCTCTTCCATCCTGCTGACTCACTGAGACCCTCCTCATGCAACCTGTGTATTGCAGGAGGCTTTATCAGGGGCTGAACCTTAAAGGGAGACAGCAGGTGGCAGCAGGCCTCAGTGTATCCTGGCTTTTTGCAGAGCTATCTGAGGCCCGGTACTGGTGGCAGCTAACCTCAGTTCGCAGCATGGCCTCTCTCACGCACCTCCAGATTTAGCACAGTCAGTGAACAACCGTAGATCACTTTGTAGCTCTTACCAGTTAGTCCCCCCAAAATCACAGGCAGTGGGTGACCTGAGCCTGCACTGGAGCCCCTCCCCAGAGGCCCCAGAAACAACATACTTGGAGGTTGGCTTCAGACCACAGCAGAGCACCACCCAATTAGCACCCATCGGCAGCACACACAAAGAGTGGTCTCAATAGGCACCAGAGCCCACTGGGGCAAATCTCTCCAGTGCAATAAGGCCCCTGAAAATCAGCCCACAAGCTGTGGACATGGCCAACACCCACAGCCAGTCAGCCTAAGGGGAAATCCTACCCACTGACATGCCAATATCAATCAAGGCTCAGCTATAACAGGAGGACACACACGAGAGACACACCTGGAGAAGGTGACCAGGGAGACCATACAACTGGGCCCCACAGGGCACCTACTACATAAGGTCACCTGGCCAAGACTGGGAGACATAGCAGATCTACCTGATACATAGAAACAAACACAGAGAGGCAGCCAAAATGAGAAAACAAAGAAATGTGTCCCAAAGGAAAGAAGAAGAGAAAATTCCAGAAAAAGACAATGAAGGACCCAGCAATCCCACTTCAGGGTATTTATCAGAGGAAACTGAAAATGCTACTTCAAGAGGACATGCACACCCAAATGTTCATTGCAGCATTGTTTACAATGGCCAAGATGTGGAGGCAGCCTGGCTGTCCATTGATGGAAGAATGGATAAAGAGGGGGTGGTACATATATACAGTGGAATATTGCCTGACCATGGAAGGGAATAGGTTCTTGTCATTTGCAGCTGCATGGATCGACCTGGAGGGTATTATGCTGAGTGGAGTATGTTAGAGAAAGACAGATGCAATGTGATTTCACTTATATGTGGAACCTAAGAACAAAATTGAATGAAACAGAAACAAATTCATAGATACAGAGAACATATTGATGGTTGCCAGATGGGAGGGGTGTTGGGAGTGTGGCTATAAAAAAGGGAAGGGATTAGGAAGTACAAATTGGTTGTTACAAAATAGTCGTGGGGATGTAAAATAAACATAGGGAATATAGTCAATAATATGGTAATAACTATGTAAAGTGCCAGGTGGGTACTGGACTAGTCAGGGGGATCCTTTCTTAAATTATATAAATGTCTAACCACTACGTTATACATCTGAAATTAATATGAAATAACATTGAATGTCAACTGTAATTGAAAATTTTAAAAAGTGGGGGAAAGGTGAAGGGGAATAAGAGGCACAAAATTTGAGGTATAAAACAAATAAGTCCTGGGGATGTAATGTACAGCACAGGGAATATAGTCAATAATATTGTGGTAGCGTGGCACAGTGTCAGATGGTTTCTGGACTTATCATGGTGATCACTTCTTTAAGTTTATAAATGTTGAATAACTGTGGTGTACACCTGAAACTAATATAATATTGTATGTTAGTTATATTTTTAATAAAAACCTCAAAAGAAAAACTTACCCAAAATCACTTCTCTGTGTAAAAACTTTCTCTAGCCACTCTCCACAATAAAACCAAAAAGCTGTCTAATGTAGTCTAGATTGTAGCATTCTCAAATAAAATTAAACTTCTTTATGCCATAGCTCTGAAAGTGAGCGTTCTTCCTAGATTTACACAGATGGCTCCAGACTCTTGAACTTTATAGTCAGTCTGATTCAATTAGTTTAGTTATAAATCTGTAGTAGTACCTCAAGTGGGTTCTTAACATGGTGACATTGTGAATACTGCAAAATAAAACCTCAGGAAGAGTTTAACCCACAATCTTTGAGAATGATATACACAGCTGTATAATTATAAGGAATACACTGAAGGTATTTATAACAACTTTCAGTTCCTCTTGCCCAAAGTAGAGAGTAAAATGTTCAATCATGTGGCTAATTTCTAAATCACTGGATGTTGTTCTGTGTTTATAAATACTGGTCTTCTCCTTCGGGGACCATTCATTGCTGAAATATAGACTTTGCTTGTCACTAACTGTAGACATGATGGAGTTGTTTCTAAGTGTAAGAATGAATAGATATGGCTTGCATCTTTTTGTTGTCTTAATATGTGTTTCTTTGGTTGCTCTGTTTGCTGTAAATGCTCTCCATTGTTAGTTCTTATATTCAGTCAAATGGAAAAAAAATGTTCTTTCTGGAGACACTTGAATAATCTTATCACCCTAGTTGGAATTGGTTTAATGTTACTAGCAAACAAAAGAATCCAAATAAAACACTAGAATAGCTCATAGAGATGTAAAAAGTGAGATGGCTTGCTTTCAAGCAAATGGTCCCCACTAGTGTACTGGACTCTAACCATTTTTAGGGACCGCCTTTTCCCTAACTCAGGAGGTGCAACTGACTTCCAATGAGCAGGGTGCTAGATATGCTGTCAGCCTTGAGCCAAGTGTCATCTCCATGGGCTGAATTGTACTGTCCCCCAAGAAGGTGTGACAGTTATTTAACAGTCTCATCAGGTTCAGTGCTTCACTCTTACGCTGACAGTGCTTAAAATATGCTAATTTACAGTTCTTATCAAGGTAGCCTGAGCCAAGCAGCTAAGTGAATTCTCAAGAGTTGTCCCTGGACAATCAAAACTAAGGCCTGATGAAAGGTAGTCTGATATAATAAATTTCATATAAAGGGGTGTGTGAGAGACACTGAGTATCACCAACAAGTTTTACTGACAAAGAATAATATTTTTAATCTTTTAATACTAAATATTGTATAGATAATACCTGCTTGGCCTTTTCTAAAATTTTTCTTACAGTTGCTTCTGGTTGCCTAGCTACTAGTTATTTGGTTTCTCCGCAGTGCTACCCTATACATTTTTCTACTCTGAGAAATTTAAGGTAAACTCTTGTTTTATAAGGTGGGGGCCACAGCAAAATCCACTCAAGCCCAAGAAGCAATTCAAGGTAAACTCAGAACACATGCTGTGAGTGGTAAGCTTTACTTACACATCAAGGAAAGTGCTAACATGATGGGATTCCAGGTTGTCATTCCAATCCTAGTGTTCTCTCCAAATATCTTCCTTATCCACTGATTTATCTAGAAATTCTGCCATTCTCTTAAAAACATTCATTAAAATGAAAATCCCCAGGAATTGGCAGTATTTTATACTATTTTTCTATAACACGTACCTTAATGGAAATGAATGATGTGAACAAGCTTGTTAAAGGGGGTGTGGGCCATGTACATATATGGGGCCCGGGGGTGGTAAAGCAATAGTAAACAGGGAGATTCAGTTTGCTGAAAACAAATCCCTTCACCTGATAATTGTTACTTACTTTCTGCTTTGCTAAAAAAAAGTTTAAATGACGTTTTTTATCATTTTAAAGACATGAATGGAGATAATAAACAAGATTATTTTTGTCTTAAATATTATATCAAAAGTTTCAACAAACTGAAATGTAGGTGACAACAGTGTCTCCACTACTGATCACTATTACCCAAGTGACTATTTTTGTAAATGTATGATTAAATGAGCACATAAAATAATAGATGTTATAAATGATGCTTTTCTTGATCATTTTAATAACACAAAGACAAAACCACTACTAACTTAGTACAGGGTAAGATCCTTCAGGAGAGAAACAACATAAAAACTGATGTCTACATCTCCTACAGTGCTTAGAATAGAACCTCAGAAATGCGAAGCACTTCAACTATTGAAAATTATTTAAGCGAGATATGAAGAAATCTAAAAAATCTAGGTTAAATTAGCTGGCCTTATATTTAGTCTTAGTTTTTCTTAATCATAATCTTAGATTTTATTTTCCCTAATTCTTTTACAAAATCATGAGTCACGAGAAATCATGCTACCCATTGGAAATACAAACTTCTTTGAAGGCTATAATCTTTCTTTTTTATTTTTTCTTTCCCTTTTTTTTTTTTTTTTTTTTTTTTTAGCTGAGCCATCCTGCCAACTGTTGGCAGCTCAGTGGCTGCTCAGCTTGGGCCGGGACTCAAACCACTGTTGCTCAGAGCTCAAATTCTTGAGCGAGCTCTTAATCAACTGAGCCACTTGGCCGGCCCTGGTTATAGTCTTTTTTAAAGGTTAAATAGTTAATACATGCCTTTATCTTGTACCTAACATAAAACTTGGGGCAGCATTTCTCAAACTTAGATACAACTATGCTCTTTGAACACAGAATATGTATTAACCACTCACAAAATTCATGTTGTGAGGAACATAGTTTGAGAAATACTGATTTAAATCCCTACAGGTTTTTACCAGGAAATGTATCCAGATACCTCAACACTTTCTTTCCTAGTTTTCAAGGCTGTCTTTCCTTTCTTAAGTGGAACAAAAATGAAATCACCACCATTCTCCCATCTCACACAGTGTCTCCCCATGGCTGTGCTTAACCAGCGTGGAGATAGATTTTCTTCAGGCTCTCTGTTCAGGAACCATGCTTTCAATACAGACCTTACATAAAGCTTAATTTAAGTAAATATTTTCACACCTTAACATTAAAATAGATACTTTTATTAAGGGATATAATTTATAAATCTATTTTTAAAATTCCAAATTTTTTAGCCAAACTTTTTTTTTTTTAATTGGGGAACAGCCAAGATCATTGATTACACATTGTTTTCATGCTGTAATGGCATAGCTGACTGTTTTAGGGAGGGCGCAGCTCACAGTGACCTATGCGGGGATTGAACTGGCAATCTTGGTGTTATCAGCACCCAGCTCTAACCAACTGAGCTAACCGGTGACCCCCTAGCCAAACATTTTTAAACATATCATGGAAATTACAAGTTTGAGTAGTTAACAATTTCACAAGAATTCCAGCATCAGCGCCACCTATATTTCCCTACTTTCACCTTTTTAGGAACCTCATTTCCAAATATTTGTGGGAAGTTGCTAATGAATCCAGCAATATTTTCTGTACCGAAGTTATACAAGTGAAGGAGGCAGGAAATTCTCTGCCCTCAAGTAGTTTATAATACAATAGTGGGTGGGTAATTAGCAAGGAAATAAACCTGCTGCCCTAAATTTTCCCTCACCAAATCTACTTCTAGGGAACACACCTTGCATCTGATGGTTATGTGTTAGAACTCGGCCTCTGTTATTTTGAGATCTTATGGTTTCTTTGGTATCAGTGAGCCCAGTTTTGAAACACCTTCCACTAGTCGCAGGCCTGGCTTGTAGAAGACAACTGCCACTTAACTTCTCCGTGGCATGGGTGCCCCTTGTACTAATGCATTTCTTACAATGATGGTAGCAGTCAGGTACTTGCTCTCCCTTTGAACATGGTCATCAGGAGAGATTTCTAACCTTACTTATTTGAGCTTTTTGATGTTCTTCTACCATCTTCTGCAGCAATTCTGGCATATCTGTAACACTTAGGGTGGGTATTAATTCCTCTAAGATTTCAAGAGCCAAACCAGCAACATGTTAGTTCCAGGGTCCTTGCCATGTAATTAAATATTAAGTATAGGAGAGTGCTTTCACATCCACAAACTCTTCCTTATCCAATCATCTGTAATCACCCTCATGATTTAGTACTTTAATGAGACAATTCTATACATTTATCCAGACCCCTGCCAGTATATTTTAGCTAGGTCCTTCAGCTCTTTATTGGCATAGCACTTTTCCTCCCTTTGCAGGCTCAGTATTTCATCTCTCTGTCCAGTTCATACCAAGATTTCATTCTAGTTACCACTCTGATGGCAAAAAAAAAAAAAAAAAAAGAAAAAAAAAAGTGGGAATATATCCTTGAAGTGGAGACAAGGACATATATTATATCATTTTGCAAAGCAGAGGCTTTCATCTTCTTCAAGCAAGAGGGAATACTACCCTCTTATCAAGGAGCTGTGAACTGCTTCTGCAAGTCCAGATGTTTCATGAAAATCTTGGGTTTCTATGTTTTCAAGTACATCAATCCAGATGTCTTTATCCAAAGTATCAGGGTTCCACTCATTCCAACTAGGGCCTTGACTTTGGCAGAAGACTTGCCAAGCTGAGAACTCAACTTTTTCAGGAGTTTTGTTATTCTTATAATTAGGTCCTAGGGCTGGTCGTTTTTCTACTGTCTGGCTACAGGATATTGGAGTTTCTTCATAGACTTCCCAAGAAGCCCTCTGGCTTCCTCACTTAGCCATTAATTTTCTTTACTGAATGGATCAATTGCTCCCAGCAACAACAATCAAATGAAATAATCCTCATAGTTACCATCTCTCTCAAACTTCTAAAGCACCTGACATATTGCCTGCTGATGCATTTCCTCCTGTGGATATCTCATCCTAGTTTCTCAAGAATGAACATTTTTAACAATTGCACAACTACAATGTGTCAAGAGCTTCCCATGTTATGTCTACCACCAGTGACAGGCCCTCCAGGGGGTTGAGTATCTGAGTTGATGTTGAAAAAGTGATCCTTGGAAGTGAGAAGCTCACAGATGGGAAAATCCACAGTGTTGATTGAGTCATCTACTTGATGGTGAAGTCATCAAACATTAAAAGAAAGGTAGAATAGTGGTGATCAAAGAAAATATAAGAAATGTTAAAATTATCAATGAATAAGGCAGTTACCAGGCAGTTGTTAGATAGGGTAACAAGGAGGGGCAATGGTTGTATAGTATATTAATTTACAATTCAGAAAGCTAGGGTTTTAGGGGAAAGAAAGGCTCAATGATCTTGGAATGGTAATAAAAGAATAAAAGGAAACTTACACCATCTCTAGGCATTGTGTCACGTGAGATGTGGGAGGAAAAAAAAAAGTTGAAAGGCTGTAGAAGAATCCAGCACCCTCAAGTGATGGTCAGATTTCAATAAAACCAGAAGGGAAAAGGACAGTTTAGAGATGTTAAAGATGATGAAAGATAATATACAATTTTACTGATAACAGAACCGAGTTTCACCAAACACAATGTGTGTATAGGCAGAGGAGGGAGGGAAGGTGGCAATCAGGGAGGTGTGTGAGATTAGAGCAGATTAGAAGATGCCCAGAGACAAAAGGAGGTACACCAAGGTGACCTCGTATATCTTGAGGGGTTTAGAATTCTGGTGAAGACTGGGAACAGAGATGAGCACTGCTGAAAACTTGATCCTGATAAGAGACTCATAGGGGGAAAAAAGTGAATATTCAGTTTTATTTACAATCTTCTTGAAACTGTTTCTTGACCTCCTGTAATGGTGAAGTCACTGGCGCGGAGGCTGGGGTGGGGCAGTCTCAGGATCCCAGGAATCTCCTTAGGTAAATTTTGTCAATCCTGGTATAAACAGAGTCATGGCTTAGTGAAAGGCTCAGGCCCATGACCCGGGGAAGCCAATCCTAGTACTGAAGGCTGCACTGATTGCTCCTAGGCCCAAATTGTACAAATTAAGATCTTGCCCAGGGCTCCTAAACAGAGCTGGCTGCAAGGACTTCTTCTCTCTTTGGTGACTAAAATATCAATTTATGGATCCATATTCCCTGCCATGTGGGAATCTATCTGCTTAAGAGAGAACAAGCAACCCACAAAGAGAAGCAGAAAAGAAAGGGGAAAAAGAGACTTGACTGCATTCCAGCCTTGGAATCCAGCTGTCTCTAATACCATCCCTGACCACACCCTTTTATAAGTGAGCCAATACCTTGTACTTTTTTTATTACATGAATTCAAGTTGTATGTCACTTGCAACCAAACATACTTGACTTGTACATATATGTAAAATAAATACATTTAAAACAGTAGGACAGTTCTGAATCATAGTCTTGAAAGTTTTAAGTAAAATGACCTTGAAAGGCCATCTAATCAATGTCTTTGCCTTCAGCAGAATGACACTTAAACCATCCAAGATTGCATGTGGATTTTTAATAAATACCATCTGTTGGTGACATATGCCTATGGGATTTGTATGTGTAAATTACAATTATGAGATGCTCAAAAAATTAAAAAACAACTGTACATTTATATCACCTTCTCTGGAAAGGGATGAATCATATTAAAGAGTGCATATTGCATTTCTCTTTTTGAAAGAGCATTACCAACTATTTAAAAAATTGATTTTAAACAAAGCCGAAACTGCCTTAATGAGACTTCTAAAAATTTCTGCTTTTTAAAATTAGATTCAACTATCATAAAAATTTTAGTTTTAAAAAGTTTTGTCATTGACAAATATTTGCTTTCTGACATTATCAACCCTGTATGGAAGAAGGAACATAAGTTCATGAAAAACACCCTCTTCCCAGAATAGTCATGACATCATTTCTGACATTATCAAAGGTACTTCCTGCAAACACACCCCACAAACCAGGGCAATGTTGATGGTTCTTCCATGAAAGCCAGGAATAGTGATCAATGCTCAACAAATAGTAAAAGATTTTCTCAAAGGTAAATCAAGAGATTTGTTTAGAATCCTAACAGTGTACCACCAACAATAAAAAGAGGGAAAAGGATGAAATCTAGATCAAATCATAATACATTAGGTAACTTAATATTCCATTATTATCAATACTATATGAAATTGTAAGTAATGTTTGAAATCAGACAGAGTCAACTAAAGATGGCATATCCAGACCCGGAAAAGAGCCTCTTTCAGGCACAACCCTGCAAAGGGGGTACATGTGGTGACTTATTCACTCTGGAGGCCAAAACACTGATCAAGAAATTAGTGGAGTCCACTCCATTCAGATCTTTCCCATAACGTACAATGTCACCTGAGAGAGCCCTTCCCTTTAGGATTTTATAAAGTCACCAATGAAAAAAAAAAAAGAGGAGTTAAATAAAATGTAATGTCTCCATTCTGTATAATGTACAATTTATTTAGCAAATTTAAAAATATGTCTGAAAATAAGTGTCTGTATGTGTGTGTATGTGTCTGTCTCCCGGAGTCTGTAGAACTACTTTTGTAAAATATCACACTGAGAACAGTGTTACAGACTATTTTTCTCAGAATTTTCCAGACCAGAAAGGGACTGTGGCACTTCATCTATAATAGACACCAGTCACTGGAATGACTTAGCAGGAATAAAATGTGATATTTAAATCGAATAAGAAAACTTGTTTCTTTGTGCAATTTACATCTCTCTGTATAATAAAAGAGATCATATTTTCTTCAAACACTTTCTTAACTCAATAAACAACTCTCTCCTACTTTTGGCTGAAAGTGAAGCCAAGTTATTTCACAGTCAGTAGTTCCAAGAAATAACATTTAACATCTTATTTTTCATTTTCATTTTTTATGAACTATACGACATTTGTTAAAGAATTAAATAATACTGTGTATATTGGAAATTCTCCCTTACTACATGACATTATTAAGATATTAACAACTTATTAGAAACTTTTAGTTTAAATGTTGTACCTTTAACTACATTTCCCAAAGTAAGTTCCATTGAACCCTAGTCAAAGGGAATATGAGGCACAGTTTTTGTGAAACAAATACATTTGGGAAAGGCTCCCATTAATGTATTTAAATCCCTAAAACAAAGACACACACACACACACACACACACATACACACTTATATAGCAATTTAATTCAACATGCCCCAAATTTGTACCACTCTAAGGAAAACACCATACATCATAAAACACCCTGATGGAAACACCATAGGACACCTAGAAGGAAACACCATTTCTACTGAATTAACTTTAAATGAACCAGTCTACTACTCGTAGAAATGAATTGCATGCAAAAGTACTAAAAAAAAAAAAACAATAAAAAAAACGTCATATATTCACAATGATTGTATGAACTTTCTTTACCACTGGATAATTGAAGAAACCCTTAGACAAGAATGGCTGAGGATGGTGACTCTTCTCATGTTTCATTCCCCTCCTCATATCTCTAGCCCACACTACTCCACATGCCATGCCACAGTTACATCAGTGTAGTCTGTGTGTTATACCTGATGCACCAATTGCAAAGAATTCTCAGATTTCATATCTCTAATTGCCCTGAATTCAGTCTGTCTTTGAGGTATGTTTTCCATTTTTTTTTAACTGAATACCAGTAGGAGGAGAACAAATGGAATCCTAGAGAATACTAGGCTGGGTTTTGGTGAGATGTTAGCGCAGGAGTCACTTTGGCAACAGGAACCAGTTTTTATGCACACCAAGATGGACTTCTTGACTGAGAAGCCAAAATATAAGTTGAGCTCTTTTTCCTTGTTCCAAACAGACTTTAAATGCATGTTTTATTTTTTTCTTAGCTTTTTTCTAAAGTATTTCCCAGTTCTGTCTGGACCTTCTAATAGCCTATCATATATATATATATATATATATATATATATATATATATATATACACATACACACACACACACACACACGAGGTCAGACAATTAAGTTCGCAAACTCATCCTAGAAAATGTGCTACAAACCTCATTGCTGAATATCACTACAGTCACCTTCAAAATACTCCCCTTGGGAAGCTATGCACCAAAGCCAATGCCTAGACCACCCTTCAAAGCAATTTTGGAACTCTTTTTCTGAAATGGCCATCAGAGCTGTCATCGGATTACCCTTGATGTCCTGAATGTCATCAAAATGTCTTCCTTTCAATATTTCCTTTATCTTCAGGTAAAGAAAGAAGTCATTGGGGACCAGATCAGGTGAGTAGAGAGGGTGTTCCAATACAGTTATTTGTTTACTGGCTAAAAACTCCCTCATAGACAGTGCCGTGTGAGCTGGTGCATTGTCATGATGCAAGAACCATGAATTGTTGGAGAAAAGTTCAGGTTGTCTAACTTTTTCATGCAATCTTTTCAGCCTTTCCAAATAGTAAACTTGGTAAACTGCTTGCCCATTGGTACAAATTCATAATGAATAATCCCTTTGATATCAAAAAAGGTTAGCAACACCCTTGCAACAAGTTCATGAACTTAATTGTCAGACCTCGTATGCCACAGTTTAATCTTCACCCTTGAGTTCTTTTTACCAGCTTTTATGTTTTGTTTTTGTTTTTGTTTTTGTTTTTTTTTAGCTGAGCCATCCTGCCACCTGTTGGCAGCTCACGGCTGCTCAGCTCGGGCTGACTCGAACCACTGTTGCTCAGAGCTCAAACTCTTGAGCGAGCTCTTAACCAACTGAGCCACTCAGCCGGCCCTACCAGCTTTTAAATATAATGTTTTCAAATATCTGATCATCTGAGAGCACACTGTACAACAAAAGACCTTATCAAATGTACCTTTGCCTTCGCATTAGTTCCTCTGTGATTGCCTCCCGCCCCTGACTGTTTCTAAGTGGGTCATTTCACCTTCACTAACTTCTGCAACTTTTAATGCCTACCCATCAAGCTTTTACTTAAACCTCTATTTTATCAGCAATATAAAATTTGAGTGAGAAAATAAGTAGTGTTAAAGAAATAAAATAATAATCATCTCAAAACACCATTATAAAGGAAGGGGAAATGTACCACAACAGAACCCAGAAGCATCAAATTTAATTTTCCGGTTCTACACTACTTGGCTGTTTTATATTTTTAGGCTACACAAGTGCTTTCAACAGATAGAACACTAAATGGAGAAAAAGCAATGGATCAATAAATAAGGATTATAAAATATTATTTCACTACGTTCTAATAGGTACATAATTAAATTATATCCTGACTGTGGTTTGGCTTGATTGGCTCAGATATTAGTGCTTTCTTAAGAAAATGGTATTTTAGGTTCAAGTCTCAAAAGGGGTCAAATAAACATGGACAGTTTCCTAATCAAAAACAGGATCCTTAATCCCAGCCAGCTATCTCATAATCGTCTACCTTTGGTCAGCTGATTTCCTGGATGATAGAATATGAACGGATCCCCACAAAATTAAAAAAAAAACAACAACTAACTATAATAAACATCTCAGAGTGAATGTCATTTTCATACATATTTGCAGAGATTTTATTCATTCAGATTAGACATTTCCAAATTATTTGCATTGCCTCAAACCCAAAAGAATCTGTACATGTAAATCCCTTTCACTAGTAAACCATTTCCCCTTCTTTCTTGGTCACATGTAGCCTCTTTCAGGAGCATATTCATGACCTGTTTCCTGCCTTCAGGAAGGGTGAGGACATCTTCTCAGGGGCCCCTACTGACATGCCCCTCCCGCTTCTTCTCCAGCTCTGGAATAGGATCTCCTCCTATACCTCCTACACTTAATTTCTACAATGACATTTAACAATAGTATCATCATGACTCCATGACATATCTATTTGTATGTTTTCCCCAGAAAACAGTGTGTTCTGGATGGCAGGACTGCATACTTTCCTTCTGTGTTCTCAGTACATGTATTTTATAAGAAGGTTTATATGAAGAATTGGGAAATAAAAATGTTGCCCTCTTACATTAAGATTTAATATCAAAAATAGAAATGAATATTTTTAATTTGCAAAATCAGATCCATCAACTCTGAGCCCCCATATATTCATATCTGGTTGACTGAAAATTAGCTATTATTGGGCCGTTGGGAAAGTCATGATGCATTTTTTGCATTGAAAAACAGAAAATATGTCATGACTTTCCCGACGACCCAATAGTAATTTGCTGTGGGGGAGGGGATCTCTCTACTTCTTTGATATTATGCCAGAGTCCCAGGGGTTTTAGGCAGACCAAAACGTTCAGGTACATCCAGCTCTCCTGAGGACAGTGTTATACTGAGGACAGTGTTAATGCTGTCTGAGCCTGCAGGGAAGTTTTCTGTTCCCATGCTAGGCCTGGAAAGAGAAATTTTTCATCAGCAGTCTCAAGGTCTCAGCTATTAATGATCAGGCAAGTAGCATCCTTGTGTCACACTGGCAGAGGCCCACTATCCCCTTAAGAAGCTGCATGGGGGCACATCCCAGACACCCAACACACACCTAACATTGCCACCTGATCATCCATCCACTCAGGGTCCAGAATAGGGGACTCTTAGCACTCTCCACACCAAGCACTAACCTCACTCGTATCCCTCTTGCATGGCCCTCGCTTAACTCTCCTCAAAGTGAATTTTCTTGTGGGGAGAAAAACTAAAACAAGGACAATTTACCTTTAGTCCTACAATATTGGCATCTTTTTCCTGAGGTCCAAGTGGGAAAGGAGATATTAACCACAGATAGTTTCTTTTTGCTTTCTATTAGCTCACATGTTAAGCATCCTTCAGAGGAAAAGGTTAGCCAACCGTGTCAGCAAAAACAAGGAGTCACTGAAGCGAGCATTGTAAGCACTGATTCCAGAGGCAGCCTTCCCTCACAGTTTCCAAGTGCTGTAGCCCTTTTGCAGTGCTGACAGTGTGGTGAAAATGGATGCATCAGGGTATCTTCACTGCATTAGGTCAACATTCAAGTTTCTATTTCCTGTGATTCAAGTGCCAGAATCATCTAAAAGTCTTTTAACTATAGTTTGGCTTCCTATGTTGTTTTGCTGATGAGGATCAAGTGTTAACAGGCTTACCTGTTTGCTTATTTCAGCTGGCACGACAGTTGTTTTTTCTTATTATGCAGTAAGGAATTGGCATTCTGGTTTGGTAAATTAGTCTCAGGAGCCCTGATAATGTGTGTCTTTGGTTAGAGAAATTGATTCTCTGTATACGAGCTGACAATATATGGAAGGTGGAAGGCTAAATCTGGGTCATGCTACTAGAGACAGGCTTGGCGGGCCACCAGGAAACTGCCCTACAACCTCTTAGGGTCAGCAGATGCTGTCACTTTCTCTCTTCTGCAGTCTGAATCCATTCAAAGGTCTCAATAGCTATCTGCTGAATGACTGAACCTTTTAAATTTCTATACTATTGTTTAGATTACAAAATACGTCTCCAAGCATTATCTTGTTTTCATTCCTAAGACAATACTAAGGGTTACTATGGAAGTTTGTATGCCCATTTTATAAGTGAAAAACTGAGCCAGAGTTTTGGGGACTTGTTTGAGGTCACAAGGCTAATAACCAACGAAGCCACAATACACTCAAAAAATTGAGTTTTACTATTTACTACCAAAAAGATCTCATTCAAAACACATGTAGATAAACAATAATGTAATAGCTAACAGTTATGTGGCTCTTATGTACACCATACTGTTCTACATAATTTACATACATTTACTTGTTTAGTCCTTATGATAATCCTATGAAATTAGTACAAATTATTTTTCTTATTTTACAAGCAAGGAAAATAAATGTCAGAGAAATTATGTGTGTTGTCAAAGGTCACATAGTTAGGAAGTGGCAGAGCTGGGACTCAAACCCAGACAGGATTGTGTCCCAAACCTATGATCTTACCCTATGTTATACTGAGAGTATAAGAAAGTCCTTTGCCTGGTTAGATATCAAAAATATTGTTTTCTTCTTCCAGCTTAATGTGTCATATGCTAAAGGCATCTTTTCCACTTGGTGTAGTAGCCAAGTTTGAGATTTGGTTTCTATACTCATATCTCATCATGCTTATACTTAGAAATCTTTTACTTCCTCCAACCTCACCACACCTGCTGATTTATACTTTTTAAGATAAGGACAATCACAATAATTGACACCTCTACTCCCAATTCTAGACTTCCCCAGTCTGATTTAAACTGCTTCAAAATAAGCCCAGTTATGATAGGCAAGATGAAAGAGAATTTTATTCTGTCAAAAGACAATTCCACTAGAATACCAAACATTAAATAATGTCCTGATCCCACATTTATCAGATTTCACATCAACTTATTAGATGCCAACCTATATTTCAATAGGTATCTATCTCATCCTACTGAATCTTGTGATATTTCTGAGAGCGTTCTCTCTCCAGGCCACCCACCACTTTCATCCACATTACTCTTTCATTTAAGAAATATTTATTGAACCACTAATAGGTGTAAGGCATAAGCCTAAACAGAACCCTCTGAGAAACCAGGCTGAGGGCTCAGCCCTTGTTGTCAAGAAACTTAGTATTTATCAGAGTTAAAACATGAACAGAAATAAGTATCAAAGGAAGAGTATTAGGTGCATAAGGTATGTTTTTTAAAAACTCTGGAAGTTTAGAGGAGGGACTCTTCCATTTCTTTTTAAGGAATCAGGAGGTCATGAAGAAAGCCATATTTAGGTTGGAGTTGAGCAGGAGTGCCAAAGAAAGAGGCAATTCCAGGTTGAGCAAACTGCAAGATCAAAGCACAGGGGCTGAGACTGAGCAGAACATTCAACTAGCTTAGCTGGAGCAGTAGATGGATTGAAGGATGTAGCAAGGAATCATCTGGAAAGATAGGAAAGGGTCAGAGAATATGGCACCTTGAAAGTACAGCTCTGCATTTTACTCTAAAGTAACCATGGGAGTAAGTTACGTTCTTTTTCTTACATAGCACAGTGGTTAAAGAAAGGGGCATTGGAGTCAGATAAAATTTACAGCTTTGCAACTTAGTAGCTTGGTGACTTTGAGTAAGTCATCTTACCATTCAAAGTCTTAGTTTCCTCTTCTGTAAAAGGATAATGAATATGATAACTTCATGTCAAAGGGCTGTTTTGATGGTAATTAAATAAAGCAATGCTTACAAAAGAAGACGTCACACTGAAGTTGGTGATAGTAGATACTGGAAAATATCATTAGTATCAAATGAGCAAATAAGGAGTAAAAGACTTTAAATTCTCATAATTTACTTTGCATAATTTGAAATAATTATAACTTACCTGGGCCCCTTTGACTGTGACAAAAAGGATTTGCCACCATATTCCATGTATGTATAGTTGGGCATTATGTGGATGCTTACCTCCCTTTAGCTGTTCACCCACTTCTGTGATTGCATTGGCCTGTGTAGCAAACACACCATATGAGGTGTGATCAAACAATACAGTGAATGTTTAAATTTAAAAAATTTATTACAGTAAAGGACACATTGCCATTAATCCCCCTCAAAAACTCCACCTTGCTTCGACACACTTATCTCATCGCTCTTGCCACTTTCTGAAGCAGGTCTGGAAGTCCTTTTTCGTGAATGTCTTTAGTTGTACTGTCATGGCTGCCTCGATGTCCTCAATTGATTCAAGGTCATTTTGACTTTGGGGGAGAACCAGAGGTTGCATGCTGCCAGATCCAGTGAGTAAAACGGATGAGGACACACTATAATGTTTCTATTGAGCAGAAATTGCCATATTAGAAGCAATGTGTGACACAAAGCCTTTCCAGTCGTGATCACAAAATACGGTGAATGCTGGTGCCGAGTACCATCCAACAGAAAGGCAGGGACTTCAATACAGGAAGTGGCACATCGAACCTTAAAAGAGTGTGTGAGATGTTTCAACTTGTTTGGTGTAGTCAGTGGTGTGTGAGCTACAGTAGAGAGAAGGTATGTTTTAATTTGTGCCATAAATCATCCTCCATCATGACAATGTTCCATGTCATGCATCACTTCTGGTACGGCAATTTCTGTCAAATAAAAACATTACAGTGTGTCCTCATCTGCCTTATTCACAGAATCTGGCACCGTGTGACTTCTGGCTCTTCCCCAAAGTCAAAATGATTCAGGACATCAGGGTAGTCACCACAGCACAACTAAAGACACTCATGAAAGAGGACTTTCAGAACTGCTTCAGAAAGTGACAAGAACGATGGGATAAGTGTTCCGAAGCGACTGGGAGTATGTTGAAGGGAATTAATGGTAATGTGTCTTTTACTGTAATAATTTTTTTTTAATTTAAACATTCACCATATTGTTTGATCACACCTCGTACATAGTTCACATTAACCTTCTGTTTAGATAAAACCTGCAGGACTTTTTTCACATATACTACAACTGCCATGCCAGGCCTCTTCAACCCTGTCCTCATGCAATTATTTTTTTTCCCCTAAATGTAAAACTTTACATCATCTCTGCTAATTTAACCTTACTAATTTCAATCAAACCTTTCTTGTAGAGATCTTTCTAAAAATATTAATTTTAATCTACCATATTAGCTCTGAATCACCTGAAAATTTCATAAGCATTGAACTTATCACTAAAAATATCTAACTGGGTTAGAACAAAAAAAAAGTTCTGAGTTATACACCTTTACATGTACCCTCTAGTATATTAATACATTAATCAGCACTATTAGGCTATGATAATTTAACCAGCTAGATTTTTCTTAATATCCTTATGTACTACTTGCTTAAAAGGCTATCTTGAAACATTGGATCAAATACTCTGCCCAGCCAGGACAGAATTTATCTGCCCCATTATCTATAATAAAACGGCAAAGTAGGGCCGGCCGAGTGGCGTGTTGTTTAGGAGTTGGCTTGGGACACCAGCTCTGAGCAGCAGGGCCCAGGTTCGGATCCCACATGAGGGCCAGTGACACTGCGCCCTCTACAGCTAAGATGCTGAGCAACAGCTCGACCTGGAGCTGAGCTGCCATGAGTTGCTGGCGATGGCATAGGCTGCAGCCCCTGCTGCAGTGGGCTGCCATAAGCTACTGTGTGTGGCCGGCAGCCAGCGTGAGTGGTCGGCAGCCGGTGTGAGCTTTCGTGAACTGCCTGTGAGCCACTGTGAGCCACCATCCAATGGCCAGCAAGCGACTGCCTCACCCGGGAAGAGCGCAATGATAATACCAACATGGGCCAGTGAAGCGACATCCTCCACAACTAGACTGAAGAACAAAAGGACAGCAACTTGCCTGTTCCCCTTCTCCAATTCCCAAATAAAATCTTTTTTAAAAAAAGTAAACTAGATATTGTTCACATGACTTGTGTTTTGTAAACACATTCTGGTTTTACATGATCACTGTTTTCCTATCTAAACACCCCCATATATTTGCTGTATATCCATGCTTTTCCCTGACATCCCAGTGTGCATGCAGGAGGTTTGCTCACCAGGAAAGACCTGGTCAAATGTCCTTACAGGAGCTTTTCCAGGGAAGCTACTATGGATTCTTGAACTTCTGTGTTAGTCGTGTGGGTAGGTAGCATGGAGATGGACCCGGGGATAGAACAAGGCTTTGACCTACATCTATTTAATATATCATGAAATGTGTTCATTTACAAAGCTCTTTACAAGGCAGATTGTATAGCTTAAGTCTTTTATATTATACTATTTTGAGGCACATTTTAATATATTTTGTAAACAAGAGAGTATATTCTAAGGCCTTTCATTTAATTTGTATGTGTATCTATCACATACACAAAGGAAGGCATACCTATTAATTTTGTTTCCTGAAGTCATTTCACTCAAGGACAACAGCTGGAAATTTCATTATTTCAAATAGGCATTAGCAATTAACAGTATAAAAAAATTAACAGAGAATGAGAAGATTCTATTCTGCTCAGTAATCAAAAGGAGTTGTTCTATCAAAGGGAATTGAATAGGACTTCCTTTAATCCTGACCACCAGTTCCATTTGTAGTTCATTGTCCCAAAGCTCTTGTTCTAAAAGCTTACATAGAGCAAACACCTTGGTAGCTTGTTCTGTCACCTCTATTGCACTTTGTCCAATAAATTGGGTCAATATACTTCCTATTCTCAGCCTTTTCTCCTGACTCAACAGGATGCTGGCATCATTCCAAACCTGCTGGGTCCCAATCCTGGTTTCATAGAAATTTAAAAAGAAAAAAAAAAATCAATGAGAGAAAAAATGTTTCTGGATAGCTGAGCGGACATAGCCATGGGCAGGAGCTGGCTGGTGCTATTCGGTATTATCCACATGACCAGCCAGACACAGACTTCGTTATTTCACAGTTCACCCTGCCAACCAAGTCACTCAATTGTTGCAATCAGTGCTAGTGCTTCAGGGTAAAAATAAATAAATAACAAATGTGGATTAGCACACACCCTGGCTGGCGCTGCGAATACACACAGAACAGCAGTAGAGGTGGATTCAGCCTGCCAGGGTCTAAAGCAGCTAATCAATCCCTGATTTTATTTTTGCTTTTTTTTCTTTATGCTGTGTCACTTAACAGATTGTGATCCATGAAATTACTTCTTTGAAATGAAACTTGCTTTAGGTAATACTCTTCTTTCTAAAAGAAAAATCTATTGACTGTGGCATCCTTGGGTGAGAGCACCCAGCGAGGGCTACTGCAAGCCCAGAGGCAGTGGGAAGGGTTATATAGTAAGTGACAGGGGACATCCCTTGCTTTGAAGCATATGAACTGCTCACAAGGCTTTAGAAGCTGCCTTCCCATGCAGTAGCCCAGGCATGGTATAATTCACCTGAAGGGCCTCATTCAGAATGGGAAAAATAGAAATAGAAACCTATCCAACTTGGCATGGAAAACATAAATGGGTTTGAATAATTGAAAGAAGCAGACTTTACCATACTGCAGCCAAAATTCAAACAGCATGCTGGCTCCTGCTACACCAAAATGCAATCTAGGGCATTATCTCATGTGTCATTTTTTTCTACTTATCTCTAAGAAAACTGTAGCAAAAGGACTTGTGTTTTAAAGATGAGTACCAGATATGAGCACCATGAAGACTGATAGGCATACATTTAAAATGTTGGAGAGGCAGATATTTAGAAGAAGTAAACCTATTCATAATTTGAAATTCTGTCTTTCCTCTGTGCCAAGGAACAGGGTTTGTAGTCCATTACAGTAGCATGGGATATTCAAATGCTGAAGGGGTGAGAGGAAAGGGAGGTTGCTATAGGCATTTCCATTTCTATCTATATTAAAAGAAAAAAAGAGCAGCATTTTAATAAAGGGAGGAAATACCTGTTTTCACCAGGACCAGTAGAATTTTGTAGCTTTGCTTCACTATTCTAACCTCTGCCAAATTAGCTCTCATTCCCTACCATTGCACTGCAGCATAACCTAGACTTTATACAAAATATAGATATTCCCCTCATGCATGATGTCCAAATTATAGTCACAATTTTATAATAGTTTAAATCATGCAACCAAGTAGGATTTCATTTATAAACAGAAATTCTGTTGGCTTCACAAGATAAGAGGAAAAATACAAAAAAAAGCCAAAGAAATAAGGAGAACTGATAGATTGTCACTGGGACACAGACTGTTGGAGTAAAAGGTTAATTTCATCAGCAGAAAAAAAATTACAATCAGAGCAGAAATAACAGCAATCACACAGAAGTGAATAATGGAAATAACATATAGTGAAAAGTAATGGAAAACTGGATAGAATTTGGGACAACTAACAGGCAAAAGACATGTTATTGAATGAGACCAGATGAGAGAACACATCACCAATAAATTTCAATTTGATTAAGATGGCTATAAGTATCTGGGGAAGGAAAAAAGAGAATGACTGCTGACTGTGGAAGGAAATATTGTTGATTATCATAGTTTTTAATCCTGTCAAGTACTCTGGGGTTAACAAAACTTTTGGCCACATCTCCTTTTTTTCTCTTAAATGTCAATATCCTACCCACTCCCATTTTCTATAGGTGCTTCTTATACAAAGAGTAACATGGCTCATTTCTGAAAACTAAGCAGATAAAACCTGGATATAAAGAAGTCCATTTTGAGTGGTAAAATAAACTGGGTTTTCTCTTATTGAACTCTTGCTTCAATTATTGCCTGAATTGAAATCACCTCAGTAACACTACCCCTGGAAAAGGAGGGTGTTCATTCGCCTGACATTATCTGGCAATGTGACTCGGATCACTCCCTACAGGGGTAGGTCAATGTTTCCCTGTGCAGAGGTGTGTTCCAGTGCATATCCAAGTCACTGCAGAGATTTTTCAAACTTCACAGGCCTACAACACAATTGCATCCTAAAAAATATGGTTGCTCTATAAGTTGATAGTCTCATCGAGGGCCTGTAATTAGCTCCATCGTATCTTATTAGCTCCATCACATCCAATGTTCACCTTCACTCCAAAATGAGAAGCCATCTGAGACTGAGATTCAAAGGGAGAATGACCATAAAGAAGTTCATATTCACTGGGGCTTATTTTTATACTTTCAAAAGTTTGGATTTGAAAAATTAATGGATTCTAATAAATTATTATTCTTATTTGTTTGTAGTTTTTTAAATAAATAATGCCAAGTAAAACAAATGTGAACGAAAAAAAACATTTACTATAAATTTAAAGATTTTTTTTCTTATTTGACGTATCAGAAAAGTAACTATCTACAAGAATTTTCAGTGTAGTGCTTAGTTATTGTCAATCATTCTTCTCTTTACCATCAACTAATTTCACTGAGAATTTATAAGAAGGTCTATCATACGGGGTCATTATATTTCCAACTAAATCAAATAGCTTAAGATTTGGAAAAATATATTTAAATGAATAAATTAATTATTTTACTGGTCACTCCATGAAGCCTTGGGATTTCTGCCATATACATCATTTCCTACAAACTCATCTTTCTTATTTTAAAGCTTATACCTTTTCAATTCTACCTTCAAGTAGCCTGGGAAATCACTGAACTACAGCAATAGTATTTGACCAGATGGGTAGGTTGTCATTTCTTGCTTTTGTACTAATATTTCCATCAAAGTAGCACACTGGCCTCAGGGAAGATTTTGACACAGATGTTATCTTTCTATAGTTTTTCCTCTATGATTATTTGATATGAGCTGAAAACCAGATAATAATGGATCTAAGTCAAATACCAATTTATGTATCAAATGCACATTGTTGTAGATTTGTGTTGACCTATCTAGGTACTTGAAGAGAAAAAAAATCTGTTAGTGGGCATTCTGTGTTAATGCAAAAATGCTGAGAAGATGGAATAAGATGTGCAAGAGATTAATGGGGGAGAGAGCTTGATACAGGTCTGATGCCTGTGAAAGAAGAAAAAAAGAAAGGGGGGATGATTGGGTTGAAGGAGTCTCCAACTGCAACACAGCTCCAAGAAAGCTTCAGCCACATTGATGGGGACTCACGTCAAAGTCACCCATTACAGGAGTCCTCCATCTCACAGGAAAGGGCCGCCTTAGTTCCCCCACTATGCTTAGTCCATGGGCAGGGAGCAACCCACCAGGAAGTAAGGTCTCAGAGCAAACATAATGAGGGAAACCCAGAGGGGCAGCTCCCAATTAAGCTCCCTCAGCAGGAGGCCTGATAGGTGTACTTTCATGGCCACCAAAATTAGTGGATCTTGGTAACCTGCCATTCTAGGTCGAATAAAGAGATTGACTAAATTACTGACTTCAATCCATTTAAAACAAGGGTGATATTAAAGACTTGTACTGGAAATTATTTTTTTTCATAAACTTTTACTAAGCACGTATGCTATTTCAGATACCATGCCAGCTGCCATCGATAAAAAAGTGATTAAAACACAACACCAGTCTTGAGGAAATTGCAAATACAGTGTTACATGATAGAAAACAAAATTTTACTGCATAAACAAAAGTTTAAGCCTCTTAATTTCAAATAAACCAATCCTGGCAATGTGATGATGGCAGCAGCATACGTTTTTAAAATACTCCCTAAATCCTTCTAAATAATGAATCATGAATGTTAAAGAAGACAAATAAAATCTTCAAAAAACTAGGGACAAAGAATCCCCATGAATTTCAGAACAGGCATGACTATGGCTAAACCATCAACAGCTGTGCGCCCTGCATAGTATAACAACTATGTGGTTAGAGCATTGAGGAGTGAAAGAGTGATACCCATTTATCCTACAAGCCATGGAAACCATATGTTACTCCCAAATAATCACAGCCCAAATGCGATAACCCTGGGTAAGCCAGGAGTAAAGGGTCTGGGAATAACCTAAATGTCCTCACAAGATACAAGTTTCACAGAAAGCAAATGTGGCTTATGAATGTGAGAAGATCAAACAGGGCTTTGTTACAGTAAGCTCTTGAGGAATACAGGGCAAATAATCATTTTAAAAAGTACAACGCCTCACTCCAAAGGAATACTACTGGAAATAGATACTGAGGTGAGTGGAACAGGAGCACTGAGTATAAAAAACGAGCGAGAAGTTTGAGATATAGGGTGGAGGCACTGAAAGGTAGTCAATCCTGGAAAGTAGAACACAGGCAAAATTAGGAGACTGAGTCTGATAGCCCTACCTTGGAATGTAAGGCCTACATAGCTGAGGGCTGACACACATAGCTGAAAACAAAATATTTATGATTTGTGCCTATCAAAGACAAAAAAAGCAACTGCACAGAGGCCATGTTTTGAGTATTTCACATAACAATGAAGGAAATTCTCAACCCAAGGAGCTCTCCATAAGAACATTTTCCTAATAGCCTAGAAAACCCCAACATTGAAATATTGGGGGAGGTAGGAGCAATATGATGTAAACCACATACAGTCATTAACAAGAAAAACTATTAAAATTAACATAATGACATTTCAGTAGATAAAGACTACACTAGGAAAAGTTGTCAACAAAGCAAATGAAAATGAGCTAAACGATATTAAGAAAATTAAGAAAGCAATTACAGCTTTGAAAATAGTGCACATCTTAATATAAAAGATCAGAAATTATATGAAGACATCAAGAGGCTATAAAGCCAAGAGATCTCAAGAAAAAAATACAAAAAAATTAGAAATAAAAACTGAAATACAAGAAATATAAGGGTGAATATGTTCCACAATGTACAAAAGCCAACACAGAAAGAAAACACAATTTATAAAAATTTAAACAGAAATGAAAAAAGAGATTAAAAGAATTTTCAAGGAAACTGTTGAGCATAGCCCTCAGTCTTGCCCAATCAGGAAGCCTGGACAGAGAACCTGAGCATCCTAAAGCCCTACTCGGACAGAAAGCAAAGCCACCAAACAGCCTCACCAACTGCTGAGCATACCTTCAGCACCATCTCATCTGGGAGCCCAAACAGTAATCCCTGGGAAACCGCAGAACTCAGCCTCCAAGTCAGCCAGGCAGCCCAGCCCATAGCCCTGCTCATCAGGCAGGCAGGGTGCCCAGCCATTGATCACACCTTATCGTGGAGCATAGCTTGTGGCCAGGCCCTATCACGGAGCCTGGAGAGCAACCTCGCCCAAAAGTGGTGCCCAGCCTGCGGCCCCACTCAACTCCAGAGCATAGCGTACAGCTCCCCCTAATGATATAGCACAGCGTGAAGTCCTGCCCAACCAAAGCTCTGGCCCTGCCTGAACATGGAGCCCAGACAGCAGGGTGAGCTGCTGTGATATCCCATTGCTCCTGCCGTATGTTAATCACTACATGTCAATCATTAAGTCCAGCCCATACTCAAAGGAAGAAGGATTAAGTTCTACCTTTTGCGAGGAGGACTATCGAAAAATTTGTGGACACATCTCTGAATCACTACCAACACCAACAGGTGTATTTCTAGAAACAGACAATTTGATTTTAAAAATTAACATGGAAAAACCAACTAAGGCAGGATATCTAGAAAATAATTGAAAAAATATCGTGATATAAAGGAGCTTTCCCTACCATATATTGTCATGTTATTGTATTATAATTTTAAAATGTGATAACACATGAACCAGTGGAAAAAGAATAAGAAGTCCAAAATACACCCAAGTACATTTGGAAATGTATTAAATGATATTCATATCATGTCACAAGGGAAAAGGTGGGCTTTTAATAAATGGTGATCAAAAAGCGGGGGGGCTGGAGGGGTAGAAATCAATGGAAAGAGAAACCAAAAACTAATTTAAAAAATCTATACAGAAAGACAGGGGACCTAGTGGAGTAGACATGGAGGGAAACAAGAGTGCATTGAAAATGACTTGATATGTAATAATTTTAGGAGCCTATGTTTCATGTATCTAAAAATAAAATAAATTAGATAACAAAGTAAAAGTCAATCTTAAAAGCTATAAATACATTTAAACAAATAAATTTAACTACATACTAATTTCATGACAATCACATGGAGAAAATCTAAAATTTGGGCCATTCCCCAAGGAACTAACCTTGTTTTTACAACACAATGATAAGAAGGGAAAAAAAATAGGTACAGCGTATACTGAAAGATATTTGTGAGCCAAATGACAGTCAGATATAATACATGCACTGTGTTTGGATTCTGAATTAAACGAAATAACTTTTAAAATCAAACCAAATCAAAAACATTTTTTAAACACTGAGGAACATTTGCCTCTGGACTGGATAACAGATGAAACTAATCATATCAGTCAAGATTCTTGTAGCGGAAAAAAGATGGCACAATCAAAAAAGAGTCATTGAGATGTCATAGTGAACAGATAGATTTATAAAGGTGTGGGCAGGGTTTAGAGATAAAAACAAGGGATAGCAATGTACCCCAGGGCTAGCAACAGTGGAGAACAGTTATCACCGTTAGGTTAAAAAGCACACAGGGATGGAGTGGACCTCAGAATCCAACAAGACCCATAGCTGTAAGTCAGAACCCCCCGAGACAGCTATCATCTTAGGTAAAGAAACACAGCCAGGCAGCTCAGCAGGAGAGACAAGGGGAATATGTACCAAACCTCACTATTCTGCCCTCCAAACATACTCTCCTCCACAAACGGGAGTCAAAGGGAAAGGGATCTCAATGATGCCATTTCCAGGGGTGAATTGACAGCCATTCTGAGCAGGGTAGAGAAGGACTAAGAACAAACAGGAAGGGGCAGAGAATCCCCAGTACCCCAAAGAAATAGTGTTAAATGTATTAGGCAAGCTAATGGCATTATGGTTATGTAAGAAAAAGCTCCTAATTTTAGGGAGATACAAATAAATTCAAACAAATGTTAAAAAGAAAACCAAAAACATACCAGGTGTCACACGTTAAAGATATTCTTGTTGCTGTTTGTATTTGTCTCATAATTGGGGATGAAATGAGCACTGTTTTATGCTGCTGATCAAATGGAAAATTGTCACAATCTTACTGGAAAGCTATTTGGTAATATATATCAAGAGGTATAAAAATGCTTATAGGCTATAGTCCTCCAATCTAAAAAATAAGTACTGTGAAAACAAATGTACACACAAAATGACCCTTCATGCCTGGAGTATTTTAAAAGGCAGAGTATAACAGACTTAAAATTGAATGATAGGGAAATATTACCTAATATTAGATAGTGATTTAAAATTAAATGCACAGAGTTTTAATGACTTCGGAAAATGTTCCACAGCCCTTGGGCTCTTTCAAGTCATTGTGAGACAGCCCTAAAATTTCTGTCGCTGTGCTAACCAATTTAGGTTAATCAATATAGAATATTCCACAGCTATCTGTCTCATAACTAAAATACCCATCAGGGTATACTTGAGATGATTTCTCTGTGCCCTTAAAATACAAATCACCTCCACTCATTCTTTTGTAAGAAGTTATAATTTTATTCAGATAAGTAATAAATTCTATTTCCCATTCTTAAAAGAACAAAACAAATCAGAAAAATGTCTAGTGCACCAAGTGTAACATGAAAGCCTCATTTACCCCCACCCCACCCCTTCTCTTTTACTGAGGAAATCCTTCCATTCTACTTTCCACAAATTCATTATATATGACACCTATCTATATACACATATATGTATAATCGTAAATACACACACACACACACACACACACAATCCAATAATATCCTCATGTAAATTGTTCCCAGTTTTCAAAGACTTCACCAGTTTATATGCCATCAACAGTGTTTGCTCACATACTGGCCAAATGTAGTTCTTACCAACTACTTCAAATTTTATCAATCTTATGGAAGAAAAGAGCCTTTGTTATTTTCATTTTCATTTACAAGTGCAATAATTTTCATATGTTTATCATTCACTTTTTTATCTTTAATAATAAATTGCTTGTTCATATCCATTATCCATTTCTCTATTTAATTGTTTCTTTTAATCCATAGTAGCTCTTTGTATTTATACATATTTATCCATTATGTGTTGATGTATTGCCAAAATTTTCTCCTCTTCATTATGTTTTAAATTTACTTTATTGATGACATCTCTTTTTTTAACAAAAGTTTGTAATTTTTTATGAGGTCAAATTTGCCAGTCATTTTTTAAGGCTTTTAGGATTTGTGCATTTTTTTATGAAGAAATTTGATCCCCTGCTATTTAAAAAAATTATTGCATTATCTTCTGGTACTTTTGTTTATTTATACATTATATTTTTAATTCCTATATATAATTCCTAGAAAATATCCATTTTTTTCTGATTTTTCCATTTGTTGCCACACAACTTATCCATTATTTTACACAGTGTTTTAGTCACTTCAATATTGATAAATAAAACTTCTCCATTTTCTAATTTTAAGTAGATGTATTCTTTATTTAGCTGAATCTGACTTGCCAAAGATAAATTTATTTTATTGGTCTTTTCAAAAAATCAGCTTTAATTTTTATGATTCAGGACAATTTCATTAATTCCTGCCCTTTTGAAAAATTAATTCCTTCATTCTATTACCTTTGGCTTATTTTTATTTTTCTTGCATCTTAATTTATATGTTGATTTCTCTTTTCAGTTTTTATTTTCAAACATATATATATACTATATATATATATATATATATATATATGATTTATATAATGTGTTTAAAGTTCCCTCTTTCTTCTGAAAAATTTTGAGCTTTTTAATACCAAAATTGTCCTGCCATGACATCTGTCTTTTGATATTTGCCCACAGTCTGAGAGTTGCCTAGTTATAGAAAATTTCAAAGTATTTAAATTTATTTTCATGATTAATATGTCTGGTCTTCTCTAATCTAGTTTTATGCTTTCTATTTATTGTTCTTTCTTAATATTATACTTTAATATTTCCTTTGTGATTTTAAAGGTAAATGTCCTGTTTTTAAAATAATTGTTAAATTTGCATTTTTAAAATATTGAACTTCAGTGTCCCTAATTATGAATATGAATAATTTAAGAGCATGTCCTTGACTTCTTCCATGTAGAATGAGAATATTACCAAATTTTTTATTCCACGTCTACCCTTCTATGCTTTCATATTTTGTTATACTCTGTATTTAAACCTTGATTATAATTTTTACTCTATTTTATTATAATTTTGTCATAATAATTTTGCAATTTTCCTTCAGGTTTTTTTTCCCTCACTTAACTTAAATATGACTTTAAAGTATTCAATAGTTGTTATTAGAGCAAAATAAATGCTTTCTTTTTAGTGTTTCCCTTACCTTTTCATAATATAAATGGAAACTTGACCAGGTGCAGAGCTCTTATATCACAAACTTTTCCCTTAAAATCCTTTGTAACAGATCTTTCAACCTGGTGTATCCAGCATGGGTTTTAGGAATGATGACAAGAGTGGGAATCCCCTCAGCCTGCGGGTAGATGAGTAAACACCTCGACAATGGGAACTCCATTCTAGTCACCTGGCTACAAACAACCATGAGCACTTACCATATCACATTTTGGTTCCTCTTCCTGCCACGTTGCAAAAATGTTGGGAAGTCCTGCTATAGATGTTGCTCTATTGCTTTCTCTTTACAGCTGTGAAAAATTTGAAACCCAGGTAGTTTTTGTTTCATTGTATTTAATATTTTTCTACATCCTAGAGCTCATAGGTTTTTCATTTTTCAATGTTCAGACTTTCATCAGAATGTGCTCATACTTAGTTCCTTTTTAGTTAAATTTTTAGTTAAATTTGACAGCTCATGAGGCATTTGAGTTCACAGAGTAAATTTATTCTTCAGTTTGAATGTTTTTTCTTATAATATTTTGCAAATTTCTTCTAAGTCATTTGTTCTGATTCTTCTTCAAGTTTCCATATTTGATTGTTGTCTTTTATACTTACCATCTTTCCATTAATTGTTTCTACCTATTTTTTCTGTCCTTTACATTCTAGGCAATGACTTAAGTTAATATTTTATGTAATTCTTGATCTTCTGCCATGTCCATTTTGTTCTTTACTTTTTCTATAACAGGTAACATTTTTATTTTTACTTTTTAATAAATTTTATAACATCTTTATTTATTGTACCTAACAACCTTTATGTTACTTTATATCTTGTCCCACATATTTTTCATCTCTGTCATCTCATGTCATCTCTTTTCTATATCGTCATGTATATAAAATTTGATTTGGTTCAAAAATTTACACTGACTAAAACTACAATAAAAATATATTTATTTGTTATGTATGTATTACTTATCCTTTCATTTTGTTACCAAATCTCTTCATAAGCTCCATGTTGTTTTGTTATTTCTTCATATTTGCCAGAATGGTGATAATTCTATACAGGCATCTATTTTTCAGCAAAACAGAAAACTATATGATTTGGAACCTCGCATTCTTCAATTAAATACCACTGATTTCCTCTCATTTGATCTGAACTTAGCAAGTTAGTTGACTGGTTCTTTTTTTAGTTATCTAGAAGATTGAGGAATGTGAACAAAGAATTGTGGTCAATGGGAAAAGTATCTTTCAGTGTTTCTATAAATAGAAAAGATAAAAATATCTTATGTTACAGATAGATCCAGCATCTTAGTGCTGTCAACAACTGCCTCAGGAAAGCATCTGTGTTTAAAAAAAAAAAAAAAGTCTGTCAAAATCTGCTGTCACTCACCCTCTACCTTTGCCCTCTACCTAAGCTCAGGCCTTCTGGTATATCTACCTTCAAATTCCACCTGGTCCCTTTCAAGTGGTTGCCATCAACCATACTAAGAGAGGGCCCTGAAGTTTTGGGCAAATACTGTTTTCCTTCCCAAAGCAAAAGCACAAGAATACACATTTAATTTTTATGTGTAACCCAGTTCCATGTTTTTTTGTTTTTTTTTTCCGCTACAGGTAACTGCTCCTCAAACTTATCTGAGTACCTTTAGAATAAAGTCCAAATATTGTCTTTCATCTCCATTTTGTCCAAACATTGCTATATATAATTGTTGTTCAGTATTTGTTTACTTCCTTGCCTGCATGGCTAATAGCTTTATTAGAGGAACCCCTATTACTGTAAGCTGTCTAGTGTTTGGGACCCCCATTTCAAATGAAGATCCTTGCTGCTGCTCATGGATATTCCTAAAATTTGGAGCTTGAGTGATTAGATTTCAATAAACTAGCAAAAGAAAGAGCATGGATTTCACAGCTCGGTACAAATTCTAACTCTATATTCCATCCAATCAAGTAAAACTTTCTGTATTTCACTATATCACATTGAAGATGATAAAAAAAATAAGTGATCAGTGAGGGATCTATAACTGTATCTATAACATGAAGAAAGTGTGGGCACCAAGTCAGACTTGAGTCCTGTTCAGGGTGCAGAAAGACCTTTCATTATGAGAGATTTGGCCCAAAAATGTCTAGTCCAGGGCTGGTCAATAGAACTTTCTACAATGGTAGATGTTCTTTATCGATACATTTGATACAGTAGCCATTAGCCACATGTAGCTACTGAGCACTTGAAATATGCCAGAATGACTGAGAAGCTGTATTTTAATCATAATTGATTTTCATTTAAATAACCACCTGTATTGTACAGCCCAAGCCTAGTAAAATTATTAGCGTGTCTTTCATCAAATTCTCTCCTCCACATCCAATCCCCCAGTTTCCCCCAAAGCCACTGGGAGTGTATTTCAAGGAGATTTTGAAGCTAATATTCCCTTTCTTATATTTTGTCTTTAATAGATCACTCTAGAGTTTAAAAGACCTTGTGTATTAGATCTAGAAGTTTGAAAGAAGCATCAACCTCTTCCCTTCAGGAGCTCTGAGCCTTGTCTCCTAGCTAAGCTACAGCGTATGGTCAAATAAGCTGGAGGAATCAGGGATCCGATAAGCTTGACAAGGACTTTAGGAAGGAAGTAGGCTCTTTTACCCTAACATTGTTATTTTGACGCCCTCTGAAATCCTTTCCATTCGTGGAAGTGTTCTAAAGAGTCTACCATCAATGATTTTGGTAGTCCTCACCCTCCTTCCCCAAGAACTAGCAAGATCTGTTCTCATAAAAACAAACACCTAAACCTCATGCTGGTTTTTCAATGTTTGAGGTGTATGACTATAGCAGATATTCAATTTCTTATCTCATTATGACTTTTATGTCTGTAACATACTGATAGTACATTTTTACTGCACCTTATCATATTTCTCTTCTGAGTTTAAAAAAATTTTTTTTGCCTAATGACCTATTTTATGCACAGCATGTGGTTAAAATTAAAATAATACTGTTCATTCCACATACAAACTATATTTCATCTTGGGAAAAACATTGATTACTCCCAGAGAACACTGCTGCACAGTAGTTATTACTTCACCATTTCACAGATGAAGAGTGAGAGGAGGAAATGAATAAAGACCAAAAGAAGAATATCTGTGTGGAGTCCTAGCCAGTATCAAAGTTAGAATTTAAGGTCTGTGATTTTTCATCTCAACCTCAGACTGTCTTCACTCTACCATTTAAGATTATAACCATAAATCAACTTCAATTAACTGTGAGCATATTTTACATAGCAAATCTAAAGTCATACCAGCGAACAGCTTCCCCCACCCAAGAAAGAAAGAAAAAAAGAAACATAAGACTGTTATTAGTCACATTATACTGTTAATTTCAACAAATATTTTGTTGACTGATTCCATGGGAAAGACTCAGACATAGATATATATGAAACAAGGGAATTGCTACTCCCTCGCCCACCCTGGTTTAATACCGTGGAAAAAAATATCGTGAAACCACACATCACATGATTTACAAATCATTCACATACAAAAATGGCTGTTTCTGCCCCCCAAATCTCTATTACCTATAAAGCCTGCCTTATCACTGCAAGATAACTATACATGATGGTGTGTCGATGTGTGGGGGTTTATAACTATTTAGGGAACTTTTGGTTCAGAAGGAAGAAAGGAAGTTGTTTCTCTTTTGAGAGATACATTTGAAGATTTTACTCCAGAGGAAAATCTCAGTTAAACATATGCCCATGTGGTTCTACCTATCCCCAACATACCTATTTTCTTCCTAAATATACTTATCTCAGAAATCCCCTTTCTTTGTCATAATGCCCAAATTTCTGCTAAATAGAGTTGCATTTTAATTAGCAATAATTTTCTTTTAAAATCCAAATATCCTTGAAAATATTATAGATCTATCCCTTTACCAATACCTCACTAGGCTATGTTAGAGATGTTAAATTTTTAATTGGGGGGGGGCTGTAGAATAAGAATTATGTGCAGTAAAGCAGACCTATATCACATGCCAAATGTAGGCTAGTGGTTCTTATTATACCTTAGTGTATGTAACATTAAGCAGAATTTGGAAGAAATGCAAAGTTTTTGGTCCTACCCCAGAGGTTCTAAATCTGTAGTGTGAAGTAGGTACAGAAATTTACATTCAAACAAGTTTTTCCAGGCAATTCGAATGCATGTTGCTGAATTCCAGGAAACACTGTCCCCTAGAGGTGTGCACAGCACAATCTGTGTACCTTACGCGGGGCCCTGTGCAGCACCCATTTGGATAAGGGTTTAGGTCGTTTAAATACATGGAACATTGGGGATCATGGGAAAAGATCTAAAATGAAAAGGTAGATGAATATTTGAAAATGATGCAGTGCCAAAGGTATATTTCGTCATTTCAAAATTTCATCAAAGTTCAGCTTTGTACCCAGGAGAGCAGCAAACTCCCATTTTCTTCCTCTTTTTTCCTCCTCCCCCTCCTCTTCTTCTACAAAACTCCCTACTCTCAGAGCCTGGAATCTATTTTATACGGCCCAATATTGAATAGACAAAATCATTTTTATGTGTTGCCTTGGGAATCCATCTATCATCTTTAACATTACTTCACTAAGAAAACTTATAAAGTATACATGATCCAACACAACCCTTTCCTAAGATAGGAACTTAAATGCATATTAACAAGGAAACCAGACAGACAAGATTCCAAGAGAAAAATAAAGCAATTTTACATTGTCAAAAACTAGCATGTAAATTGATTATATTACCTCTCAAAAAAAAAAATGCAGGAATCAGGAGGACCATATTAAGGAATTATTGACACATTCTGGGGTTTCCCAAATCTTTGTAGTCGTGTCTTAGGATGTTTCAATTAAAATGTAAAATTTTAAAATGTGATATAAACTCATAATTAGATAAGCACAAAAGGATATTCTAAAACCAGTTATAAATGAAGTTTGGATTCTTCATCTGCTTCTCTCCATTAGGACAAACTGTAATGCCCTTATTCCTTTGTTATATGAAGTGTGGGACTCAGACTTGCCGCGTCAGCATCACCTGGGTACTGGTCAGGAATAAAGAATTAGAGGGCCCTCCCCAGACCAACTGGAGCCAAATCTACATGGGACCCTGTATGCACATCAACTTTTGAGAAGCACTATTTTATTTCTCATTAGGACTTACCTCTGCAGGAACTCAGAGCCCATCTGTTAAGGAATACTCTCCAATTTTGGTGATATTAAATATCTTGAGTCTGGGTCTGAAATATTCACAGAGATTATGACTTTAGAATTGATTTTCAGAAACAAATCCACTTTCATAAATGCAAGTTTCTATGAAAATTATATTATTGACATTTCAATTCCTACTAAGGATTCTATAAAACAAGGCTAAAGTCTTCAATTTGGTGATTGACTCATGGGTAGAAAATGGCAAAGTCTCTTTCAATAGAGTAGGATGAAGGATCATACTAGTTAGGATTTTTTAAATGCGTGTTCAAAAGCACATAATACTGTAAAATAAATGTTTATTCCACCCCTCTCTGGTTTACTCCTGATTAGACTATCTGATGTTTGATCACTTTGAATGAAAATGCAGAAAAAAAATTGTTACGTTAAGCATCCATAAAACTCTCTAAATATCTTTGTCTATGAAGCCCATGAGCAAATATTAGTTTTTTACTTCATGACTCTCCACCTGACACATCCCATATACTCAATAAAAGACATCAACAGAAACCACTTCATAGTCAGTGTAGAGGTCTGACCACCGCACTGTATTTCTGAAGCTGATGTTGAATAATATTGTATGTCAACTATAATTATATATACATATAGTCACGGGACATGGAGTAGAGAGTGGGAATGGAGTCAATGAAATTGTAATAGATAAGTATGATATCGGGGGTGGGAGTGCAGTAGATGGGGAGAGGGGGTTGTTACTTTGTGAGGGTGAAAAGGATAACTATTGCATTGTTCTGTACACCTGAAACTAACAATAAAAAAAAAATTTTTTAAAGACATCAACAAAATTGTGAAACACACACACAATATAATGGGGGAAAAAGAAGAAATGAATAAAAGAATTAATTCATAATTGATATTTTTAAATTTCTCTTTTTTTAATTTAAACTACTTATTTTGCTTAGTTGCTGGCTTCCTAGAAGGTAGGCTCCAGATCTTCAAAACTGGGGTTTGATTTCTGGTAACCAGTTGTGATAAATAAAGTATCTAGTTTACTGTGGGTCAAGGACAGAGTTTCTGTCCTTTGAGGAAATTTCCCTCACTTTATTCCTTAACTATAACTGCAGCCCATACCTAAGCTAATCAGCATGCAAATATATGCAGAATTTTTTAAAAGAAACATGCAAAAGAGTAGATAGATGAACACAAAACCATCAGCATAATCAAACAATTTAAAGCATGTTCCTTTAATGAATTCATGATGTATGTGATGGAAAAGCTTAGTTTTATTCACCATAATAAAACACTACACAATTTTGATGACCCAATTTTTGCTCATTTAAATGATTTTATCTTTTAGTTTGATTTACTGATCTTATTGCTAACTTTGCATTTTTCCAATTTATGCCAATTTCTGAATTCTTCTCATGTCATTTTTATACAATTTCACTCACTGTAACAGTCACTTTTCTAACATTTCGATATTTGCTAATCGACTACAATATTATAGGTAATCAGCTTCTCATGGAGAGGAATTTGCCCTACCTTTAGTATAAAAACGCTATGCATTCAGCAGAAAAAATTCACTTGTAGTATTATTCTTTGAAGAATACATACCCTCACTTTTGTGAATAGAATAAAAAAATCGTGGTAGATATTTGTGATTTGGCTTATATAATTCAAAATTTCCATTTTTGCTGTATAATTACATATATTTAGTTTTAAATGTAGCTAGACATAACATTTAAACAAAAAAATATATAGCTTGATTTTATAGGACTATATTTTTGTTAGGAGTTAGGAGCTTAGCTACTTCTGTAAACATACAGACGATAAATACAACCATGGGCAGTGTGTGTAGAGTTCCTCAATGTCTATCAAGTAGCTTAATGCTATCAAAGTACTCCAATGATAATGAAACTCAAGGCTCAAAGGACAGTGAGAATATTATTCCATATAATGTATTATGCATCAATAGTTTCAGGCAGGCAAATTCTATCAGCCTCTCAGGCCACCACAACAGAGACAGTGAAAAGAATATTAACTGATTCAAGAAATGGAATAATAGAAAGAAGAAAGGGAAACCAAAGGGAGTGAAAATATATACCCCTTCTTTTTAATTTTTTTAAATCTCTGGCCATCTTTTTATATCTACCTTGAATTTTAGAGATGTACTTTGTGGGTTCTCTCTCTGCTCCTAGTCTCCATTCCCCAAATCTACATCTGACCCTCCTGTTGGCTCCACTTCTCTCTCAATCATGCTCTTTTTGTTTATTTGACATCAAAGATCAATTCAAGGTTAAAGTTAAATATATACTTGTTGCCATTCAGTCCCAGACATTTACTTATTAAGTTAAAGCTTTTGATTCAAAACAATCCAATATTATGACCATACTCTAATTTCAACCCTAATTAATATGTGTATCCCACAGCACATGACATTAATTCCACTTGAGCAATATTTTTTTTTTCCTGAATAGAAAAACTACTCTGTCACAGAGCAAATTTTAAAGATTTGCTGAAGCTCCTTTACCCTGTAACAGTGTCTAGTTGTCATTTTAAGAAAGATAAATTGGGTCCATTATCAAGAAATAGTTGCTATTGCCAATTTTTTTTAACACCAAAACTGCACCCTGATCTTTAAAACCCATTTTTATTGATCACTCTCATATCACGTTATATTGGACAGACATTTTAAACAGTCTTAAGACCCTTTCTCATCATTGCATAAGAAATGAAGCAGACTATTTCTATTGATGTTTACGAGGAGATGTGTGCTTCCTTTCTTGTGTACCACATGAAAAATTAATATATTCTTACTATCAGGCAGATTACACAAATTTGCATGGGTATTTTGAAAATAACGAAAGGGTTGAAATAGCGCGGAGAACTTTTTTTAACTTCATTGTTTTCCCAAGCAGCACAGATAAACAGCTTTGCAAAAATTTCCCTGTTCAGTTTAAACATACTACGTGCTCAAGTGTTTCAACATGTGGATTTTTAAATACAAAGGAGGACTTCCCCTGAATATCAGGAATTTACCTACTTAATTAAATTGTCCCAATAGCTCTGTAAAGACACATTAGTCATTTTTTCCTGGCTCTGCTACCCCCTTTCATCCAAGTCAAGTATTCTGAAGGTCTTCTACTATTTGCAAATTTGACTTACAGCCGGCTCAGCAGTTTCAATACAGGCATGTGACACAGCAGGTACATGCATATGTCTGCTCATCTTTTTATCATTGCTGTTTAAATAAAGACATGAGTCCTATTTATGAAAAAATGGTTGCAGGAGGATATCAGTCAAAAATCTGAGGAACATGAAACAAAATAAAATGTGCAACAGGAATGTTATGGATATTTTGTAGTAATAAATTTGGTGGATAGTGTGAGGGCTTCTTGCTCTGTTCTATTTTATTTTTTTAAATAGCCTTACTTAACATTTTAGGCAAAGTGACTCCAAATGAAACAATACCACATGATGTATATACATTCATATACATATATACATATGTGTGTATGTATAAATGCATAGATGTGTAAAATCATTTGATATGTATAAATTATTTAAATGTGAATGGAAAAGGAGATGAGAAGAAAGGCTTTTTTGCTCCTTTAGCTCCAGTTAAGGCCTCAGCTCACCTGGCCGTACCCTCTATCTCCCAACAGCAGCTCGTACCCTCTACCCTCTGGCCCCTTCTCAGGGTAAGCCAAGAAATTGAATATTACAACCCAAGAGTATGCCTCAGGCAGTCCCCGTAACACAAGTAATGTCACTAGGATTGTGGGACAAAGTCATCAAAAATATAACTAATTAACTCCCTTTTGTCACTGCTATAAAATGCCATTTGCAGCAGCCGTTTTATGATAAATAAAAAGTATTCGACCTACGAGCACGTATACCTATTTTTTTGAGAGAGCACAATTCAATACTCTATTATTCAAGCTTTAACAAAGTTTTACAAGCTAGACCCAAAACTATACATTAAACCAAAATTATGTTTGAAATAGGTTCTTTTATAGGTTAGAACAAATGATTTCCAGATGAGAGTCAAAACTCAAAAATAGAGCCCAGAATTCAGAACTGTTTGGTCGAATTATGGAATTTGGGGGCTAAGACAAAATGAAGGCTCAAAATCTGCTAAAAGCACATATTTTTGGTCTCTGCTCCTTGGAGAATGTTCATCATGGATGCTATGGAATTTCTGTCAATTTCTAAAATAACCATATATTCTACTTTTGGAAACCTAAATAAATAAAAAGAAACACAGCTTCCTGCATGTAACATAGCATAAAGTTCAAAATGAAAGCTGGGAGCTAAATCCATTAGCTGGAACAGTTCAGATCAAATCTAGGCAAAGCGGCTGCATTGCCTCTGTGCTCCCACTCATCTCCATTTTTGTTAAATTATTTTTTTCTTGTTTCACCAGATACATAGTCTCCTGCCTTGGGAAAGGGAACTATGAAAAGAATACATAGGCTTCAGTCATCCACAGAATGTTCTTTTCTTTGAAACCAGAAAACATTACCAAATCATAAAATAATTTCAGATTCCCATATTTTGTGACAAATCTATCCCTATTTCAGCACAGTGAATGTATGCAGCAGCTTACTGACATGGATACAATGTAACACAGAAGAAAAAGACCAGACTTTTGATTTGGGAATATCAGGGTTGAATTCCAATGGCAATGCCTACTAACAAGCAAAGATCTCTCTGAGCTTCAATTTTCTTCTCTGTAAAATGGGAATAATACCTAGTTTTCAAGGATGTTGAGAGGGTCAGAAATAATGTATATAAAGTCAATA
This sequence comes from Hipposideros armiger, assembly GCF_001890085.2. Taxonomy (NCBI): domain Eukaryota; kingdom Metazoa; phylum Chordata; class Mammalia; order Chiroptera; family Hipposideridae; genus Hipposideros; species Hipposideros armiger. The sequence continues at coordinate 692,361 of NW_017731575.1, forward strand.
ACAGAGTCCTTGAATCATAATAGGAAGCCAATGTGAGACCTATTACATTACTGGCATTACAGGAGCAAATAGAATTCGCATGCCTTCAACCAGATTTATTCAGCAATGCCTCCCTGGATCTACGGATATCCAAGGGCATCAAAGGTCTGTATCAAAGATTGCCTTTTCCTTGAAGTCTAGAGAGGCAAACCCTGTCTCCTTTAAAACTGTTACACACTTTTTTTATGGTAATTGCTATTAACAAGTACAAAGCTGTTGCCCCTTCCAGGACACGTGCTAGAAACCTGAGAAGAGCTTGTATCTTTATCTCTAGCCACTGCTCATTGCAACAGTCACCTTGGGTTGCCATGCACTGTCTACTACTTTTGTCACTCCCTTAATCCATGACCTTTCATGACCTGGCACTCCTCACCTTGCCATTCAAAAGCCTCTAAATTGGTCGTTCTGCCTCCAGTCCTGCACCTCCACTATGGTTCCTCACACTGTTAACAGAATGTGTTTTTTGTGTGTTTTTTTTAAAACACAAAACTCATGAGAGCACTAGCTTTGTAAATCTTTTCTCCTTTCTCTATTTAAAAGACAAGTCTAGGGCAGGATGGCATGCTCTTTCCTGAGAAGGTAGATTTGGGCAGGGGCCTAGAGCTTGGGTTTAGAATTGCACCCTCTGGACTTGCCGCGCAACTCCACCACCCACTAGCTGTGTGACTTAGGCACTTCCCAACTCCTGTACTTCAACTTCTCTCTTTAAAACGAGGTTTGTTGGTAGAAGAAGGAAAAGGGGGTCAAATATATGGTGATGGAAGGAGAATTGACTCTGGGTGGTGAACACAGAATGCAATATATAGATAATGTATTATAAAAATGTACATTTGAAACCTATGTACTTTTAAAACCAATCTAATTCTAATTAAATAAATTAAGAGTTAATTAATAAAATGAGGTTTCTCGGGAGCATTAAATGCAATAATTTATAGTGGCTAGCAGAGGGCCTCCCATGCAAAAATCTTTAGGCAGATGCTTTTTGTTATTCATAACTTGATCTTCCACTTTCAGCTGTACCCTCACCTTCTACTTCTCCCCCAGCCAACACCACACACTGGAAGTTCCCCGATGGGGTTACATTCTCTCAGACCTCTTTGCCTTAGAACATACGGTTACTTCTGCCTGGAAGGAAGTTCCCATCTCTGTTCACTTCATCAATAATAGTAATAATACATAGCAAGTACGACGTAGTGCCCACAATCTTGGGCATGCAAGAAATAAAACTTATTTTATAATAACTAAAACTAATTTTCTATTCTGAGCTCCAGTTTTCTGGGAAGCAAAAACTTACTATCAATCAACTCATGTATCCACCTCTCTTTTACCATCTCCTTGGGGCCGTATCTAAGTTCTGAGTCACTCACACAGCACCACGGTGTTGGGAAGGGGCAGTTGTTCAGTGATGGTTACTATACTTGTATTCCTGATAATTGTACTGTCTTCACCCAGCTTTTGGTCATTGATCAGGCAGCCCTGGGAACTCTTCTTCCTGTTTTCATGCCCTTGTTGGCCCTCAAGTATTCATTCTGCTACTTCTGCCTCATTCTAAAACTGTGAGACAGACAGCCTCTGATAGTTCTGCCTAAATTCCTCAGAAAGTGGTTTATTTTCTGGGGTCCTGTCATCTCCCTGATCATAATCCTGTCAGTACATAGATGTCCTAGGTCCTCTGCAGAGGCTGTGTCCACCCTCTCCTGCTGAGGCTTTTGGTGGTGGGAGTTAGGGAAAAGATGCAATGTCCCTTCTGAAGGACCCTCCAGCTGACACTTCATATATCCTCTTTCTCAACTTTCTCTAGTCTGACTCAAGAGAGTTTTTCCTAAGCCTTAGTTCCTTTGGAGTCAATTCATTCTACATGTTTCTTCTCTGCTTTTGGCTGTAACACACCTTTTGATAAGGCAGTGAAATCAGCAGTCTACCTGCTCTAATTGGGAATAGTAAAATGGTAGCAGGAATATTAGAAGGAAAAATATTGCTTACATTTCAACATATTATCACTATGTAATATTGAAAATAGCTAACATTCATTGGATGAATTAGCCAGATACGGCCTCACATAATTCACAGTCTTTATCAGTCAGGATCTCAGCAGGCAACAGATGGTGCACTCAAATTAGGATGCTTTGAGTAGGGTTTACAAAGGGTCTATTTTCAAATGTAGATAAAGCAAAAAAGATAATGCAGTTCTCTGGGGCTAGCATTGGGCTGGGGAGGGTTACCATTTTTATATCTGAAAAGACATAGATGGGGAGCAATAACTGGAAGGCAGAAGGAGAGCATCATGGAGACCTGCCATGCCGAGGGGAGCAGTCACCTTTAATTAAGAGGCAGGCAGCCAGAGGTAAACCTGCCCCAGGAAGGCCTATGGGATAAACACCACAACCGCACCCATGGCTCTCCCTCATATCAAGGGGAAGCCACAGCACAGGGGAGACGCGTAGGTCATACAGGTCGGTTTTTGTAGAGCAGAAGGCAGTACAAAGAAGAATGGAGAACAGATCTACATGGTCCAGTGGAAGATATCCTGTGCATGGTCTATGAGAAAATTCCTATGTATTCTTCAAGTTTAACTCTGTCTTAGTCAGCTCTGGCTACTCTAACAAAATACCACAGACTGGATAGCTTGAACAACAGACATTTACTTTCTCTCAGTTCTAGAGGCTGGATGTCTAAAATCAGGGTGCCAGCTGGTCAGGGTCTGGTGAAGGCTGTCTTCCTGCCTTACAGATGGCCACCCCTTCACTGTGTCTTCACATGGACTTTCCTCGGTGGGTGAATGCACATGGAGAAGAGAGATCTCTCTTTCTCTTCTTATAAATCCACTGATCCCATTATGAGGGCTCCACCTCATGACGTAACCTAACCCTAATTAGCTCCCAAAGGCCCTCCTCCAAATATCATCACATTGCAAGTCAGGGCTTCAACATACGAATTTCAGGGGGACACAAATATTCAGTCCATAACAAACTCAAATAGTGTTTTGTTAGTGAAACCTTCCTCATCTAGCAGAACTGGCTCTTCCTACATTTTGCCTCATGCTACAGTCCTTTTGTACATACCTCTGTGGAAGACATACACATATTGCATTTTTAGTAAATGTCTTTATCTTTCACTTTATTGAGTGAGTTAAGGAGAGAGAAAATTTTTGCTTGTTTTTTTCTGACACCAATGACAGTGCCTAAAATATAAACTATACTTTGCTGGCTGAATGAACAGATAAATGAATGAATGCCTTTTCTCCATTGCTCAGGATCAAACTCCTTAAAAGACAACCCCCTTACAGATAAATAAACAATTCATGATGTGTTCCTTCTTTTCCTGATAAAATATGTGTTGTTTAATCATGTCATTCCATAGGTAATATTTCAGCATTTGTCAAATACAAGCTGATTTGTTCTGATGTTGTGAATTTTAGACATAGCTAGAGAAAAGGGAAGGAGAAGTTTGTGGCAGGGTGATAAAATATATACTGTATCTATTTGGAGGCAGGCATATCTATGAAGTTCCCTAGCTTGTCAAGTAGAGATTACTCAAGTTGAATGCAAAAGTTAACATGAATTCAACAAGAAACCCTTATACAGGGCCGGCCAAGTGGCGCGTTGGTTAAGACCTGGCTTGGGACGCCAGAGGGCCCCGGTTCGGATCCCACATATGAGGGCCAGTGACACTGCCCTCTACAGCTAAGATGCTGAACAACAGCTCAACCTGGAGCTGGTCTGCCGTGAGTCGCCAGCAACGGCATAGGCTGCAGCCCCTGCTGCAGTGGGCTGCCATAAGCTACCATGTGTAGCTGGCAGCCAACATGAGTGGCCAGCAGCCTCCATGAGGGCTGTCCAGAGGCCAGCAACTGATCTGCCTTGCCCAGGAAGAGCGCAATGATGGTGCCAGCTTGGGCCAGTGAAGCGACATCCTCCACAACTAGACTGAAGAACAAAATGACAGCAACTTATCTGTCCCCCTTCCCCCGATTCCCCAGCGCCGTTCCCCTCCCCCAATTCCCCAATAAAATCTTAAAAAAAAAAAAGAAAAGAAATCCTTATACATGATCCCTTCTACAACTATAATACATCTGAATGCATTTTTCTTGTCAGAATAAAGTTTTCTGATTTTGGAAAAAGCAAATGTATATAAAAAATTGGGTTAACTATGAATTCCCTATGTCAAGCAGAGGTATAAACACAGCTATACTGTCAATGCATTTCACAAAGACACTTGATCAAACAGGGGAAGGAGGTGACTTTTCTTACTAAACTCAGGCCTTGATATGAGGCTGCATGTACCTGAAGAAAGTACTTTTTGTTCACCTAAAGGAGTAATTCATTGATTCATAAGAATTTGACTCAGAGGGGGCATCTTTTTCAATTTACTGTGAGGTATTTACGAGTATATGCCAGCAACAGCCCCAATCTCAAGCTCACCTCAAATTCAACAGAGTTCACCCTTGAACAACCGTGGGTGTTAGAAATGCCAACTCCCCACAGTTAAAAATCTGCATAGAAATTTGACTCCCCCCAAAACTCAGTTGTTCCTTGGTATCCACAGGATATTGGTCCTATGGTCTCTGCAGTGTATTGATATCCCCACAGACATCAAAATCCATGGATGCTCAAGTCTCTTATATAAAAACGGTCTAGATTAAAGCATACAATCTGCCCTCCACATCTGCAGATTCCCAACCATGGATGGAAAATGGTGTTTTCAATATGTGGTTGGTTGAATCTGCAGCTGTGAAACCCATGAATTCAGAGGACCTGAGGGTCAACTGTATATTTACTGAAAAAAAATCTGTGTGTAAGGGGACCCATGCAGTTAAAAGCCATGTTGTTCAAGGGTCAACTGTATATCAAAATAAGCTCTCCATCCTATGCCTCTATCTTTTTAACAATATAATCATTATCATCAACTTGTTTAAGATCAAGGTATCCATTTTAAATTTATGGATTTAAATAAAGCTATGCTGTATATCACTGTGTACCAGAGACTATAGTAGCTGTTTAGAAACAGTGAAAAAGAATATAAGTAAGACAAGGACCAGGATCTCAAAAGGAAAGTATTTAGTTTAAGAAATAAAATGCAAAGCCATGGATTCACAAATGAAATGGACAGTAAATTGAAATTGTCAAATGATAAGAACAGAAATAGTCATATGGTGCCTGTGTGTGCCTGACTCCAGTCCCTCTCTTTTCTCGCCATCCTCATGCCTTTTGATCTCCATGAGGTAGATGGAGGGGGATTCAGTAAACTCCAGCTCTGTCAGCCCCCTTCATGTCTTGCCATTCAGTACGATAATTGATGACACCTAAATCTTGTGCAAAAAGAGAACATGGGCATTTTTAGAAAACTTCGTTATTTTTAATAATGGAAAACATACAATCTAAGTAAAAATAATGTGCATAATATGCAAATGTATTTTTTAGGACAAACCCCTCCCAATATTTTGCTCACGTACTTCCAAAAATAATTTTCAAAAGGCATACAGCCCTTTGACATCTTTAAGTTGACATGTAAAACTTTCAACGTCTTCAAGTAGTTGTAAAGGATGTAATTTCTGATATATGATGAATGTTGACTTGCTTAAAGAAAACTATTACTCAGCTTATTTAAATATATCCAATGGGAAATAACCATAGCAATTTGAAACCCTAAAGTATCCATTTTAAAAAAATACATGACCAAACTGTTTTGTATATCACTCCTTTTTCTCTTTGAATTCACATTTCCATTCTATTTGACTGCAGAATTTCATCTTTATGTAATATATATTTTAGGCAGGAAATCTTATGTTGGTAACTCATCCATATATTTCTATTTTCTAGAAACACAATACTCTAAATATTTTAGTTAAATTAATATTTTGATAATTAGTATGCAATCAGTCATTATGTAACAAATGCACTATGCATTATGTAAATGCAACTAATACATTTGATGCTTTGATAATTAGTAAACGTACAATGGAAAGTATTATCTGAAATATATGTCTGTGAGAGAGATGAACTTTTCAAATAGTTCATGTACCTATGAACACATATTCATTATTTCTAGAATAAGATAGAGTTCTGAATCAATTCTGTTCTTTTTACTTATATGTGCAAGTAAGCATTCAGCAGCCTTGTCCAAATAAATAAGTAGTAGGGAACAACAGTCTTTTTTCTTCCCTGTAGTAACATCACTCGATTATTTAGTGATGTTACCAAGTTTTATGTAAAAAAATTACATCTTATGAAAATCAAAATTAGTGATCAATCAAGTGTCAACGTGGTTAGGTTCTTCTTTATATTTTGTTGAAAGAAGTACATTGGAAGCCACTTGTCTTCTAAAGGATTTATTACCAGTTCTTTCATTAGGGGCTCTAACTTTCTCAGCATCAACATTTTGAATTGTCTCTTTGTTTGATATGAAGGAAGTTTACCCCAGAGCAATACACCAGAATGAGACTCTGGATTTGTGAGAGGATAACTGTCCCTTTTTAAAGTGGGAGGAGATTCCTGGTGAAAGACGAGGTAGGAGTTGAGAAACCAGTATAATGTTTCAAACACAGATCTGTTTTAGGAAAAAGTAAAAATGAAAGTTGAAGATTTGGATATCAATTCCATGCCCTTAAAAGGTCTCCATGGAACCCCAAGAATACTCATACCTCATTTTGAAGATTGCTGCCCCAACCTACATCATTCCAATCAGATTAGGGGCCCTCAACTCTTCTTCTGAAAATAACATTTTGCTAGGCCACTTTATTTTTTTTATTATTTAATTTTTTATTGTATCAGTTATGTACAGTATTGTTCATGCAATTTTGCTAGACATTGTACATGTCAAAACAAACTCCCAAATCCTTGTCATCTAAGACTTTATATTCTAAGGAAAAGCTTCCATGTATTTAATTTAAATGCTATACTGGTATTTATTAGGAGAAGTAACTTCTCTAAATTGCTTTAATCCTTCTATGAAATAAAAGCATGTGTCCATGTACCAGCAAAGAATTACTCTGCAAATTGTTAGATTTACTCTATATTATTTCCTGAATCAGATCATTGGAAGTCTGTTCTACGAACATCAGAACGCTCCTCTTACAGACCTTTTTCCAGTCCAAGGACACTAGTTAGCTCTGAAGTTCAGTCACTGTTTCCCATTAGCATTCCTTCTGGGCATGGAGAATTTGGAAAACTCCCCATCCTAAGCCCAGTGCCCAGCCTTCTTGTTTTCCTGAGTCCCCAATCTTCTAAAGGTGTTTGATGTCCCCGGCACCTTCGGAGAGCCTGTGTTGTACTGTAATATTTTATGAACAAAGAAAGAAAAATCCTGAATATTGTATTTTACATCTCAACTGAAATAGTCCATGTCAAAGAAACTACCTACACAATAAACATATAAAATTCTTCCCACATATCTCTTTAAGGAATATATGTCTTTTGAACATTTAGCAAAGGAATAATATTAAATATAACAATTATTATAAGGTCACAATGGCATAAAATTCGAGTTCGCTTTCCTGCAGCATTAAAAATGTGTACTAGGCCACTTTAGCTAATGCTCACTAACACTCAGTACTCTCCCTACGTAAGATATAAAAACATAGACCTGTGAATCTGTCTTCATGACCCATGGCTCTTTCAAATATGTCTTCCCACCATGACCTCATTCCTGGGAACCTAATCCCATCCTCCCATTTTATATACATATTTTGCTTACTTTCACAGAATAACTTTGATCATGTGGCTTTCTTAGCTTGGAATGACTCATCCCGTATCACCCCCCTATCCAAATGTGGTTATCTTCTTAGATCACTTCACTCAGGAAAATTCTCCTTCCCACTGCAGACACAATTGATCTCTGAATTCGCACAAACTTACACAAAGCATGGCTATAAATATTGGGACTACTTTTTTGGAGGGGAGGGGATTAATGAAAATCAGTTGCACTGCCTAAACATATAATTGTTTACTGTTTGTTACTCTTTCATATTTATGAATTTTGCATTTCCAATCAGGCAGAGATTGGACAATGTTTTAAAACAGTGTTATATTTCTATAAATAACAGTGTTATATTTCTGTTTTCCACACGTCTTTCTAAAAGTCCTTTGTGTATCAAATAACCAAATAAATCTTCCAAAAGAACTGTGGCTAGTGCACTAGTTAAGTACTTATTCACTACAAGTGTTAGTAGTGAAACTTTTCAACAATGTAAGTTATCACTTATTTGCTGATTCTGCACTGGACAGTAGAAGCACCCACATATTAGTAAGTAAGTTGATATTACAGAATTCTATCAGAAAAAAAATTCTGCTAAGTAAATATATTCATAGGTTGTGAAATTCATTTTTTCTTTTCAAAACAAGACTTTACTTAACACAATAACACCTTGGGTCACTAGTCCTGGTGAAGTAAAACATGATTTACTATTTCCTAAGTGCTGTTGCCAGGCTGAAAAATGACAAAACAGAGATTAAACCATTGAAACCTAATTAAAACCTCGATAACAACATTATTAACCTTGGGTTAATAACATATTTCCTGAGGAATCACAAGGAAGATACAGCACAGTACCAAGTATTCTAGCTATTAATATATGTTTTCTTTGCCACAGCCAACTAATGCCCTCATCTAAGGTGAATAGACTCGCTAAGAAAAGGCCATGTGGAGTTTCACAGTAAGGCATAAGTAAATGTTTGGCACTAACATCTAATAAATGATGGGTGCTTTCCCCAGTCCAGAAGCCTGGAATTATTTATTGCTAGCTTGAATTCTAATTACAGTTATTACATGTACTACTAATTTGATGATGATTTGTTCTATACTGAGATTTAAGCATTCCAATTATACATTTTTTCTTTCCAATAAAATTATACAGATTATATAAAATTTATTTTGCCCAAGTTTGGCAGAATGTTAGCCACATACAGTGATAAATCAGTATTTCCTGAGGAATCACAAGGAAGATACAGCACAATACCAAGTATTCTAACTATTAATATATATGTCTATTGTCTTAATTTACAGAGATAAACCAGAATTTTTAAAGAAGATTCTATAAAATTATTTGAACATTTTGGGGCTAGAAGTGTGAATTCCTAACAAAGGATGGGTCAGACAGTGTGTATGTAGAAAAATTTAGACCCTAAGTACAATTTTGTTGCTGAGATTAGATGCCAATATACCTGTAGACCTCATATAATATGCAACAAAGAGGCAAAGGGCCAAAAGGCATTGAAATCCAGGAGCATGAGCACAGATTTAGTCTTTATGAGTCACAGTTTCAGTGAAGTATAAAACAGCAAGTTAAGAGAGTTAGGTTAATTTGTTTGCTGATGTTTAAACAATCCGATCAAAAATTTATTGATAGTTGACAAATGACAACTGATCAATGTCATCAGAACGGATCTAAGAAAAAAGAATTTGTGACAAGTAAAAAGTCTTTCATTTGGTGGCCAGATGACTGTTTCTGGAGAGGGGCTCTGGTTCTGCCAGTAGAAGTTATTTGGTCAAAAAACACAGCCTTTGTAGGTAGTTCATAGCATTGATATGAAAAGGGAACATGAGCCTAGAGGAATATGATGAAATGATATACATGAAGGAGAAGTTATGAGGATGAACACAAAGCAATTCTCCTTCTACCATATCCTCATTAGCATACGAACAAGTAGAAGCCAAAGAAATAAATCAGCACTGTACAGCTTGTGCTGCATAAGGAGAGAATCTGTTGGTTTGTAAATATAAAAAAAATGCATTATAATTCTCATTTAACTTGATTTTTCACAAGATAGTGTTCTGTTGATTGTCCCAACCTTCTTGAAACTCCTCTCTGCTTCTGTAACACCATTTCTTGACTCTCCCAAGGGTTATTCCTTTCCATTCTCCTTTGGAGGCTGCTCTTTTTCTTCCTTATATGTTAATGTTGGGTTCCCCCATCTTCTCTCTTTGGCCCTCTTCATTTTTACTACATATAATTCCCCAAAGTAATGACCTAATTACCCATGACCTCAACTATTTACTGCCCACCCTTAACCCTGAAATCTATATCTTCCTTCCCAGACCCATATAGCCCAGTACTAATTAAACATGTCCAGTGGATGACCCCAGACCTATATATTACACCACATATAAAGTTGAATTTTCCCCTCCCCAACTTTCTCCTTCCTCATCTGAAGGAATGGCACAACAGCCACACAGTTGTCCAAGGCAGAAACTCTAGAAGTCACCATGTGCGCAGTTGTAGTAGTCACCATGTGCCTTGCCCAAGTCCCCTTTATGAGCAGTGAGCACATCTCCAAGTTGCTGGGACTATTGACTGTTACAGTTCATAGCTGCCACCTTTTTCTGGAAAATTGTCCTTCCTTGAGGGGAGCCACCTTTTCGTGAACTTAATTATTCCAGGGGGGCTCACGGGTAAAAATATTGACTGCTAAAGGGAAAAAAGCCCCCTCTGTTGCCTCAATGCTATGGTGCAGTTTACGCACGAGTCCTTCTCTTGAGGACCAGGTTAAGCCTCAACTTCACATGAGACCATGCCTTCGTTAGGTTTTTCCCCTGTCTATTCTGCTTGAAGAGCACTTGTCTTAATGAAACATGAGCACCTGACACCCTGTTTCAAGCTCTGCTTCAAGAGAACCCAGACTTGAATACGCTCCATACCCAGTATGTCAGTACTATTCATTCTACCTCCTTGAGAGCTTCCAAATCTATGCCCCTTCCGTCAACACTGTCACTGCCTTAGTTTGGGTTTTGTTTGTGTGTTTATTTTGTATCATGTTTTTACCTTGTTTATTGCAGTAGATCACTAGTTTCCCTTTCTCCTATCCTATCCTTCCAACACATTCTCTTCATTACCGCTACAATATTCTTTCCAAAATACAAATTTGATACCGTCACTTCCCAGCATAAATTTCTATTGACTATGGAATAAAGTTGACTTTTTTTCCATCGTGATATTTATGATGTGTCCAATGTATATATACCCTAGCTGACATTCTATTCTAATCACCACCAGTAGGGCCTTAATGAATCCTACACATTTATTCCAACTCCCATCTCCATGGCTTTTTCATTGCATGCACTGATGGTTCTGCCCCAAACTTATCTCTTCACAGGATGAATAATCCCCAGTTAACCTTCAGCAGTGGGTACCAGGACCTCCAGGAAGATCCCCTTGGTGTTCCCACCTCTCCCTTTCAGTTGGCCATTAGCTCAGGTAGTTTGCCTATACATACATCTCCACAAATACTTCTTATAATCCTCTAATTATTTATGTTTTCTTTACCACTCTTTGAGTGCAGGAGTGATTTTGTCCCCTGTGCCTCACCTACAGATATGTATTTAGCAGACACTCAAAAGATAAATTTAAAAGGTAGTGATCTTAGAAAGAAAAACAGCAGCAGACGTTTCTGACCACTGAGTAAGGTGGGGATTCTGAGCTCCTCTAAACAATGCACTGCCACAGTCTGTACAAAAGTGCACCACAGCCCACTCAGGGAAGCAGAAGGGGGTTACTAAAAGTACAATGCCATCAGGTCGAGTAGAACAATAAAGGCAGATAACAACACGTTTTACTAGTTCCGAATGAGTTGGAGTTGGGGGCTGTAATGAAAACACATGTAAGGCATTCAGGACCAGTTTCATGAACGTGTGACCAGTGTAATTGCACAGGGCTTCGCATTTAAAATATCCCATTCTTGGTTTAATGCTCTGCTGTCAGCATTTTGGAATGTTTAATAATGCTTGTAAAAGGGGCCCCATATTTATTTTTTCACTGGATTCACAAATTATATCACCAGTCCCGTGTACATTATTTCCAGAATTAGTTACATGTTAACCCATGAGTGAACCTGTATAAAAAGATTACTGATCACACAATTTTATTTACTTCCAAGTAATATATTACCTTCTAAAGTTAGTTTTTCCTCCTCCCCTCTCTACTCTCTCTACTTGTCTTAGCTTCATTTTCCCTGACATCACAGCCTGAGACAAAGGCTCATGTGAGGGTCTGGGAACTAAGGCTGAAAGGACAGTAGATCCAGGTAAGGGTGTATTTTCAAGTTGCCTGACCACATGGGCAGAATTCTCATCCCATGGGGCCCCCTGAAGGGCCTTATCAACTGTGTCCTAGAGGGAGGTGAAGCACAGTTATTTATCCGTTGGCTTTCATACCCCATTGGTCATGGATAGCCCCACAGGATTTTCTACCCCTCCTTCTACTGAGTATGCCCTTATATCAAGCAGATTCCTGAGAGCATCGGAGAAATTAGTACAGGTATGTGGTGTGGTCCCCAGTGGGGCACTGCCAGATTGCACCTGCCCAAAGCTGCTGAGAGACCCCACAGAGCTGGTTGATGCAGCAGAGGGCAAAGTAAGAAATGGGGCCAAGAAGATATGGTACTGAAGAAACGTCCAAATCCCACTACTCAGCTCTTTCTAATTTATATTTTTTTTACCTGTTTAGATATCTGACTCAACCACTTAAAATGCAGGCTCCTAAAAAGCAAAAGTTGAGGCTTTTCAACTCATACTTTTTACATAGTGCCTAGTCTACAGACCTTCAAAAATAGGTTGTCAAAATGAAATTCACCCTATTTCAGATTTGTCTGAGACTTTGAATACTTAACCCAAACAGTAAATGTCAAGAGCTTCAATGTTGCTGTGCACACGTACAGGCCTCTCATGCAAACCACGCTGAGGAAATATGATCAAACCCCTCATATATGCAGCATTCCACAATGTATTCATAGCCTCCAGCCTACTCCAGGAGAGAATCAGTTCTTTGGCATGAGTTGTTGAATGGCTGTCAGGGAGTGATAGAGGTGCTTTGCCTTCACCTCAAGAGAAAAGCGATGCATTACAAAGCAGATGATCTATTGCCACTATCACCTGCCTGGCTAAAGAGGAGAGAATTAGAGGGCTGTCCTAGAAGCAAACTGCACTTTCACAGATGGCAGGACGAGGATATATATGAGTTTCTATTCCAAGATCTAAGTGGAATTTTGGAGAGCTTTGGACTTCCCAATAATATAAGTTTGTGTGAGGTAGACTGAGGCAGAATGCCATAAGCAGCAAACCAGAGGAGATTTGGAGTCACATTTGGAGACTTTCAATTGGAGCTACTCACCAAAGAAATCTTGGGGGGAATCCAAAGGAAAAGAAGCCTCAAAGGAAGAATATGCCCCTTGTTTGTCCCTCTTATCCCCAACTCAACTTTGGAGGCACCAGGAACCATGCAGGCAAACATTATGGGCTTCCAAGTCTAAAGTAGTAGTAAGCTGAGGCAAGAGAGAAAATTAAATTAGTTAAGAATTCAGTTTTAATCATGACACTGAAACACATTGATTACTAGAAGGATGTTGTTCTTGGTTCAGAATGTAAATAGAGGCTTTTTAAAAAGTCTCAGTGTCACTAGAAAAATCTATGGGACCTCCTGACATATCATCCATGGGGTAGAAAATCTCTAGTGTATAAATGTGGCTGGAATGGGACATGGGGAAAAAGACTTCTGCTATCACTATATAGAGACCAACAAATTCAATATATTTCTTAGAACTCTTCCATACTTATCTGATGACTACATGCATGAATGAATTAATTAAGTCCCAGATAAAGACTTCTGGTATTATCAAAGTAGAAATCATTGAAGTGAAATTCTAATGAAATTCATTCAGAAATTTCTACAAAATTAGAACCTTAACTGGAATGTTTATAAACCTGGTAGCCAAGGAGACATCATGCCATCATAGAGCCAGAATTAAATTGTGCTTCATTAATTAAGAGGGGGTATATTTCAAAGTGGGATGTAGGAAACATAGGCAAATTATGCAATTATTCTGCCTTTTTCTACAAAGCCCTTTGATGTAAAAAGAGCTTATTAAAAGATCTCTGGTATAGGGAGAAGTAAAATGAAAGGAGAAAGCTTTATGAAATCTAATCTTTTCTTTCTTTTTCTCTTTGTAGTGAGAAAGATATATAGATTGAGTAATGTTATATTAATCAGAAAATATGGTTGGAAATATTGAGTGGTTGAAATTAAAGATAAAGTACAAAAGGAAGGAAAAGTAAGTTTTGACTGGAAAGTGGTATGAAAATTATTCAATGGCATTTTACCCAATAATTTTGTTCTTGTCTTGATTGAAACTTACTTCTTCTTCCTGCCATATCCCTTGGATTTTATTTCATTTCTTAACTTCAGAAGAGGCAGTCATTCAATGTATCATTTTGTTCTCTGTGCTAACTGATTAATTAATATACATTTGAACATCTGTTACAAAATTTATCAAGTAACAAGAACAAAATAATTTATATATAAGTATTCCCTTTTTTTGTTCTTTTAATTTTTTTTCAGTAACAGTTGACAGTCAATATTATTTTATATTAGTTTCAGGTGTTATAACATAGTCATTAGACATTTATATAACATATGCAGTGATCCCCTGATTAGAGTAGTACACCCCTGGCATTATACGTAGTTGTTGCAACACTATTGACTATATTCTCTATGCTATACTTCACATCCCAATGACTACTTTGTAACTACTAATTTGTATTTCTTAATCTCTTCACCTTTTTTATCTACCTCCCCAACCCTCTTCTCCTCTGGTAACTGTCAGTTTGTTCTCTGTATCTATGAGTCTGTTCATTTTTGTTTGTTCATTTGTTTTGTTCTTTAAATTAAATATATATGTGAGATCATATGATGTTTGTCTTTCTCAGTCTGACTTATTTCACTTAGCATAATACCCTCTAGGTCCATCCATGTTTTTGCAAATTGTAGGATTTATTTTTTTATGACTGAGTAATTTTTATATATATACAACTTCTCTACCCAATTGTCTATTGATGGACACTTGGGTTGCTTCCATATCTTGGCTATTGTAAATAGCACTGCAATGAATATAGGGGTGCATATATCTTTTTGAATTAGTGTTTTAAATTTCTTCAGATAAATACTCAAAAGTAAAATTGCTGGGTCATAAGGTAGTTCTATTTTTAATATTTTGAGGAACCCCCAAATCATTTTTCACACTGGCTGCACCAATTTGCAATCTCACCAACAGTATATGGAGGTTCCCTTTTCTCCACATCCTCCCCAACATTTGTTATTTGTTGATTTATTGATGACAGCAAAGCTGACAGGTATGAGGTGATATTGCATTGTGGTTTTAATTTGATTTTTATATGATTATTAGTGACACTGAGCATCTTTTCATGTGTATTGACCATGTGTATAACCTCTTTGAAGAAATGTCTATTCAGGTCCTCTGACCATCTTTTAATTGGATTGTTTGTTTAAGCATTCCTTTCTTTTCCTTCCCTTGTCCCTTCTTTTCTTCTCCCTAAGAGAGAATAATAATTTTCAACTAGTTCTTGGATCATCCATTGTAGGGCAGAATTTAAATAATAGGTAGAATTTCTTGAGGAAGTTTGTTGAAGGTAATTATTTTTCTCAAAGATTCCTGCTCAATTGGGAACATCAAATGAGGCAGTAGAAAGCAAGGATGAACTAGGCAGAATTACATGGATAAAAAAAGATAATGTGCATAGAAGATATTAGTATGGTAGAGTGGGTAAAAGATGGGATGGCTGGTTGGCTCAGGTGGTTAGAGCACAGGGCACAGTGCTCATAACACCAAGTTGACCATTCAATTCCCAAATGGGCCACTGAAGTGCACCCTCCACAACTAGATTGAAACAGCTACTTGACTTGGAGCTGAGGGGACTTGGAAATCACACTGTTTCCCAATAAAATTTAAAATAGAGAGAGAAAGAGAGAGAGAGGGCATTCATGGTCAAGATGGCAGAGTAGGTAAACTCTGTGCTTACCTCCTCTCATAACCACATCAAAATTACAACTAACCTACAGAACAACCATAATTGCAAATCATCTGAACAAAAGTCCTATCCCTAAGGACATACACAAGAAGCCACCTCAAGACTAGTAGGGGGGGGCAGAGACATAGAACAAGCTGGTTCCACACATACTTGTGACTATTAAAAAACCAGGAGGGATATCTCAGCTGTGGAGATTGCCCCCGCCCCCACACCCGAAGGAGCAAGGGGTCCCAACCCCACAATTGGCTCCCCAGCCTAAAATTCCAGTGTGAGAAAGAGATGTCCCTATAACTTCTGACTGTGAAAACCAGTGGATATTATGGATGGGTGAGCCAAAGGGCAGCTAGACTAACAAGCACTCCTCTTAAAGTGCCTGGATACAGACATACTTGCTGACAGACTCACTTGCTCTGAGCTACAGCACTGTGGCAGCAGCTCAAAAGGTACCAGGGACACACAGGGAGGAACTAAATTGTCTGGCTTCAAGCAAGGGCTGGAAGGGCAGCTTTCTCCCAGACAGGATGCTGATAGAATCTATTGTTTCCTTGTTGAGCCCTCTCCTCTTCTGGCATACAGATGCAGGTGGCCTCCATATCTGAGTCTCCATCAACCTAACACCATTTTCCTGCCCTTCCCTGGTAATTCCCTGAGACCCCACCCCACCCAACTTGCAGATCCACCCAAGGCGCTTCCAGTGGTTTTCCATCCAAACAGCCTGTCTTGGCTTATGATGTGGAGTTTCCTAAAATCTCTCAAAGGCTCACAAAATCCAAACAAGATGCATCTGGCTTCAGCATGTCCTATAACTCTAGAAGAGCCAGCCACAAACTAGCACAAGCTGCAGCAGGCCTCAGTTCTTGGCTTGGCCTCTCAAGGACAATGCTAGCCCAGCACAGGTGGCAGACATCTGCAGATTGCATTGTGTCTCGTGCAGCATGGCCTCAGCAGGGCACAGGCTGCAGCTCAACTTGGCCTGCAGCATGGATCCTCCCAGGAGGCCCCAGGGCTGGAATGCCCAGTGGCCAACTTTGGACCAATCCAGAGCATGACCTGGACACCTCCAAAGATGACACACTCAAAAGGCAGACTAATAGGCAACAGAGCCTCACTAAAGCAAACCTTATTCCATAGGTCAGCCCGTGCAGAGCAGCTCCTTCACTGTAGTCATGGTTAGTACTCATAACCAACTAGCATGAGGGTCAATCACTCCACTGACATTCAAACAGCAACCTAGGCTCAACTATAACAGAAGGGCCCTCACACAAGGAACACACCTCCAGCACCCAGTTCAGGTGACCAGTGAGATTGTGCCACTGGGCTCCACAGGACACCTACTACATAAGGCCACTCTACTAAGACCAGGAGACATAGCAACCCTACTTAATACATAGAAACAAACACAGGGAGGCAGCCAAAATGGGGAGACAAAAAAACATGTCCCAGATAAAATAACAGACCAAAGATCCAGAAAAATAACTAAATAAAATGGAGACAAGTAACCTAGCAGATGCAGAGTTCAAAACACTGGTTATAAGCATGCTCAGTGATCTCAGGGAGAACTTTAACAAAGAGATAGGAAACATAAAAATGAAGATAGAAAATATAAAAAAGAGCCAGTCAGAAAAAAAAAATACAATAACTAAAATGAAGAAAACATTAAAGGGAATCAATAGTAGATTAGATGAAGCAGACGATTCAATCAGAGGTTTATATGATTAAATAGCAGAAAAAAACTCAAACAGAACAGAAAAAAAATCCAAAAAAATGATAATTTAAGGGGCTTCTGGGACAATATCAAATAAACCAACATTCTCATCATAGGGGCACCTGAAGGAGCAAAGAGAGAGCAAGGAATTAAAAACCTATTTGAAAAAATAATGAGGGAAAACTTCCCTAACCTGGTGAAAGAAGTGGACATACAAACCCAGGAAGTGCAGAGTCCCAAAGAAGATTGAACCCGAAGAGGCCCACACCAAAATGCATCAAAATCAAAATGCCAAATCTTAAATACAAAGAGAAAAATCTTAAAAGCAGCAAGAGAAAAGCAGTTAGTTACCTACAAGAGAGTTCCCGTAAGACTATCAGCTGATTTCTCAACAGAAACTTTGCAGACCAGAAGGGATTGGCATGAAATATTCAAAGTGATGAAAAGTAAGGACCTCACAACCACGATTACTCTACCCTGCAAAGCTATCATTTAGAATCAAAGGACAAATAAAGATCTTCCCAGACAATAAATAAATAAATAAAGGAGCTCATCACCACAAAACCAGTATTACAAAAGTCTTAGACAGATGCCTTTAAGATGGAAAAAAAAGCTAAAAAATATGAATAATAAAATGGTAATAACTACATATATATCAACAGTTATTTTAAATGTAAATGCATTAAAAGCTCCAATCCAAAGATAGGATAGCTGAATGGATAAGAAAAGGAGACCCTTACATATACTGTCTACATGACACTCACTTCATATCAAAAGACACACATAGACTGAAAGTAAGGTGATGGAAAAAACATTTCATGAAAATGACAAACAAAGCTGGAATAACCATACTATACCACAGAAAATGGGCTTTAAAGCAAAGGCTATAATAAGAGACAAAGAAGGACCCACGAATCCCACTTCTTGGTATTTATCCAAAGAAACCCAAAATGTTACTTCAAGGGGATGTGTGCATCTGTATGTTCATTGCAGCATTGTTTACAATGGCCAAGATTTGGAGGCAGCCTGGGTGTCCATTGATGGATGAATAAAAAAAGATCAGGTGCTACATATATACAATGGAATATTGCCCAGCCATGGAAGAGAATGGGTTCTTACCATCTGCAGTGGCATAGATGCACCTGGAGGGTATTGTGCTGAGTGCATTATGTCAGACATGAAAGACAGATGCAATGTAATTTTGAATCTTTTTTTTTTAAG